>NC_053487.1:22650117-22979750 GCF_015227805.2 Hirundo rustica | reverse complement strand
CGTGGACAAGACATCATCGCTGGGGGCACACACAAGCACATCATCCATATAATGATGGATGATTGCTTTCTCTGCGGCTACGCGGACCGGGGACAGCAAGGAAGCCACATACCACTGGCAGATGATAGGTGACACCTTCATCCCTTGGGGAAGAACCCTCCAATGGTAGCGTTTCCCTCGGGGCCTCTCGGTTAACAGTGGGAACCGAGAATGCAAAACGTGGTGCATCGTCAGGGTGTAGGGGAATATGGAAGAAACAATCTTTTATATCTATAACAGCCAATTTCCAATTTTGTGGGAGCATGGTCGGGGTAGGCATCCCAGGTTGAAGAGAGCCCATGTCTTCTATCACGTTATTAATTTGTCTGAGATCTTGGAGGAGTCTCCACTTGTCCTTCCCCGGCTTCTGGATAACAAAAACCGGCGAATTCCAAGGGCTGGTGGTCTCTACAATGTGACCCTTAGCTAACTGCTCCTCCACGAGCTCTTCGAGCGCCTTCAATTTCTGTTTTGAAAGCGGCCACTGTTCAACCCACACTGGTGCATCTGTTTTCCAATTCAGCTTGTGGGTAGGGCGCTCCTCAGCGACCGCCGCCCAAAAATCCTGGGGGGGGTCTGGGATGTCAATCGTGACTCCCCACTGGGCCATCAGGTCTCTCCCCAACAAGGGTTCCCTATAATCCAAAACAAAAGGGCGTAAACTGGCCAACTGCCCTTTTGGCCCCTTAATTTGCACCACACTCTTTGATTGTTTGGCCAATTGCATTCCCCCTATTCCTTGCACGTGTCCTGCCACGTTTTTCCAAGGCTCAACATGACGGCCAGTGCTTGGCTGGGATTACAGTCACGTCCATGTCCGTGTCGAGCAGGCCTGTGATGTTAATGGCCTCATCACCCACCTGTAACTCACATCCCACCTGGGGTTTCACTTCTGTGATGTTGTGCACGGGACAAGCTGTTGGTATGTTGTCTTCTTCCAGGTGTTCCCAGGTGGGTATGATCTGGGCAACTGTCTGCCCTTTAGGTAGGAATGTTGGTGGGTGAGTGCAGCGTAGCCAGAGAACGAATTTTCCAGGATTGTTATCAAATGTTCCTGGAAGAATTTCGATCTCTTTTGGGGTGTGTTTGCAGTCCCCCACAACGATGAGCTTACCTTTGACCCTTGGCCAGGTACCCTGCTCACTGTTGTCAACTGACACAAAATTCCAGTTGTTGTCTTTCAGGTGCAAACCCTCCGTGAGCTGCAACCTGTAGGGGGTATATTTAGAATTGATTGTCAAAATTGGTTGTGCCATGTCATGGTCCGTGTAAGTCATTTCCAGTGTGTTATGTTTGCTGCCACCCTGAATGGGGCATTGCAGCTTCTCCTTCTTTTTCCCTTGGCTCCCTTTCCCCTCCCCTCCTGCCCGGTCCACCCCATTTTTTTTCCTCACGCAGGGCGGACCTGCGCTCTTTCACCAGTTTTTTTGTGAGGGTTTAAACCCTCTCCCTTTTCCCCCTTCCCCTCCCCCTTTTTTGTTTTTGAGGTCCTCTAATTCTTTCTTGAGGGGGCATTTGGAAACCCAATGCCCCAAATTCCCGCACAAAAAACACTTCTGGGAGCTTTGCGCAGAATGCTTCTTCCCGGTGTTCGGTGTTTTTTCGGGAATCTTCAGTTTCTATGGCTGCAACTTGATGAGGTTTGGGCCGTGGACCTGTAGAGGAGCTCATAAAAGGCACCTTTACATGACATACCTGAAGCATGTCTGGTAAGGTTGGTTTGGGGTGTAGGGGTAAACTTAAAATTGCAGCACGACATAAATCATTTGCATTTGAAAACGCAATCTCCGATAAAATGTGTTCCTGAGCCATTTCATTTTTGACCTGAGCTTCAATAGCTCGGGAAAGCATTTCCACAAAATCTGTGAAAGACTCACTTTGGTCCTGCCTGATTTTCGAATAAGAAATCGCAGGACCTTGTGTTTGCATGCTGAAGAATGCAGTCAGGGCTGTCTCTCTCACTACGTGGAGGCACTGGACAGGAATGACCACTTGGTCAGTGGCTTCTGCCCACTGCCCCTCCCCAGCCAGGTGGTCGAGAGTGAGAGGGATTCCCTGAGCATCAACTCTGGTGTTAACATGGTTGAGGAGCCCTGGTAAGGCCTCCTGGAGCAGCCTTTTCCAAGCTGTGACCCATAGAATGTAATCTGTTGGGTTCAGCAAGCAAGAAAACAGGTACTTTAAATCAGCAGGCACCACCTCCTCTGCAGAGAGATCTGCTCTGAGAAGCCCCCTGAAATATGGCCCATCACGGCCATATATCCTGTGAGCTTTGCAGATCTCTTTGATGGTGGCTCGGGGGAAATGGGTGGTACTCTGCCCTGTTGTTACCACCGCGGGCATTGCGGAAGGTAACAGGGGCAAGGGTGGGAATGGAGCAGGAGCTGGCAGCTGTCTCTGCTCTCGTTCCCTGCTCGGGCACTTCCGGGTTTGAGGGAGCTGGGACGCCTGTGCCCTGAGGCACTTGGTTGCCTGGCAACCGAGTCCCTGCAAGGGCCGCGGCTTGCCCGGGGGGTGACAATCATCGAGGAGTGGGGGGGCGGGGGGGATCCCGGGGGAGCGGGATCGAGCCCCGGCGGAGCGGGACCGGGCTGCTCCGGGGCGGGTGGCGGCGCGGCGGCTGCAGGGGGGAAGGGATGCCGCAGTGCGCACGCACAGCCACAGGGGGTTGGGGGGCGCAGCGCGGCCGCGGCACGCGGGGCGAGGGCGGGGCCACGCGGGTCGAGGCTGGCACCACGTGGGGCGGGGGCAGGGCCACACGGGTCGGGGCCGGCACCACGTGGGGTGGGGGCGGGGCCGCGCGGCGCGGGGCTGGGGGGGGCGGGGTCACGCGGCAGGCACCCGACGTCACAGGGGTAAGGCGGGGCGGGGAAGGGGGCGGGGCCGCGTGCTGCGGGCACCACGTCACCGGGGTAAGGAGGGGTGGGCGGCACTGAGGGGGCGGGGGGAGTCCCCCGCCATGCGGTCTCTGCCATCTTGGGAACCCCGAGAGGACCACGGGGATTTGGACCCGATTTCACCCCCCACAGAAAACCGAACGCGGCATTTTTGAACCGGGAAAAGCGGGGAGGGAGGGTTGTCCTGTGCAGCATGGCCAGTGCTGCCTGAGACTTCCCTCCCGGCCCCACTGGGCCAGCACGGGCGTGGAGGCTGGGGTGCCCCGGAGGCAGAGCGGGCAGGCGGGACCCCTGCCGCTCCATCGAGAACGCTTTCCCGGGGACATGGGGACCGGGGAAAAGAGGTGGGGGGAGGAGGGGGAGAACACGTTTCTCCGTTGGGCTCTTTCGGCATTCCCTTTTGAAATTGAATTGCCGAATTTAACTTCATTGCTACAGTAAAATACTTTGTAGCCTTTTTGTCCCCAGTTTGAATCAACCTAATTAATTCCTTTTCTACAGTGCCACAGAAATGTGGGCTGCAGACTCTGTCCGGAGAGACTTGGGGAAAATGCACATGAACCCAGCGAACAAAACTTCTTAACTCGCCTTTTGAGATTTTCAATTTGGCCTCGTTAACTACTGACGCATAGTTATAATACAACCTTTTCTGAGCAACCGTTAGCTTTCCACCCATGTTTCGATACTAAGTTGCTTTTGAACCCAAACCCAGATGAAAAGCACTCCCCCCGCGGACCCCGTTCGCTCAAAATCACAGGAGGTTTAACCCTTTAGCTGCGCAGCTATTTTTGGAGGATTTTTTCCTCCCCAATAGATCCCCCTCCCTCGGGGGAACCCTAAAACCAGTAAGTATGTCCCTTTGTGGGTATACTTACCTGTTCCTGTGCCTGGGGGTTGCGTAGGTCTGGATGTTCTGCTGCAAGAAGGACTCCGGTCAGGGCTCGAAGCTCCCCTTCTTTCCCCTGGAACTTGCCTTGTTTAAAAGTCAATTTCACAGGGGTGCGTGACGCCCAGAGACTGTTCTTCGGGCTAAATCAGCCCCAGTCTGTTCGCAGGGTCCGCCTCGTCTCCGGGGGGCCCTGCGTGGGCGCTGGACGCTCTGTCACCGTGGAGCCGTGCTCCACGTGGTCCAAGCTGCTTCTGCTGGCGTGGTGTGCCCCACGTTGGCGCGCCAATTGCGTCCGGTTGTGTCCCCGCTCCGGGTGGGAGCTGACCCCCAGCTAGCTCGGGTCAACACAGACACAAAGTTTCCAGTTCGTTTTGGCTTCTCGGCTTAGCAGCTGGACCCAAAGGTGACAGTCAACAGCAGCAGAAGAGAAAAGGCTGGCTCTCAGCTTAGCAGGTTAAAAGATGTTTATTAGCAGAGATCTCCAAGCTCCGAGGCGAGCGGCTGAGAGCTTCCAGGCTGAGAACCCAGCGGCTGAGAGAGCCTCTTCCTCCCTCCTACCCCCTATAAGCGGGGGAGGGTCCCAGGGAGGATACAACAAGACAACAAATCAGGGGTTTCAGGGGGTAACAAGGTGTGCCCACCCCCAAGCTTCAGACCACTAAAATCCAGAGCCAAAGGAATTTCCCCCAGGCTACCTATCACCTGAAGCCCTCTCCCAGAGATTTCACAATCCGGGAGGGACCCCGGGAGTGATAGACAATCTGCCCCAGAGAGGGGGGTTGGGGCAGAGGGGATGTTACATGTCATGTGAGGTATGGGATGATTGACACAAAACACCTTATTATACAGACAACACAAAAGGGATACAGAATTGGGGATACAGTGAAACGAACCATAACATAAACTTCTTACAAAAATCTAATAAAACAGTTCTGCACCACCACACCCTAGGACATTCCACCCCTTATCCCCATATCGTCAATTTACTAAAACTAATATATACTCCAGCTCCACACACACATACATCTATATAAAAAACAATATGCAATATACAGCTACATACAGTGGCAGTACCATTCAGCACACAGCGATAATTACACACAGTTTTCACCCAACAATCAAATCTCCCTGGGGCAGTCGGTTCCAGGTGTACTGCACGCCTCTCCAGGTGAAAGCAAACTGAGGCTTGCATTCTGCAGCTAGAGGAATGGAGAAAAATGCGTTAGCAATGTTAATAGTGGCATACTATTTTGCTGCCTTGGACTCCAGCTCGTACTGGAGTTCCAGCATGTCTGGCACAGCAGCGCTCAATGGTGGAGTCACTTCGTTCAAGGCACGGTAGTCCACAGTCAATCTCTATTCTCTGTCAGACTTGCGCACAGGCCAGATGGGGCTGTTGAAGGGTGAGTGGGTTTTGCTGACTACCCCTTGGCTCTCCAGCTCACGGATCATCTCGTGGATGGGGATCACAGCATTTTGAGTTGTTCTGTACTGTCGGCGATGCACTATTGAAGTGGCAATTGGCACTTGTTGCTCTTCCACCTTCAGAAGACTTACAGCAGATGGGTTCTCTGATAGTCCAGGCAAGGTATTCAAATGCTTAACACCCCCTGTCTCTACAGCTGCTATCCCGAATGCTCACTTAAATCCCTTTGGGTCTTTGAAATACCCATTTCGGAGGAAGTCTATGCCTAAAATGCATGGAGCTTCTGGGCCAGTCACAATAGGGTGTCTCTTCCACTCATTTCTAGTCAGGCTCACATCAGCTTCCACCAAAGTAAAATCCTGTGAACCCCCTGTCACCCCAGCAATGGAAACAGATTTTTCCCCCACATGTCTTGATGGGAGTAATGTGCACTGTGCACCAGTGTCAACTAAGGCCTCATATTTTTGTGGTTCTGACGTGCCAGGCCAACGAATCCACACAGTCCAAAAAACACGTTTTTCTCTAGCCTCTACCTGGCTAGAGGCAGGGCCCCTCTAAGCCTGATTATCTTTATTTCCCTGGGTAACCGGAGCTGCTTCTTTCTTGCTAGAATTTCTTCTCACAGTCTTGCTATCCAACAATTCATGCAGCCATTGCGTCATAGCATCAGTAGATTTTCCATCCCATCTTTTCATGTTTTCTCCACAATCACGCAGGAAGGACTACAGCTTAGCCCGTGGGATGCCTTTTCCCTCTCTATCTAGGGAACGTTTGCATGTGGTGCCAGAGCCCCTAACTTGTACTGCAGAGATCTGGAGAATGTCCTGCTTGAGTTCTTTGTGATTCTCCTCTATCTTGTCTGCTAATCCCCATACCTGTGTATCCAGAGCTGCAATTCTTGCATGTGTTGGACCATGCACGGCATCTGCATATGTTCGGAGCTTCTTCGCCATATCAAGCATGGTCTCCTCTGTCTCATCCCGCTTTATTATTGCTAAAGCAGAGGAGTATTCTTGTGGCCTAAGTCGTACAAGTTTTCGCCACATCACAGGTGTACATGGTACCAAGTCAGGGTTCTTAGTGTTTATGTCATCTGAGAAGACAATCTTCGCCACTGCTATTTCTCTCAAGCGCTGGATCCCTTGTTTAATGGTTTTCCACTGGGTTTGTTGCATATAGAGATCGTCGGCACACAGATATCTTTGTGCCACACTTCCCAGGACCCGTTCCCAGAGACTACAAGGACTAGCCTCCCTCATCATTTCTTGGTCAATAACTGGATCATGTGACAGGGATCTAAGATGTCTTGCTTCAGTGCCATCCAGCATTGTAGCCTCGCCTGCAGCATCCCAAAGACGGACTAACTAACTAATTATAGATTCATCAGGTCGTCGAGTATAATCCTTTCTTAGGCTACGAAGGTCCTTCAGGGAAAAGGACTCAATAGTATCTCCTGCTCTTGAAGCAGTTGGTCGGGCTCCTGATCTTGTAGCAGTTGGTCGGGCTCCTGATCTGGTAGCAGTTGGTCGGGCTCCTGATCTGGTAGCAGTTGGTTCGGCTTCTGATTGTGTATCATCAGTTGCTTCAGCTTCTGATTGTGTGTCAGGTGATTTGACTACTGACTGGGTGTCAGGAGGCATTGAGGATCCTTCACCTGAATCATCATCTACTGGTCGATCGGTTTTGTCCGTGTGCTTCTTTCCCTTCTTTACTGCAGCAACTGCCGGTGTCTTAGCCTCACTGTCTGGTTTAGCTGCAGCCTGAATAGCTGTGGGGTTGGCTGCAGCCTGAGTGACTGATTTATCTCCCTGCTCCCTTGCCTCTATCTGCTGCCCTACAGTGTTTAGCAGTGTGTGACTTATTCTAGAAAAGCTATAAACTATATAGAGGAAAGTCACCAGGTGAAATACCAGGAAGGTGGTGTCTTTAACGTTCAGGAGACCCTGAACATTCTCTAAAAGTGATGTAACTGACTCAAAAGAGAAGAAGGAAAGAAGAGGCTGAAGAGCCTCATCCCCTACTCCTCCTCTAACAAACTGGGTGCAATTGTTGATAAATCTCTAAAACATGCTGCTGGAACTAGGACGCAGGGTAGGACGAAAAAACCATAAACTGAACATACTCAGAACAAACTTCAGTATCTTTATAAGCTTCTTGTAAACCATAATCACTGAACCTAGCAAAATAACTATTTCAATTTGTGCATCCCTTGTGTAAAAGCTGTATGTTAGGGATAATATTGGAGCTATTTCTGGGTAAGAGAACAAACCTAGGGACCAGAAAGGTATTAAGACCTCAAAAAAGCCTAGGGAACAGAAATGCAGAAAAGACTCCATTCTAAGAGACATTAGGAATTCAAGAAGCAACATGGCCACTGACTGTTTAATCCCTACCTAAAGGGCAACCAAAAAAATGCAGCTAATAATAATCAATACAAGTTTTTTCCACTCTCTCGAGCCCCACGTTGGGCACCAGTTAGAAGTATGTCCTGGTTTGGGACAAATTTGGGAGAAAACCCCTGTACAGGATCCCTCTAAGGAAGCAAACCCAAGTGGCTCCTCCCTCCAACCAGTCCGGTAAAAAAAAACCTCTTTGGAGAAAAGAGGAAAATCTATTTTACTAAACAAATGAAGTGCATACAAGTATAAAGAATGAATAATATGAAACAATAAAACCTCTCCTTCTGAAGTGAGATGGCAAATTGAGAAAGTCCTTGCCGTGGGTGTAGCTCGGCTCTCTCTCGGACTCTCCTCAGTCTCAGTCTCTCCAGCGCTGCTGGAAAATGCTGAGGTCCAGGCCCCGGTGGGCCGCAGGTGCAGCCCCCAGTGCTCCTCTGGGTTTTCAGTCCAGAGCAGGTTTAAACAGTTCTAAAAAAAAAAAAAAAAAAAAAAAAAAAACCAAAAAAACCACTCCAGGGAACTTCTCTGCCTTTGCTAGCTGAAACTAACTAAAAGCAAAAAAAACACAGATCTCTATCCTGCAGTCTCTCTAAGCTTCCGCCGAACACGCTGTCTGCAGAAAAATGTAAAAGAGACAAGCAGTTTTCTCAAAACAAACTCCGCGCTTCTCCTTGCTCCTAAAACTAGTCTTAAAAGCACAAGACTCAATATACAGCACAAACAGAACAGACAATTAAAAATACAAGCATCATAAAGTTACCCTAAGACACAGGGCCATTTCTCAGCTGATTTCAGTCCCCTGCAAATCCAACAGTTTGACAGTCCCAATTCAGTGGCAATTTCCTGCATCAGTTCTATAAAAAGATTCTTACTGGAGGCTGACAAACCCCAATCACTATATTGCCTTTCTAATTGCTCGTATTGTTCTCTGAGTGACCTCATCCTTTCTTGCTCCATCCTCTTTCTTTTTGCTTCTGCCTCCTGTCTCTTTAACTCTTGGGCCACTTTCTGTTTTTTGCTCTCTGGGTCCATCCCCTCCTCATTTTTGGAGAAGCAGAAGGTTCCTTCTAGCTTCAAGCAAACTCTTTCATCATTTTCATTTAACAGGTCTAGTATGATAGTCCCGTTGCTTAGGGAAGCTGTCTTAAGTTTTTCATTCTGCCCTACCCAATAGGTTTTTCCGTTGATCATACACATCCCCAATTTACTCTGGTCATAACATAGTTTTTTCACCTGGAAGTATGCCACAAAGGTGGATTCCTTCTTACCCCCAACCCACACTGTTTTATTACACTTATCACATATGGGGATTATGGGCATGCTACTTATATCCCACCTTTTTCTAGACATTGCCACTGGGTCATGGTATATGGTCTTTTCTTTTAATTCACATATTTTGAACCAACTTCTGTTGTGGTTACAAAGCCCTCTTTGTTGAACTCCTGGGCAATTAAGATGTACCCGAAAAGCTACGTTCTGGCCCCAGGTACGCTCTTGCTGAGTCTCTTTCAGGCACTTTCTTTCCTGCCCCATTTGTCCCTTAGGGTTGGGGAGGCCATTCGTGCAGAATGCAACTAGGCTCAGGATCACTAGGATTACCCATAGGTGTACCCCTCTGCCTTTGCCTCTGCCCACCGGGTTGCCACCAGCGGCGAGGTAATCCATCTTCTCGGCAGCAAGGGTATTCTTCTGGGCCTCCATAGTCTGACCTGTTGGCATATCGTCTTTTATAAGTGCCCCACCTGGCCAATTTTATTTGGTCTTCTATACAGGGTACTTTTACTGCCCTCCTACACTCAATTGCCAAAGGTTTGGCCTTTGTATTTAGCTTTCCCCTCAACCCATTTGTGTATAAATGGAACCACCCTGGAGAATCCAATTCCAATATACCTCCCTCAGTGGCAACAAATAGAAAAAGGTCTGTGAGCCGCCTCTCCTCCTCTAAACAAGTTTCACACAGGCTCCAAGGTCTGATCCTGTTACCCTGGTTTTTCTGAGCCTTTTGATTTTCTTAAATGGAGTCAGATCTTTTTAGTTATTGTACAATATTAAGAGCAGTTTTCTACCTTTCCCACAGATGTAACATAAACAAATCCTTTGTTTTTCATTCTCTGTCCTTTGTTTGCATATTTCTAACCTGAAAACAATTGTAACTGACAATTGGTCTGGCCACTGAGGCTGAGGGGTGGAAACCTCAAAAAGCCAATCTTCTGCTAGACCCACAAATGTATAAAAAGTAAGAAATAAACAAAGGGGTCTCTCTTCTCTCTGCTCTCTCAGCTAGGAGCTGGATCGGAAGAACCTCTGCGAAAATCTCTTGTCTGCGTGTGATTGCTTTGTGTGCCTCGGTGACATGATCCCTCTGAAACAATGGGCTACCCAAATCTCTTTACTATAACCACACTTAAAATGAACAAAAGGATAACAGGTACACCCGGCTTGAAGACAACTTATCGAATACCGGTTGGTCATTGAGTCTGTCGGTGGATTTTCAGCTTCAGGTCTCCCGGTGAAGAGGTTATTCTCCACTCCGGAGTGTTGTCTCGTGGCTCGACTTTTTTTACTTGGGAAGAGTGTGTCCAGCCTTTTTCCACGGTTCTGACTGCAGCGTCTGTGGTCAAGAGGATGAGGAAAAGTCCCTCCCAATAAAGAGTTAGCAGTGCTTCTCTCCACGTCTTGATTAAAACCTTGTCTCCCGGTTGGATCTTATGGATGTGTTGAGGGTTAAGTCTCCTGTAGAATTTTTTCCCCCCTCCCAAGTTGCTAGGAGACTAAGTGCTGAGTGCTTAACCTGGACAAAAGAACTGATAACTTAGTTTTGGGGGAGGGAAAAAAGCTCCCGGAGAGAGCTGAGGGTGGGGGGATCTCGCGGGGTTTTTTTTCTTCCGAGGGGGAGCACCGAACGGGCCACGGCTGGCTGCTGGAGTCCACGGTTAATGAAGGAGTCTGGTCCTGGGAATTCTACCATCTGTTCGAGTATCCAGGAATTCGGAGTTTCTTCGCTGTCCTGCTGGATTTTGGGTGAGCCCGAGTCCCGCCGCTGCGGCTTCTCCGGCACTGCCACCTCTGCCTGCCGAGGACACCCCCCGCCTGCGGAGGACAGTCCACCGCACCCGGCTTCCAGCCATCAGCGCCGGAGCTTCCACCGTTTGCCCTCGGGGTTCTTGGTTCTGTTCTACTATTGTTATAATTGCTGTTGTTTTTTGTCTGTCCTGTTATATTTACTAGTAAAGGACTGTTATTCTTTTTCCCCATAGCTCTGACTGAAAAGTTTTATTTTTAATCTTCCAAATTATAATAACACGGAGGGAAGGATTCAAATTCCTCATTTCCTAGAGAGGCCTGCCTCTCCATAGCAGACACCTGTCTTTTCAAAACCAAGACAGGATGGCAAATCCTAAGGGTATACTCTGTAATATTAGTCCACGCTTTCGAAGTTCCTGTAAATTTTTATTAATTGATACAAGATAAGATTGTATCTGGAAATCCTCAACCCGAGGGTGTCCCACTGGCATTCCATGTTCATATGGCATTCCATAAAGCATCTCAAAGGGGGACAACCCTGATCCGGAGTGGGGTTGAGTCCTGATGTTTAAAAGTGCAAGGGGGAGGCACTTCACCCATGACATTTTGGTCTCAAGCATAATTTTTGATAATTGAGCTTTTAATGTTTGATTCATCCTTTCTACCCGTCCCAAACTTTGGGGGTGCCAGGGCGTATGGTATTCCCACCGGATTCCTAAGGCATTTGCCAAATGTTTTATGATTTTGGAGGTGAAGTGCGTCCCCTGATCTGAATCTATGTAGTCTGTGATCCCATATCTTCGTATTATTTCCTCTAGTAGTTTCTTAGCAACCACTTGGGTGGTGGCCCGAGGACTAGGGAATGCTTCTACCCAGTGAGTTAATTGATCCACTATCACTAACAGGTATCTATGCCTCCCAATTTTTGGTAATTCAGTAAAATCCACCTGGATCCTCCCGAATGGGCGGTAGGCTAAAGGACGTCCCCCTGGGGATACCTGCCTGGTCCTAGATCTATTTATCTTTTGACATGTCATACATCCCTGGACCTCCTGTTTTGCTAGTTCATAGATTCCTTTGCACCCAAAGAACTTCAAAACTTGTTCAGCCAGAGCTTGGGTTCCCCAGTGGGTCTGCAAATGTAGCCTTTTTAAGATTTTTCTAGCCTAGTCTTTTGGTATCAATTCTCTACCATCTGGTAATTTCCACTTCCCATCTTCTAGTATCCCTCCTATCTTTTTGAATTCCTCTATCTCCTTTTCAGAAGGACAGGGAGGAAATTCCTGAGTTTCACCCTCTCAGGTTTCTGGAGCATTTAGGGTAAGGAGCGCTGCCCTTTTTGCCTCCTGATCTGCTAGATTGTTTTCACTTGTTCTGAACTGCATTCCCATCTGATGCCCTTTTACATATACTACTGCGATAGCTTTTGGTTCTCTTATAGCCTCCAAAATTTGTTTTATTAAATTTTCATGTACTAGACTTTTTCCCTGGGTATTTATTAATCCCCTTTCTTCCCAATTTTTTCCAAATGTGTGAACTACTCCAAAAGCATATTTTGAATCTGTATAAATGGTCCCTGCTTTTCCTTTTAGTCCTTTTAGAGCCTGCAGGACTGCATATAGTTCACATGCTTGTGCTGACCAGGATGCGCTCAAGGGGCCAGATTCTACTACTTTTCCTGTTTTTCCATCTATGACAGCATAGCCTGATCTCCTTTTTCCTTCCAAAACTCGGGCTGATCCATTCACAAACCATTTTTCCCCTTCCTCCAGTTCCTCTTCCTCTAAATCTGCCCTAATCTTTCTTTGTAGTTCTATTATTTCAGAGCAGTTGTGGGTGGGCCCTTCTGATGCTTCTCCAAAGAGGAATTCGGCTGGGTTTTTGGCTGTGGTTGTTCTCAGTTCTAATTCAGGCGCGTGGATGAGTATGGCCTCGTATTTTAAAAGTCTAGCATCTGTAAGCCACTTATCTGCCTTTTGCTGCAAGATAGTCCTTACACTATGGGGAGTATATACCACTAACGGAGCCCCAAAGGTAATTTTCTTAGCTTCTTCCACCAGCAGGGCTACTGCCACAATTGCCTGTAGGCATGTGGGCCATCCCCTGCTTACTGGATCTAGCAATTTAGAGACATAACCCACAGGTTTTTTGTCCCCTGCCCAATCTTGTGTTAAGACTCCATGGGCTGTGTGGTTGCTCACATCTATGAACAACTGGAATTTCCTTTTCACATCTGGGAGGCTTAGGACAGGGGCTGTGATTAAAGCTTCCTTTAAGAGCCTAAATTCTCTTTCATCTTGCTCAGTCCACTTATCTGTGGTTAATTTCTCATACAAGAAGTTCACCTTCTCGCTATAGCCCTCTATCCACTGTCGGCAATATCCGAGGAGCCCCAGCAGCTGTCTCACTTGTCTCTTGTTTCTCGGGGGGAGGTAACTCTATTATGCCGGCCACCCTCTCTGGGTCTAATCTTTTTTTTCCTTTTGTAATCCAATGTCCTAAATACTTTACCTCAGGCTCTGAAAACTGCAGTTTAGACTTTGAGACTTTCAGTCCCTTCTCTCCTAAAAAGTTCAGCAAAGATATGGTGCAAGCTTTCACATTCCCCTCCTCTTGTCCCGCAATTAGCAGGTCATCTACGTATTGCAGGATCTTGGTCCCCTCCCTTGGGGAAAATTGGCTCAGTAATTGTTCTAGGGCTTGTCCAAACAGGTTAGGTGAGTCGACAAACCCCTGGGGAAGGGATGCCCATCTTAGCTGTTGCTTTCTATTTGTGTCTGGGTCTTCCTGAGTCATTGAAATCCGATATAGTCACAGACAAAGACTCTCTAACTAATTAAAGTTAGAAAGTGGTATGTTTATTCACCGGCGGGCGGCATGGGAGTCATCTCCGAAAGGCGTGGCCGCCCAGAACAAGGCTCTTTGCTCTCTATTTATTTTCCAAGATCTTACATACAATACATATGCATAACCCCAGCACCTCCCATCCCCGCTCTGTATTAAAATGAGGCTATCAGTCCTCCACGCGTGCGCAGTTCTTCTCTTGAATTGGGTTGATGGTCTCGAATTGGGTCAGTGGTCTCAAAGGATGAAGTCAGGAGAGTCTTCATCAGGTCTCTGTGACCCTCTGGCACTGTCCAAGGTCCCCTGCTTCGTGATTGATTGATACGAAGTCCAGGTGCTGGCCATTGTTCTTACTGGTTTCAATCTGTTCTTATGGCGGTTCACTTACTCCACTTTTTCTATAAACAAGCTCATAATATAACAGTTAGCTCTAGCTTGGGCATCTAATAATCATTAACCTACCATTTACTAACCTAACTTACATCTTGATCAATATAAATTGCTTCTAACCCTTAGCTAAAATCTTAACTCTTTAAAGTCATGCCTCATTCCCATTGAAAAGCGAAGTAGTCTCGACTTCTTTCTGCTAATGGACAAGTCCAAAAGTAATCCTTTAGGTCTATTACACTATACCATATATCCTCTGGGGAAACCCGGTTCAAAAGAGTGTAGGGGTTTGCTACCACGAGGAACCGTATCTTGGTTCTCTCATTTACAGCTCTTAAGTCGTGAACTAATCGATAACTCCCATCCGTTTTCCTTATTGCTAGGATAGGCTTGTTATGTCAGGACATGCATGGTTCTAGGATCCCCTTAGCTATTAAATCCTCTATTATAGGTTTTAATCCTTGCCTCCCTTCCAGGGAGATAGGGTATTGCTTCACCCTTATGGGGTCCTCTGGTCTTTCGATTTCGATTGAAATAGGTTCCATTTCCAGTCTCCCTGCCTCCCTTCCAGTGTGCCACACCTTGGGGTTAATTTCCCTCTCATCCTCGAGGGTCAATTTATATAAACTCACTACCAATTTGCCTGCATTTTCTGTTTCTCCTCATCTCTTCTCATATATACTCTCTGGGCTTCCCTCAGCAATTCCTGCAAACTCTTTTCCTGCCAACCCTCGATTTTTTCTAGTTTCCTCCATATATCGTCCCATGATTTTGCCACAAATTGGGTTTTTAATAATACTTCCCCTACAGGGGAGTCAGGGTCCGTCCCGGAGTATACCTGAAGGCTTTTTCTCAGTCTTTCTAACCATTCAGTGGGGGTTTCATCCTTCCCCTGACATTCCCCAAATACTTTACTCAGGTTTTGTCCCCTAGGCACCGCTTCCCTGATGCCTTAGATTATTATGTTCCTCATATCAATCATACTTCTCCTACCTTCTTCTGTCTGAGCGTTCCACCGGGGTTCCTGGCTTGGCCATTTTTGGTCCCCTGGGGTGCTTTGGGGGTTTTGACATTCCCACTCCCTTATTCCTGCTTGCCTTATCATTTCCCTTTCCTCGGTGTTAAACAGTGACCTTAATATTGCAGTAAGGTCTTCATATGAGTATATGCTAGTGCCTAAAAACTCGTCCAATCTTTCTGAAACCCCCAGGGGATCATCCATAAGTTTACCTATTTCCTTTTTGAAAGCCCTAACATCGCCTGTATTAATTGGTACGTTTACGTATCCAATAATTCCTGGAGGAGTGGGCACTTCCTGTAAAGGGAAAAGGTTATTTCTCTCACCCTCATTTCCACTCTCCACTCCATTTATCCTTTTTAGCTGCCTCCTGGTTCTCCTGGCGGGTGGGGTATACCTGGCTTCTTGTGGCTTCGGAGGAGCCTGTGCAGCGGGGCTGAGGAAAGAGGCCAATTCTAATTCAGGCGATGAGGGATCGAGAAGCGGGGCTTGGGGCGTGGGAGGCTGGGCGCCCTGCCAGAAGGGCTGGGGAACCGGCATGGGTTCCAGCGGGGGAGGGAGCCCAGAGGGCAGGGGCTGAACCACTCTTTGCAGGAGCTGCAGTCCCGGAGGAGGCGCTGAAGCCATCAGTGGCGGTGCAGGGACCCCTTGCAAAGGTGGGAGCCTGGACCCTGGGGGTTCTGGAGGGGCGACCGGGTTCTGTGCAGGTTGTGGGGGTGACATGAGGTATGGCGGGGGAAGATTATCTAAAGGTTCCCATTTATTACTCGAGGTTCCAGCGGGATTATTAAGTCTCACTGGAAAAAGTTTAGTATCTGTTCTTTCCCAAATTCTAGCATATTCATACTCTTCCTTATTCCTTTTTCCTTTCACGTAGCTGACCAAAGCATTACAAATCCATCTCTCAAATGTTCCGAAGATGGGCCATATTACATGATACCATACTTCAACCCCTCCCCAAATCTCCACACAATAGTGTAGCATTTTCTCCTTGGATTTCTTTCTCCGTGCAGGGCATTCCTCCCAATGTTCAAATATCCATCCCAAAGGACTTTCAAATGGAATCTCTGGAATGTCCCTTGCTATTCACTTTGCGGATTCCTCTGCGGATTTCTCCTGGGCTTTACTCTTCTTTTGCCCCATTCTATGGTATCACCGGCTACTAACCCTAAGGGTGATCGGCCCCTCCTCGGTTTTCCCCTGATGATTATGAGCTCTCCCTTTTCTCTCCCGGACCCTTTCCCGGTCCTAAGCTGAAAGGTTTACCTGTCCCAGAACTCTTGAGGACGTACCCTTCCCTTTCAGCCTTCCTGTGACCCACCCCCAAACTCCCCGAGTTTCGGGTTTTACGTGTGAGGTGCGTCTGTTACTCCCGTAACTTTCGCTTCTCCCGCGACCGACCACACCCCTCGCAGGGAAGTGGAACTGCGATCTTGGGGTCCCACTCGCTTCGTGATAAAATCACATCTCACTCACACACTCGGCCACACCCACTCAACCACGCAATAC
Source organism: Hirundo rustica (assembly GCF_015227805.2). Taxonomy (NCBI): domain Eukaryota; kingdom Metazoa; phylum Chordata; class Aves; order Passeriformes; family Hirundinidae; genus Hirundo; species Hirundo rustica. The sequence goes on along the minus strand of NC_053487.1, from coordinate 22,963,318 downwards.
TTACGATCCTTTTCTTGCGTGGATTCTTTGTGCACGTAGAGTTTTATGAGTTGTATCTTCTCCGCGGCCGTGGAAGCCCTGTATCTCGGACCTCCCCGAGTTCCCTGAGAGCTCTGATCTTGACTATCCTCCTTTTAAGTGTGGCTTTTTGGCTTAAGTTTGTCATGTGGTTTGATAGGTTCCACAAGGTCTCCTGGCTCTGCCAGGCCGCTGAAATCAGCGGGGCGCCTCCTGGCCAGAAACAGGGATCCGAGGGGCCCGAAATCAGACCATCATGTCAGGGTCACTAGATTGTAATACATGAACAAGCCCAATTCCATAAATCAAAATTTAGAATTTTATTTCAAGACTTAAATTCAGTCTCTAACAGCCACAATTAAAAGGAACAGCATTGAACCCCGGGTTTTGGCACTGGGTGAACACAGAAATGGACTCTATCACTCTGTATCCACTCTGTTCACCAAGTATGCCCCGAGCCGCCGATTTTTATACAGTCTTTCGCTGAGAGTGGACGGCAACCGTAGTGCTCTTGCTTCTCGGTAGCTTCATTAGGTATTCATGTTCAGGTCTCTGGTCGGTTGAATAGGTTCTCGAAGTAAAACAATGTCATGATTGCTGGGTTCGGAGAAGGTTTTGGAAATGTTAAACTGGGCTGGAACAGATAAGATATCTATCGTCTCTTAATCACTAGGTTGTTAGCAGGTCCATCTCTGGGGGAGACACAGTCTATCTCATCATCTCTCCCATTCTTTTAGTTTTTTTCTTTGGTTGTCCTGAAGCTTTTCCCGGCAGGGACCCTCCTTGTCTTTCAATCCTTGTGTCCCCTTCTTACAGTTCAGCTTTTTTTAACCCCAAATACACTTTAGGTTCTACAGAGCTTAAATCCGACCGAACGCGAATTAACTTTATATTACATATCACAATACCTAACACGAATTAACTTTAGGTCACATATCACAGAGATTATCATGGGTTGGCACAATTTTGTTTTCTAGATATAGAGAAATGTAAAATGTTTTTCCCTGCCCTGACCGTAGCGTAGGTTGGGGGCGGGAGGACAAGGACCTGTCAAAAAGCAGGCTGGGATATTGGCAGCTAAGTTGACCAATGAGAACTGTCAGTGCGACTTGGGAAGGAACATTTAAAACTAATTTGCTGCTGACTGCCCACTCTCTCGCTTTAGGATCAGCAAGGAGTTAAAATCGGAAGTGGCAGGCGGCCTTGGGTCAGGCCTTGCTGCCCTTTTGGGCAGCTGGGCCGGGCCTGGCCGGGTGTCTGAGGGCTGCTGCCCGCACAAAAAAAAGCCTGAGCCGGCTGAGCCCCTTTCCCTTGCTTGCTGGCAGGGGAGAGGGGCAGCTGCAGCTTAGCAGTGCGGGGCCATGTGCTCAGACTACGGCAGAAGGGGCCAAAACATGGCCCAGCTTAATTACTGCTGGCAGCGGAGAAAGCAAGCCTGCAGCTCCATAACAACTTTGAGCTGAGCCGCCTTAAATGAGACCGAGAGGTGGAAAAAAGGATCTTTACCAGCTTCCTTTATCAGCACGGCCTTGCATTTTTTTCTTCAGCCCAGCGTGTGCATGTGGCCTTTGCAAGCCCGGGCAAATTTAACCCTTTCTTAGCAACACGGAACTTTTAAAGCACAATTCTTCCTTGAGAGAAAGAAGTAAGAAAAAAACCCAAAAAAACAGAGGGTACATGGAACAGACACTGCATGAAGTCAGTTAGATGAGAAGTGAAAGAACTAATAATATTGGAATAGGATTGAAGAAGTGGACATTTTTAACCGGACTTTTCCAAGGTAAATTATGAAGAAATGAACTGTTCTTTGCAGCATCTTAGTATTATTTGGGTAGAATGCTATTCTAATCAAAATTAAGGACTGATGTAATACAGATTTATTTAGGAACTTTAAAACCCCCACTCCTGGGTCAAAAGGAGGTCTCAGCCTTTTGAGACAAAGATAATTTTAGATCAGAAGAAGTATTCGTAAATAATACCCCAGATACACTGAGAAGCTCTACGGATAGAACATCACAGTCTGCAAAAACTCCGGACGGCAGCAGATGTGTGACAGAGAGCACTGGACTATTTTGTCTTGCAGCAAACGTCTTCATAAAAAGATCTTAGAAGGACTCTTCTCCTAGAGTAATGAGTAGTTATGTCTAAGTGGTAAAACTGACTGAAAATCCTAAGTTGTGTCTTTCTATGTTGTTCAATAAGAAAGTTAATAGTTTGTAAGAGGAAAGAAGCGTGTTTTAAGGCATCATTCTGTTTTAGTTTAAGTTTTTCTTGTTTCTCAATTTTTTTTCTTTTCTCGGTCTTTTAATATATGTTAATAAAACTATGTTTGCTCATTTTTAAGCTTAAGCCTGCTTTGTTTATTTTTTCTCCTGATCTCTCCCTCCCACAAAAATATTAACACTGAAACCCCGACATTACTTGGTGTTTCCACCCTTTTTATTAAAGTAAAACCATTACAGAGATGTCTTATTGGTCCCAAAGGCAATTAGCAACTTACTGGGAAGAGAACAAGTGAAATGAGGAATAGGGGTTATACCAGAAGATGGGAAAATGACAGCTAAAGTTTTAAAATTAGGCCAAGAGGATGAAAAAAAAAAAAAAATAACAAGGAAGTTTGGGCTGGGGAAGGAAATAGGGGAAGATTAAATATTGACCCTATAAGGGTTACAATAGAGAGAGAAGATTGTCTCATACGTGTACGTCAATACCCCATATCTTTAGAAGGATGGGAAGGTTTGAAGCCAGTAATAAAAAGACTAATAAAGGATAGGACATTAGAATTTTGCATGTCTCCCCATAATACCCCTATTCTCCCAGTAAAGAAGCCTGATGGGAGTTATAGACTAGTACAAGATTTAAGGGAGGTTAACAAAAGAACTCAGTCTCGTTACCCAGTGGTACCCAATCCCTATACTCTTCTAAGTAAAGTCCCACCCCAGCATCAGTGGTTTAGTGTAGTGGATTTAAAGATGCTTTTTGGGCCTGTCCACTGGCCAAGGAGAGCCGAGATATCTTTGCCTTTGAATGGGAGGATCCAAAAACTGGAAGAAAGCAGCAATTAAGATGGACTAAATTACCGCAGGGGTTCACAGAGTCTCCAAACTTATTTAGGCAATTGTTGGGGAGGAGGAAGCCAAAAAACCCTATAAATATGATTGCCTATATTCTGAGAATGAGAAACCTGTAGGTGAGATAGAATTGAAAGTAAGTTTTGATGTTTGAGATGTATTAGATATTGGATGTCTGGGAAAACAGTTATGTGACCATCTGAAGGTTACCTGCAGACAGACCCAGAGGTCAAATGGAATGTTCTGTCTCACCCCTCAATGTATGGTTCATCCCACACCTGTACCCCTCCCCTGAAGTATCAGGTATCTGTAACCCCATTGGGACAAGGCTTGTTCCAGCCCACCTTGAAGAACCCTGATAAGGGGTCCCAGGGGGGCTGGACGCTCTCTTTGCTCGCACCCTTCCCCGAGGACTTTCCTCTCTTGGAATTTCCTCTCCCTACTTCTCCCTTCCCCCACTTTCCTGGGCCTTGCCATGAGCTGCAGCCTGGCAGCTCAGAGAAAGGCCCCCACATCCCTTACAATAAACCTCATCTTCTAAAACCTAACTTCAGAGATCTCTCGTCTACATTTATCTACACTGTCCTGGAGTCCTCAGCAGCAGGAGGAAGCAATTTCTACAGGCAATGTTTTAGAAACAATACTACAAGCTTTCTCCACTCTTCCTAGAATACAAATTATCCAATATGTGGATTGTGGATGATCTTTTACTATCTGGGGAAGATGAAGTTGAAGTTAGAGAAGCTACAATAAAACTTTTAAATTTTCTTGGGGAAAAAGGATAAAGGGTATCAAAAAGGAAGCTGCAATTTGTAGAACCAGAGGTAAAATATCTTGGACACTTGATAAGTAAGGGTAGTCGAAGGCTCCGTCCAGACAGAATTGCAGGAATTTTATCCCTTCCACCTCCCTCTTCAAAGAAGGAAATCAGAAAACTACTCGGATTATTGGGATATTGTAGATTATGGATTGAGGGGTACACACAGGCAGTAAAATTTTTGTATGAAAAGTTGACAGAGGGAGATAATATAAAATGGACCAAGGAAGATGATGATAAATTAGAAAAATTGAAGTTAAAACTGGCCTCAATACCAGCTTTAAGCTTACCTTCACTAGAAAAACCCTTTCATCTGTATGTGAATGTAGAAAAGGGGGTAGCTCATGGAGTTCTGGTCCAGAAGTGGGGAGGAGTAAAGAGACCAGTAGCTTATTTATCAAAGATGTTAGACCCAGTGAACCACGGCTGGCCAGTATGTATTCAAACTATAGCCACTACTGCAATCCTGGTAGAAGAAAGTCATAAACTTACTTTTGGAGGTAAACTAATTGTATGCACACCTCATGCGGTTCGAAATGTGTTAAATCAGAAAGCTGAAAAATGGTTGACAGACTCTAGAATGTTAAAATATGAAGCAATCTTGATAGTGATGATCTGACATTAGAAGTAAACAGAAGTTTAAATCCAGCTCAATTCTTATATGGAGAACCAGCAGATAACCTAATACATAATTGTTTAGAAATTATCCAATACCAAACAAAAGTTCAAGGGGATCTTGAAGAACAAGCCCTTTCAGAAGGGGAAATAATCTATGTGGATGGTTCCTCCAGATGTCTACAAGGAAAAAGAATGTCAAGTTATGCAGTAGTTGATAGAAAAAACATGCAAACTATTGAAAAAAGGAAAATTACCTTCAAACTAGTCAGCTCAAACTTGTGAATCATATGCTCTAAAAAAGGCACTGGAATATTTAGCACACAAGAAAGGAACTGTATATACTGATTCGAGGTATGCTTTTGGAGTAGTACATACTTTTGGAAAAATTTGGGAAGAAAGAGGATTACTTAACTCAAGAGGAAAAGGATTATTACATGAGGGACTCATTTTAGAGATTTTAGAGGCATTGAAACTACCTGAAGAAATAGCTATAGTACACATTAAGGGACACCAAAGAGGAGTGACCCCAGAAATAAGAGGAAATAATTTAGCAGATCAGGAAGCTAAAAATGCAGCAGAAAATGGAGCTGAAAGAGTTATGTTAATATTAACTCCTAATGAGGAAAAACTGGAAATCCCAAAGTTTAGTGAAGCAGAGAAAAAAGAATTAAATGAGATAGGAGGAGAACAGGCTGAATCAGGGAAATAGAAACTTCCTGATGGAAGACAATTACTTAACAAAATATTGGCTAGAAAAATATTAGAAGACTTGCATCAGTAAACCCACTGGGGTACTCAGGCTTTGTGTGATCATTTTTTAAAAAACTATGGATGCATTGGGATTTCTGGAGTAGCAAAGCAAGTAACTGAAAAATGTATAACTTGCCAAAGGATAAACAAAAAGGTGATGAGAAAAACAACATTAGGAGGTCGTGAGTTAGCTCTTCGACCATTTCAAAGTATCCAAGTAGATTTTACTGAACTTCCTCAAGTACAAAGATGGAAGTATTTATTAGTAATGACAGACCATCTAACTCATTGGGTAGAAGCAGTTCCCACTACCAAGGCCTCAGCCAACATGGTAAGTAAAACCCTTTTAGAACAGACTATTCCCAGATACGGAATGGTTAATAGAATAGACTCAGACAGAGGAATGCATTTCACGTCAAAAGTGTTACAAGAAATAATTCAATCTTTAGGGATAAAATGGGAGCTGCATACCCCATGGCATCCACAGAGTTCTGGTTGTGTAGAAAGGATGAACCAGACTTTAAAGAGAACTTTGACCAAGTTAATAGTTGAAACCCAAATGTCATGGGTACAATGCCTACCTTTGGCCTTATTGAGGATCTGAACACAACCCAGGTCACACCTGGGAGTGTCACCCTATGAAATGATGTTTGGGTTACCCTTTTTAACCACCCAACATGAAAATGCTACCTATGAGGTAGGGGAAATGAGTGTTAAAAGATACGTTAACACCATTGCAAAAACTCTTGAAAACTTACAGTTGAAAGGAATAATCCCTCAAACCACACCTTTAGACTTTAAAATCCATAATGTTCATCCAGGGGAATGGGTGCTAGTAAAAACCTGGAAAGAACAATCTTTAACTCCTCAATGGGAAGGTCCTTTTCAGGTATTCCTGATGACCGAGGCTGCGATCCGGACCAAGGAACGAGGGTGGATCCACGCCAGCAGAATCAAAGGACCTGTGGAAGAACCTAAGGAGTGGACGATTACATCTGAACCACGTGATACAAAATTGACTCTTAAACAGGGACTGGGTGGTAATGAACTGGGAAGACCCAAATGATCCAAGAAACATACCCAGGATCACACCTAATTGGGAGATAAGGCCCAGCTTTGTGGTGGTGCAGAACTGTTTTATTAGATTTTTGTAAGAAGTTTATGTTATGGTTCGTTTCACTGTATCCCCAATTCTGTATCCCTTTTGTGTTGTCTGTATAATAAGGTGTTTTGTGTCAATCATCCCATACCTCACATGACGTGTAACATCCCCTCTGCCCCAACCCCCCTCTCTGGGGCAGATTGTCTATCACTCCCGGGGTCCCTCCCGGATTGTGAAATCTCCGGGAGAGGGCTTCAGGTGATAGGTAGCCTGGGGGAAATTCCTTTGGCTCTGGATTTTAGTGGTCTGAAGCTTGGGGGTGGGCACACCTTGTTACCCCCTGAAACCCCTGATTTGTTGTCTTGTTGTATCCTCCCTGGGACCCTCCCCCGCTTATAGGGGGTAGGAGGGAGGAAGAGGCTCTCTCAGCCGCTGGGTTCTCAGCCTGGAAGCTCTCAGCCGCTTGCCTCGGAGCTTGGAGATCTCTGCTAATAAACATCTTTTAACCTGCTAAGCTGAGAGCCAGCCTTTTCTCTTCTGCTGCTGTTGACTGTCACCTTTGGGTCCAGCTGCTAAGCCGAGAAGCCAAAACGAACTGGAAACTTTGTGTCTGTGTTGACCCGAGCTAGCTGGGGGTCAGCTCCCACCCGGAGCGAGGACACAACCGGACGCAATTGGCGCGCCAACGTGGGGCACACCACGCCGGCAGAAGCAGCTTGGACCACGTGGAGCACGGCTCCACGGTGACAGAGCGTCCAGCGCCCACGCAGGGCCCTTCCGGAGACGAGGCGGACCCTGCGAACGGACTGGGGCTGATTTAGCCCGAAGAACAGTCTCTGGGCGTCACGCACCCCTGTGAAATTGACTTTTAAACAAGGCAAGTTCCAGGGGAAAGAAGGGGAGCTTCGAGCCCTGACCGGAGTCCTTCTTGCAGCAGAACATCCAGACCTACGCAACCCCCAGGCACAGGAACAGGTAAGTATACCCACAAAGGGACATACTTACTGGTTTTAGGGTTCCCCCGAGGGAGGGGGATCTATTGGGGAGGAAAAAATCCTCCAAAAATAGCTGCGCAGCTAAAGGGTTAAACCTCCTGTGATTTTGAGCGAACGGGGTCCGCGGGGGGAGTGCTTTTCATCTGGGTTTGGGTTCAAAAGCAACTTAGTATCGAAACATGGGCGGGGAAAGCTCACGATTGCTCAGAAAAGGTTGTATTATAATTATGCGTCAGTAGTTAACGAGGCCAAATTGAAAATCTCAAAAGGCGAGTTAAGAAGTTTTGTTCGCTGGGTTCATGTGCATTTTCCCCAAGTCTCTCCGGACAGAGTCTGCAGCCCACATTTCTGTGGCACTGTAGAAAAGGAATTAATTAGGTTGATTCAAACTGGGGACAAAAAGGCTACAAAGTATTTTACTGTAGCAATGAAGTTAAATTCGGCAATTCAATTTCAAAAGGGAATGCCGAAAGAGCCCAACGGAGAAACGTGTTCTCCCCCTCCTCCCCCCACCTCTTTTCCCCGGTCCCCATGTCCCCGGGAAAGCGTTCTCGATGGAGCGGCAGGGGTCCCGCCCGCCCGCTCTGCCTCCGGGGCACCCCAGCCTCCACGCCCGTGCTGGCCCAGTGGGGCCGGGAGGGAAGTCTCAGGCAGCACTGGCCATGCTGCACAGGACAACCCTCCCTCCCCGCTTTTCCCGGTTCAAAAATGCCGCGTTCGGTTTTCTGTGGGGGGTGAAATCGGGTCCAAATCCCCGTGGTCCTCTCGGGGTTCCCAAGATGGCAGAGACCGCATGGCGGGGGACTCCCCCGCCCCCTCAGTGCCGCCCACCCCTCCTTACCCCGGTGACGTGGTGCCCGCAGCACGCGGCCCCGCCCCCTTCCCCGCCCCGCCTTACCCCTGTGACGTCGGGTGCCTGCCGCGTGACCCCGCCCCCCCCAGCCCCGCGCCGCGCGGCCCCGCCCCCACCCCACGTGGTGCCGGCCCTGACCCGCGCGGCCCCGCCCCCACCCCACGTGGTGCCGGCCCCGACCCATGTGGCCCTGCCCCCGCCCCACGTGGTGCCAGCCTCGACCCGCGTGGCCCCGCCCTCGCCCCGCGTGCCGCGGCCGCGCTGCCCCCCCCAACCCCCTGTGGCTGTGCGTGCGCACTGCGGCATCCCTTCCCCCCTGCAGCCGCCGCGCCGCCACCCGCCCCGGAGCAGCCCGGTCCCGCTCCGCCGGGGCTCGATCCCGCTCCCCCGGGATCCCCCCCGCCCCCCCACTCCTCGATGATGTCACCCCCCGGGCAAGCCGCGGCCCTTGCAGGGACTCGGTTGCCAGGCAACCAAGTGCCTCAGGGCACAGGCATCCCAGCTCCCTCAAACCCGGAAGTGCCCGAGCAGGGAACGGGAGCAGAGACAGCTGCCAGCTCCTGCTCCATTCCCACCCTTGCCCCTGTTACCTTCCGCAATGCCCGCGGTGGTAACAACAGGGCAGAGTACCACCCATTTCCCCGAGCCACCATCAAAGAGATCTGCAAAGCTCACAGGATATATGGCCGTGATGGGCCATATTTCAGGGGGCTTCTCAGAGCAGATCTCTCTGCAGAGGAGGTGGTGCCTGCTGATTTAAAGTACCTGTTTTCTTGCTTGCTGAACCCAACAGATTACATTCTATGGGTCACAGCTTGGAAAAGGCTGCTCCAGGAGGCCTTACCAGGGCTCCTCAACCATGTTAACACCAGAGTTGATGCTCAGGGAATCCCTCTCACTCTCGACCACCTGGCTGGGGAGGGGCAGTGGGCAGAAGCCACTGACCAAGTGGTCATTCCTGTCCAGTGCCTCCACGTAGTGAGAGAGACAGCCCTGACTGCATTCTTCAGCATGCAAACACAAGGTCCTGCGATTTCTTATTCGAAAATCAGGCAGGACCAAAGTGAGTCTTTCACAGATTTTGTGGAAATGCTTTCCCGAGCTATTGAAGCTCAGGTCAAAAATGAAATGGCTCGGGAACACATTTTATCGGAGATTGCGTTTTCAAATGCAAATGATTTATGTCGTGCTGCAATTTTAAGTTTACCCCTACACCCCAAACCAACCTTACCAGACATGCTTCAGGTATGTCATGTAAAGGTGCCTTTTATGAGCTCCTCTACAGGTCCACGGCCCAAACCTCATCAAGTTGCAGCCATGGAAACTGAAGATTCCCGAAAAACACCGAACACCGGGAAGAAGCATTCTGCGCAAAGCTCCCAGAAGTGTTTTTTGTGCGGGAATTTGGGGCATTGGGTTTCCAAATGCCCCCTCAAGAAAGAATTAGAGGACCTCAAAAACAAAAAAGGGGGAGGGGAAGGGGGAAAAGGGAGATGGTTTAAACCCTCACAAAAAAACTGGTGAAAGAGCGCAGGTCCGCCCTGCGTGAGGAAAAAAATGGGGTGGACCGGGCAGGAGGGGAGGGGAAAGGGAGCCAAGGGAAAAAGAAGGAGAAGCTGCAATGCCCCATTCAGGGTGGCAGCAAACATAACACACTGGAAATGACTTACACGGACCATGACATGGCACAACCAATTTTGACAATCAATTCTAAATATACCCCCTACAGGTTGCAGCTCACGGAGGGTTTGCACCTGAAAGACAACAACTGGAATTTTGTGTCAGTTGACAACAGTGAGCAGGGTACCTGGCCAAGGGTCAAAGGTAAGCTCATCGTTGTGGGGGACTGCAAACACACCCCAAAAGAGATCGAAATTCTTCCAGGAACATTTGATAACAATCCTGGAAAATTCGTTCTCTGGCTACGCTGCACTCACCCACCAACATTCCTACCTAAAGGGAAGACAGTTGCCCAGATCATACCCACCTGGGAACACCTGGAAGAAGACAACATACCAACAGCTTGTCCCGTGCACAACATCACAGAAGTGAAACCCCAGGTGGGATGTGAGTTACAGGTGGGTGATGAGGCCATTAACATCACAGGCCTGCTCGACACGGACATGGACGTGACTGTAATCCCAGCCAAGCACTGGCCGTCATGTTGAGCCTTGGAAAACGTGGCAGGACACGTGCAAGGAATAGGGGGAATGCAATTGGCCAAACAATCAAAGAGTGTGGTGCAAATTAAGGGGCCAAAAGGGCAGTTGGCCAGTTTACGCCCTTTTGTTTTGGATTATAGGGAACCCTTGTTGGGGAGAGACCTGATGGCCCAGTGGGGAGTCACGATTGACATCCCAGACCCCCCACAGGATTTTTGGGCGGCGGTCGCTGAGGAGCGCCCTACCCACAAGCTGAATTGGAAAACAGATGCACCAGTGTGGGTTGAACAGTGGCCGCTTTCAAAACAGAAATTGAAGGCGCTCGAAGAGCTCGTGGAGGAGCAGTTAGCTAAGGGTCACATTGTAGAGACCACCAGCCCTTGGAATTCGCCGGTTTTTGTTATCCGGAAGCCGGGGAAGGACAAGTGGAGACTCCTCCAAGATCTCAGACAAATTAATAACGTGATAGAAGACATGGGCTCTCTTCAACCTGGGATGCCTACCCCGACCATGCTCCCACAAAATTGGAAATTGGCTGTTATAGATATAAAAGATTGTTTCTTCCATATTCCCCTACACCCTGACGATGCACCACGTTTTGCATTCTCGGTTCCCACTGTTAACCGAGAGGCCCCGAGGAAACGCTACCATTGGAGGGTTCTTCCCCAAGGGATGAAGGTGTCACCTATCATCTGCCAGTGGTATGTGGCTTCCTTGCTGTCCCCGGTCCGCGTAGCCGCAGAGAAAGCAATCATCCATCATTATATGGATGATGTGCTTGTGTGTGCCCCCAGCGATGATGTCTTGTCCCACGCACTTGACCTGACAATTAATGCATTGGTTGTTGCAGGGTTCGAGCTGCAGGAAGACAAGGTTCAAAGGATGCCACCTTGGAGGTACCTGGGGCTGGAAATTGGCAAGCGGACCATTGTGCCGCAAAAATTGGAAATCAAGGCCAAAATTCAGACCCTTGCAGATGTCCATCAGCTGTGTGGGGCATTGAATTGGGTGAGACCCTGGCTGGGCCTCACAACTGAGGACCTAGCCCCTCTTTTCAATTTATTGAAAGGGGGAGAGGAGCTGAGTTCTCCCAGGGAACTAACCCCGGAAGCGAAGGAGGCGCTGGAAAAGGTACAGCATCTCATGTTCACTCGGCAGGCTCACAGGTGTGATCCAGACCTGCCTTTCAAATTTATAATAATGGGGAAATTGCCACACCTCCATGGAGTCATTTTCCAATGGAGAAATAACATCAAAAAGGACCAGGGCAGAGAGGACCCACTTCTAATCATAGAATGGGTCTTTCTCAGCCATCAAAGGTCCAAGAGAATGACACGTCCAGAGGAACTGGTGGCTGAACTGATCCGAAAAGCCAGAGTTCGGATCAGGGAATTGGCAGGGTGTGATTTTGAATGCATTCACATTCCAATTGGATTAAGATCGGGCCAGATTACAAAAGCTATGTTAGAACACTTGCTTCAGGAAAATGAAGCACTGCAGTTTGCTCTAGATTCCTTCACTGGGCAAATCTCAATTCATCGGCCAGCCCACAAAATTTTTAATCAGGATGCCAAATTCACACTGAATTTGAAAGATGTTCGGAGCAGGAAGCCTTTAGAGGCCCTGACAGTTTTCACGGACGCGTCCGGAAAGTCCCACAAGTCAGTTATGACTTGGAAGGACCCTCAGACTCAGCAGTGGGAGGCAGATGTTGCCGAGGTGGAGGGATCACCTCAGGTTGCTGAGTTGGCCGCTGTTGTCAGGGCTTTCGAAAGGTTCCCCGAACCCTTCAATTTAGTAACGGACTCCGCTTATGTAGCGGGGGTGGTATCGAGGGCAGATCAGGCAATACTGCAGGAAGTGTCTAACACCGCACTGTTTGAGCTGCTTTCTAAGCTTGTCAAGCTTGTCTCCCACAGGGAGCAGCCATTTTTTGTGATGCATACAAGATCACACACCGATTTGCCGGGGTTCATAGCTGAGGGGAACAGAAGGGCTGATGCTCTTGCTGCTCCTGCAGCGATGGCCCCATTGCCAAGCATTTTTGAGCAGGCAAAGCTCAGCCATCAGCTTCATCATCAGAACGCGCCTGGCCTTGTTCGCCGGTTTCACATCACCCGGGAACAGGCCAAGGCAATTGTGGCTACGTGTCCCTCATGTAATCAGCATGCACTCCCCACCTTGAATGCAGGGGTAAACCCCAGAGGTCTGAACAGCTGTGAGCTGTGGCAGACTGACGTGACACATATCCCCCAATTCGGCCGATCTAAATATGTGCACGTGTCTGTGGACACTTTTTCCGGTGCAGTTTTTGCTTCTGCCCACGCAGGGGAGAAGACCTTGGATGCGATTAAACACCTCATCCAGGCTTTCTCCTTCATGGGCATCCCAAAAGAATTAAAAACTGATAATGGCCCAGCGTACCGTTCCAAGGAATTCTGCAGCTTCCTGCAACAATGGGGAGTGGGTCATAAAACCGGCATCCCTCATTCCCCAACAGGCCAAGCTGTAGTGGAGAGGACCCACAGACAAATCAAAAGGGTCCTTAACCAACAACAACCGGTGTTGAAAACAGAAACACCACAGACCCGATTGGCCAGGGCTCTATTCACTTTGAATTTTTTAAACAGCACCTTTGAGTTTTTAAACCATCCCATTGTTCGTCATTTCGGGGCAAACCCTCAGCTAAACATCAAAGAGAGGCCGCCAGTCATGGCCCGGGACCCTGAGACTGGAAGGACAGAGGGACCTCATGATTTAGTCACGTGGGGCCGTGGGTACGCTTGCGTGTCCACCCCCACGGGGCCGAGATGGTTACCATCAAAATGGGTGAGGCCCTATGTCCCGAAGGTCTCGGGGGAGAAAAAGAAACTGCCACAGGTTACTCAGGCAGCTTTTAGGAGGAAAAGGAGGGAAGATTTTTCCCCGGATGGTTTCGCTTTCCTGAATGACCCCTGCTCGAATGCTGATTGTTTGTTTTAGTTCTTCTAGTCCCGATGGAACCTGTCCAGCGCCAATCCCCTGTGCTGAGGAAGTTTCACCTGCTCCTTGGTGTCCTCCTGCTTGCCAGTCTCACTGCACCTGTCTCCGGATGGTTGGTGCCCCAGCCCAAAGCCAACGTTTGGGCAACTCTCGCCAGGGCAATGGGGCAGGACCACATTTGCCTCTCAGCCACGTCAGCAGCTGTCAACAAAGGCTGAAGATGTCCACAAAGCCATCCAGAATATCTGAGACATGGTGAATGACATCAAGAGAGAGACTGGTGACTGGCTGAATGGATTGTTTGGGGACTGGGGAATTTCGGGCTGGGTGGGTTCAATTTTGAAATCAGTTTTGTTATTTTTGTTTGTTATTCTGTTAATTTTAATTGGATTTGGTATCATCAAAAAAATGTTAAGTAGATTAATTTCTAGCACCACACATGCCCCCTCTGTGAACCATGTTGCTGTATCATCCGTGCCTGGATGGGAGGAAGACGTGGAACTGGAGGAAGACCCAGAAGACAGAAGACACCCAGAGGATGAACCTCAGATGGAGTGGCCCAATCAGCCAGAGTGGCTCACCGAGAGTTACCCGGACTTCGAATATCATCCTCCTCCGTTCCAGCCCTCGTCCTGTCATTAAAACAAAAAAGGGGGAGATGTGGTGGTGCAGAACTGTTTTATTAGATTTTTGTAAGAAGTTTATGTTATGGTTCGTTTCACTGTATCCCCAATTCTGTATCCCTTTTGTGTTGTCTGTATAATAAGGTGTTTTGTGTCAATCATCCCATACCTCACATGACATGTAACATCCCCTCTGCCCCAACCCCCTTCTCTGGGGCAGATTGTCTATCACTCCCGGGGTCCCTCCCGGATTGTGAAATCTCCGGGAGAGGGCTTCAGGTGATAGGTAGCCTGGGGGAAATTCCTTTGGCTCTGGATTTTAGTGGTCTGAAGCTTGGGGGTGGGCACACCTTGTTACCCCCTGAAACCCCTGATTTGTTGTCTTGTTGTATCCTCCCTGGGACCCTCCCCCGCTTATAAGGGGTAGGAGGGAGGAAGAGGCTCTCTCAGCCGCTGGGTTCTCAGCTTGGAAGCTCTCAGCCGCTGGGTTCTCAGCCTGGAAGCTCTCAGCCGCTTGCCTCGGAGCTTGGAGATCTCTGCTAATAAACATCTTTTAACCTGCTAAACTAAGAGCCAGCCTTTTCTCTTCTGCTGCTGTTGACTGTCACCTTTGGGTCCAGCTGCTAAGCTGAGAAGCCAAAACGAACTGGAAACTTTGTGTCTGTGTTGACCCGAGCTAGCTGGGGGTCAGCTCCCACCCGGAGCGGGGACACAACTGGACACACTAGGGTAACTTTATGATGCTTGTATCCCCAATAGTCTGTTCTGTTTGTGCTGTATATTGAGTCCTGTGCCTTTAAGACTAGTTCTAGGAGCGAGGAGAAGCGCGGAGTTTGTTTTGAGAAAACTGCCTGGCTCCTCCACATTCTTCTGCAGACAGCGTGTTCGGCGGAAGCTTAGCGAGACTGCAGGACAGAGATCTTTTTTTTTTTGCTTTTAGTTAGTTTCAGCTAGCTAAGGCAGAGAAGTTCCCTGAAGTGGTTTTTTTGGTTTTTTTTTTTTTTTTTTTTTTTTTAGAACTGTTTAAACCTGCTCTGGACTGAAAACCCAGAGGAGCACTGGGGGCTGCACCTGCGGCCCACCGGGGCCTGGACCTCAGCATTTTCCAGCAGCGCCGGAGAGACTGGGACTGAGGAGAGTCCGAGAGAGAGCCGAGCTACACCCACGGCAAGGACTTTCTCAATTTGCCATCTCACTTCAGAAGGAGAGGTCTTATTGTTTCATATTATTCATTCTTTATACTTGTATGCACTTCATTTGTTTAATAAAATAGTTTTTTCCACTTTTCTCCAAAGAAGTTTTTTTTTACCAAACTAGTTAGAAAGAAGAGCCACTTAGGCTTGCTTCCTTAGAGAGATCCTCTACAAGAGTTTTCTCCCAAATTTGTCCCAAACCAAGATACCCTGGAAAGGTGAGAGTTTGGCTCCAGAACAATTTCTAAAATGGGACAATCAAATAATAAAAACCATGTCACGACCTGAGGGGTGGACCTTAGACCAAAGAATAATAGGGACCATATGCATTAGTAGAGAAGGCAATAAGTATACTGAGGTAGTGGGATATACCCCTTGTATATCCACTCTGGCTGTCAATTCTAATAATAAGACTAAGGTCTGGCAGCCTGAGCCACCTGCAGGATATTGGAGCAGAAAGAAAGAAAAAGAATGTGAATGGATTAATGAAATTGAGCTATGTTGGAATAAACTTGCTGGAGCCAACCCTTACCAATCGTTAGGGAACTTAAAGAGTTTTGGGAAATGCCGGAAAGCACAGAAATTAAGTGGAAAGCCCCAAGTGGAATCTATTGGATATGTGGGAAAAAGGCCTATAGTGAGCTACCCCGCAGATGGAAATGATCCTGCACTCTGGGGATGATCAGACCCTCCTTTTTCACGCTACCCCGATCAGAAAGCAATCTACTAGGTGCTCCGCTATATGAAACCCTAAACAGGCCGAAAAGGGAGATAAAAAGAGAACTCCCGAATGCAGGAGGACACCAGAAATGGGGAAGTGAGGAATGGCCGGTGGAACGAATAATAGAGTATTACGGTCCTGCAACTTGGGCCCAGGATGGAAGTTGGGGCTACAGAACCCCGGTCTATTTACTGAATAGGTTGATCAGATTGCAGGCCGTGGTGGAAATAGTCTCAAACCACACTTCAGATGCCTTAGAGCTATTAGCCCAGCAGCACTCACAAATGAGGGCTTTCGTGTATCAAAATAGAATTGCTTTAGACTACTTGTTAGCAGAGGAAGGAGGGGTATGCGAAAAATTCAATGAATCAGAATGTTGCATAGAGATAAATGACTACGGAGAAACCATCAGAGGCCTAGCAGCTGAAATAAAGAAGGTAGCACGTGTACCAGTTCAAAAATGGAATTCGATCCTCCAAGCCTCCTGGTGGGACCAATTGTTTGGGACTGGGGCTTGGTGGAAGAAAGTGGGGTTTTTCATTTTATGTTCAGTAGCAGGAGTTATCTTCCTGCCATGCCTGATACCGTGTTTCATTCGACTCATACACATGGTAGTACAAGGAATGCAAATTGCAGCATTACCCACAGATCCTGAATTAGCCGCAGGGGGCTTTAGCAAGAACAGTAAAGTATCAAAAATCATGAAATTAAATGAGGAAAGAAGCAGGGCAGTGGAAGTTCTGGCAAAATTCGAGGCCCGAGTATAGGAAGTAGAAGAGTGTAAGTAATATTAGAATGAACCAGAAGAAGAGTGGGATGACTATAAAGATGATGTTTAAGGTATAAGAGGTTTTTTTAGTGTTTAGTAAAATTCTTGTTAAGAGGCTTTTTTGTCAAAGAGAAAAAAGGCAATAACAGGAACACAAATTAAATGTGCTTATATAGAAGGGGAGGGATTGTGATATGTAACCTAAAGTTAATTCGTGTTAGGTATTGTGATATGTAATATAAAGTTAATTCGCGTTCGGTCTGAATTAAGCTCTGTAAAACCTATAGTGTATTTGGGGTTAAAAACTGAACTGTAAGAGGGGGACATGCGGGTTGAGAGACAAGGAGAGTCCCTGCCGGGAAAAGCCTCAGGACAACCAATAACTTAAAGAATGGGAAAGATGGTGAGATAGACTGTGTCTCCCCCGGAGATGGACCTGCTAACAACGCAGTGATTAAGAGATGATAGATATCTTATCTGTTCTGGCCCAGTTTACCATTTCCAAAACCCTCTCGGGACCCAGCAATCATGACATTGTTTTACTTTGAGAACCTATTCAACCGACCGGAGACCTGAACATGAATACCTAATGAGGCGACCGAGAAGCGGGAGCACTGCAGTCACCCTCCACTCTCAGCGGAGGACTGTATAAAAACCAGCGGCTCGGGGCACACTTTGTGAACAGGGCAGATTCGGAACAATAGGGTCCATTTCTGTGTTCACCCAGCGCCGAAACCCGGGGTTCGACGCTGTTCCTTTTAATTGTGGCTGTTAGAGACTGAATTTAAGTCTCGAAATAAAATTCTATATTTTGATTTACAGAATTGGGCTTGATCATTTATTACACTTCACTATACATATTTGGAACAAACTCTAGTAGCTGTATAAACTTTCTATAAATCATTATCACTGAGCACAGTATAATAGCTATTCTAATCCGTGCCCCTCTACTGTAAAAACTATGTGTTAGGGACAATACTGGAGCTATCACTGGATAAGAAAATAAGCCTAGGGACTAGAAAGGTATTAAAACCTCAAAAAAACCTAGGGACTAGAAACACATGAAGGCCTCCTCCCTGAGAGACATTATGAATTTAAGCAACATGGCTACTGACTGCTCTATTCCAATACAGAGTAAGTACAACAAAAATGTAACTAGCACAGTTTTTTTCCGCTTTCTTGAGACTCACATTGGGCGTCTATGGTATTTCTTTATGAGACCAGATGACCGCCGATGGCAAAAGGAAAGAGCCTGCTCTCTCACCGGGGAGGGATATCACAGCTTTATTCTGGAATCCTTTCCCCGTGGTTGCCGGTGCCAGAGAGAGCAAGCCCCCTCATCCCAGGGCTTTTTCCCCAGGGGGATGGGCCCAGAGGCAGGGACAAGCCACTACCCAATCAGGGACAAGCTGGGAGTGGAACAGAGTTGGGTTACATTCCAGTGTGGGGGATGGGCACTGCTGAGCAGGGACAGACCAAGTGATACAGTTAAAGGGGAACAGAGAAAAAACATTACAAATCTGATGGAACACAATATAAACCCAATTAATGCATTACAACATTTCCCCTTTTCTTATTAAATTAAGAAGGAGAAAGGCTCAGTTCGTGGGAGATGTTCAGAGTTTGGACCTTGAGTACCTTTAAAGTTGGAGAAGAAAAAAATGACATCTAGTGCAGATAAACTGTTCAGAAAAATACTGTTAAGGGAAGATGATAATTAGAAGGAAAGGATTCAGCACTTTCTCCTTCTCCAGGCAGCACTGGCCACTTGTGGGGCCTCTGCAGGTGGCTTTGCAGTTTTAGGGATGAAAGGTTTCACCCACTCAGCTGGCACCCACTTGAGACCGGGGGGAGTGGATACATAGGTGTACCCATGACCCCAGGTGACCAGAGCATGAGGACTTTTTGTTTCTCTGGTCACTGGATCCTTTACTATCACATCCGGTGACTTTTGCTGAAAGGCAGAACTGGTTATAGCAGGATTAGTTAATTCAACATTTGCATTTTCTAGTTTTTTTGAAGAATTTCCTTTGGACCCTTGAGACCTCCCGCCCCCATTGTCCCGAAAGTCCAGAAATTGCTTCTTTAAAGGGCATTGAGATGCCCAATGTCCAGCCTGATCGCACAGGAGACACGTTGTTCTTCTCTTGGGCGGTGGCCGTGGCACAGGTACAGGAGGCACGGTGTCTGCAGCAGCAGCTTTTTGTGGCAGCTTGGCTCTGGAACTGTGGCTTTGATGAGCTTTTATGAAGGGAACCTTTCTGGCACACACCTGGAGCATGTCATGTAAAGTTGGAGCTGGTTCTATGGGGAGGCTGAGGATAGCTGCCTTGCACCGTTCGTTTGCATTGGCCAGAGCTATTTCCTCCAGGACCTGTTCTTGGGCTCCTTCATTCTTAACCTGTAACTCGATAGCTCGGGTTAATCGCTCCACAAATGTTACCAAAGGTTCTGATGGAAGCTGCTTTATTTTACTGTAAGGTTGGAAAGACCCACGGGCTGGATTGCTAATCGAATTGGCAAATTCTTATTATCAACAGCCATTTCAGGATTTTGCCAAAGCTCCGGAAGTAAATAATTTTGGAGGTCAAAGGTAACTGTAGTATTCCTTGCTAAATTTGCTTTTAAATGGTTGCAAAAGTATTCTCTTTCATATCCTGTTACCTCCGCTGAGGCGTAGCGACCTGGTTCAGGAACGACACGGCAGCCACACCCAGGCTGCTCGGTCCATCAGCTCACAGACACCAGTGTGGTGGACGGCTAATGGCGTTTATTAACTGGTTACATGGAGTTATAAAACCTCTGTTTGCTATATCACTTCCGTCTGCTTACGTTACAAGTTAGGTATTGCTTACCTTATCAAGGACACTAACCAACTAAGAGTTGAGGGAGGGGTTCTGTCTGCCCGTACAACGCGATATCTTCCGACCGCCTGTCCCTAATCTCCCACAATATCCCAATTTGGCCTGAGCTTTGCATAAACCCTGAATCGCTTGTTGGGGGAAGGGGTCCCAATTACTGTGGACAGCACCCCCTCTTTTTGACTGTTTATATGTGAAAGGGGTGGCAGAAAAGCCGTGATCGCTTCCTGCTTCTGGGTTCCCAGCTCTTCCCCCCCCCTCCCCCGGGGCATGGGAACTGGGACTGTGGGCGGGGAAACCGTGGGAACCAGGGGCAGGGAGGGGCTGGAGGCTTGAGTCACACGGGGAGGAGTTGGAGGGCAGAGGTTTGAGGGTAGGGGCGGAGTCAGAGGAGAGGGCAGTGCTGGGGGCGGCACTGAAGGGAAGGAGGGCTCTGGGGAGAGGAATGGGTTGCTCGGGTTACCAAAAGGATTGTGGGAAGGAGGGACAGACAAAGAAAAAGGCTCCTCATGGCTGGACAAAGGAGTCTTCGCCATCTTGTGATCCCCCCCAGAACTGAGACCAGCTTGGGTATCACTAAGATGTGAGGTTTGAGCACTTGGACTGCCTGCAAAGGTACAAACTGGGGAAAATCCACAAAGAACTGGCTTTTTTCCCTTTTCATTTTGCTTTTGCAATGCAAACTTAATTTTTAAGCTACAAAAAGCAAAATTTGCATTTTCTTTATTATTAGAGGAGCCAGATTCTACTATTTTATTTACAACAGCTTCCCAAAATTCTGGGAAGCTTATTTGCTCTAATGATACATCTGAAAATTGAGAAAATATATATCGAATTAATTTTTTCAACTGTTCCTTTGGACAATGGGTACTGCCATTTTCCAAGTCACTTAAAATTTGACAATAGACTCTTTTTTGAGACACAGACAGCCTAGCACCCATTTTTGTCTCAGATTTTAAGTTTCTGTGTCCCCTTTAACTGTGTCTGGGAAACCGAAAGTTAAAAACCCCTTGTTGGAGATAAAAGAAGCCAAAAGGGGAAACAGTTTCCTTTTCCACACACCCCCCCCCCCCCCCCCTCGGCTGCCGAAAGGAATGTGCTATTCAAGCACCCTGAAGGTTTACTCTGAAAGGAAAAACCTTCCCCGAAAGGAAAAAACCCTTTTCCCTGAGGATTACTGCCTCTTAAAAAGATTTTCCCTTAGAAATCCGAAAATGGTACTCACCAAAAATCCAGCGTTCCTTTCCTTTCTTTCCCAATCACTCCTTTTTCCTAAGACTGACCCTTTTTGGTGCAAAAAGAGCTTCCAGTCTCTGATCCCAAGATCAGCTTTCCACGAACATGTGGTCACTCTCTCTGGGAGCAGCTTGCCGGTTGGGGGCTTCTTCGCAGCACTCCGATGGAATTTTTGAGTCCAAAGGAGAAAACTGCAGCCGTGGCCTGTAGAATCCTGTCTTTCAGAGACTCCACAGTGAACGCCAAGCCTGACGGGTCTGTGTCTCTGCGTGGGTGGGCTACGTTTCATGACTCACGTGCCTGCGTGAGATTCTTCGGCCACGTGCTCCCCGAGTGGTTCTTCCAGCTTTCTGGGAACCCCTTGTGGCTTCGAGCTGCATGTTTGACGCCAATTGTGAAGTTTCTTTATGAGACCAGATGACCACCAATGGCAAAAGGAAAGAGCCTGCTCTCTCACCGGGGAGGGATATCACAGCTTTATTCTGGAATCCTTTCCCCGTGGATGCCGGTGCCAGAGAGAGCAAGCCCCCTTGTCCCAGGGCTTTTTCCCCAGGGGGATGGGCCCAGAGGCAGGGACAAGCCACTACCCAATCAGGGACAAGGTGGGAGTGGAACAGAGTTGGGTTACATTCCAGTGTGGGGGATGGGCACTGCTGAGCAGGGACAGACCATGTGATACAGTTAAAGGGGAACAGAGAAAAAACATTACAAATCTGATGAAACACAATATAAACCCAATTAATGCATTACAACAGGCATCAATTAATGTATATGTCCTGGTTTAGAGCAAATTTGGGAGGAAACCTCCAAATGGGGTATCTCTAGAAAGCAAACCCGGGAAAAATTTCCCTAGAGAAAAATGGAAAAAAGCTGTTTATTCAACAAGCAAAGTGCCCATAAGCCCAAAACCAATAAACAATATCAAACAACAAAACCTCTGGCCGTTCTGGAAAGAGATGGCAAAATTGAGCAAGTCTTTGCCATGGGTTGTAGCTCAGCTCGCCCAATCTCTTATCAGTCTTTCTGGCTCTGGAAAATGCTGTCCTGGGCTCCAGTGGGCTGCAGGCGTGAGATCTGGGTGTTTTCTCGGTTTTGTAGTCCAGAAGAGGTTTAAACAGTTCTAAGAAAAAGAAAAAAATAGTCCAGCTAGCTAAAATGTAACTAAAAAAGCAAAGGAGAGCTCTCTCTTGCTGTCTATCTGTAGACAACACAGTCCAGGAGCAGAATGCAGAGCAGTGAGTGTTGTTTCTGAAAACAAACTATGCACTTCTTCTTTCCCCCCCTTCATTCTCAGAACCAGTCTTAAAGGTGTAGAACTTCATATCCAGCATAAACAGAACAGACAACTGAGGATACAAGCATCGTAAAGTCACCCCAGGACAGCTGGCCTGTCTCCTCGTGGAGACACTGGAACTGTGGCTAGAAAGACTCTGCACTTGCTTCACAGATCTGAACTGTCCAGTCTGCATCTCACACACACACACACCAGTCAATCCCCCATACCCTGCCCCTAACACACAGGTACTTACAAAGGTTTTCCTGTCCAGGTCTTAGTGCACAAGAATTGTGGGCTAGTTGCCACGGTTTCTTAGGGAGCCTTTTTAGCATGGTTCATCCTCTGATCTGCCTTTTTAGAGCATGTGCAGTAATCTTGGATATGGTTTTGAGGGTTGTGTGTCACCCCCCACAATGAGCCCCTGTTCCATGGTTTCAGCAGGTGACAGTTATTGATAGTCGAAGTGTCGGTAGCAGGGGTCCTCATCATGCCCGTTCCTCAAATGTTATCTGACCATACAGACGGTTTAGCTATTTCAGTCATTGCAAGTTAAGCACAAGTACTCTAAATCAACATCAGCTACTTCACAAATGTCTGAGTTATTTTAATTATTGTTGCAATGTATTTGAACAGCTTAGACCAAAATGTGCTCCAGCCAAATCATCTTTAGTTACTCTTATCAGAACCCTCTGGAATTCATCAAGGTTACTAAGGCATAAACAGTACTAAAATGAAAAAGAAGAGCCTGAGAAACAGAATACCAAGACTGTAAGAACTAGATAAAGGAAGTCCATGGAGTGATGGACTGTAACCAATCATATTTCCCGAAGGGTGCATGCTGAACACGTGGACAAGATAGAGACACCAATCAAATAATGTGTGATTGCCTGAACACAGGTCTAAGAATGTATAAATATAGCTTAATGTAAACAATAAATGGCTTCTGCTAAATCATATTGGTTGTTCGTCCAGAAGTCCTGAGCTCCCCCAAATTACTGCTAGTTAGTTACAAAAACAGAAGCATTAGTTATTATTTCACAACTATAGCTACTTCTGCAAAAGTTTATATTATAATGCACATGTAATGGTTTTAATTCAATAACCAGGTGGAAACACCAATTAATGTAGTGGTTTCACGTTCGCCAAATTTTGGTTGCCAAATTTAGTGTAGTGGTCCCAATGTTTATTCGCCTTTTGTGGGAGAAAGATCAGGAGAAAAGCAAAGCAGGCTCAAGCTTAAAAATGAACAAATCATTTTATTAACACACACTAAAAGAATGGAAAAAGAAAGTTGGGAAAAAACCCTAAAACAGAACAGAATGAAACTCCAAAAACACTCTTCCCTCCCCTTACAAACTGTTAACTTTCCTACAAAACAGCATAAAGAGACAAAACCTGCGATTTTCAGTCAGTTTCACCATTTGAAAATAATCTTTCATAAATTCTTTAGGAGGAGAGTCTCTCTTAGAGTCATGGATCCCACTGACAACTTAGAACAGTTCTCTTGTGTTTTTTTTAAACTGTCACAAAAACAGCCACCTGGGGAAACCTGCTTTCATGACCCCTCCCATTAGCAGTTTCCCAAGCTGCTTATGGGTCATGGGCATTAGACTTTTGCATATTGGGGTGTCACCTTTTAAAAATTAATAACTCCAAAAGCAAAGGATTCTTCATCTCAAGGCACAGAGATATCTTCTCACTTCTTCACTGGCAGAGAGGACTTCTTAGCTCTATGTCTGTTCAAGCATCTTATAGGATTAATATCACTTAGTCCATCACAAACACCTGTGCTCAAATCCACACACAAATCTAAACATTCATCTCCCCAAATGCATATCTTTCCCCATGATTTAAAGGAATAATCTAAATATAGAGTTCATTTCTATGGCTCAAGTAAGAATGGAACAACCAACTCTTCAACCTGCTGTCCCAATAGTCTTTTCACTCTCGCTCTACTGACTTCATGCTGTTTCTTCTTTATGTTCACTCCGTCCCTTTCTTTTCTCTCTCAGGGAAGGGTTAGGCCTTGGGAGCTTCATTTTGCCAGGAAAGGGTTAAATCTGCCCAGAGTCTTTTTCTCTCTCACTGTGGCTCATGGTGTTAGATGTTCAAAGCTGGTGGGGGAGGGAAGAACTCATGAAGAAAGAGCAGACATCAGAGGACCCAGGCAGTCCGGAATAAAAAAAAAAAATAGGCAGGATCATAAATGCCTTTTTTGTCCACCCCTCGGTGTAAATTGAGGCGGCCTCAGCCTAAACAGGGCCCATAGCCCTTATCAGGGGCCCAGCAGAGACCTCTCCCTGCTCTGGGGAAGTTTGGAGAAAGTAGTTGTTGTAAAGCTGCAACCTCTCCCCCCCCGTCCCCCCACCCGGGAGCCGATAGAATCTGACTAGGCCTTGGGCCAGCTCCCCCCTAAAGAAGGGGGGGGAGCAGCAGGCCCAACTCGATGTTACTTGTTGAGCCAGCCAGGAGGAAAAGGGCTGACCTGCAGGAAATCGGGGTTTTGTATGGGTACTTCCCAAAGTCGCATTTGACATTCTTACTGGTCAAAACAGATGCTGATATCCCAACTAACCTTCTGATAGATCCCTGTCCTTTCTAAAGCAATTCCTGGGTCCCGACCAGGAAATACATTCCACATTTTTCCATAACTAAAAACCTGTGCTAACTCATGACAGCACAGCACATAGCATCCACTTTAATATTTGTGAAAGCCAAAACTATAATGCGTTTATCACAACTCCTTTTTCATTTTCTATCATTGCACAAATTGTTAGATTCAAATCTAAAGTTAATATTCCCCATTCCAAAGGTTCTTCCACTGATTTTGGTAATGGTAGGCATGTGTATTGGGTCTGGCTGAGTTGGAGTTAATTTTCCCTTAGCAGCCCTCACAGTGCTGTGCTTTCCATTGGTAGCTAGAAAGGTGTTGATAACACACCAGTGTTTTGACTACTGCTGAGCAGCACTAGCACATCAGTACTCTCTCAACATCTCCCTGTCAGAGACTGAAATAGTTCATGCCTCAAACACTGATATAAAGTTTTGCTCATTATAACAAAAACTGTATAAAGAAGTGTCTTGGTTTGGGTATAAAGAAGTGCCTTGGTTTGGAAAGACAGGTGTCTTCTAGGGAGGGCAGGACCCTCCCTTGGAATGGAGAATACAAACCTCCTCCCTCTGAATTATTATAATTTTGAAATTAAGGGGCTCTCAGGCAAATATATGAGAATAGGAATAACAGTTCTTTACTAGTATGTATAACAAGGCAAACAAACAACAATAACTATGGCATTAACAACAAAACAGAACCGGAAACCTCGTGACAGCATTCTCAGCTGAGACAGGAAGGGATGGAGGAGAGGCTTTGCTTCACAAAACCCTGGGGCAGTCTGATCCCAGTGCCCCTACAGGACTCTGAGGAGCACCAAGCTGGAACGGCAGGAATGAGCAAAAATCCCGGGCTGGTGGATGAGATGTACCAGAAGCTCTGTGGTGGTAGCTGGAACTGCTAGGACATCCCAACAGGACAGGGGGTGTGGGGCTACAGCATAGAAAAGGCCCAGAGCTGTGCCGAAGAAGTGGCAGGGGCCGGACAGCGGTGGCCCGGCTCCCAGCAGGGCAGGAAAAGGTGAGTTCAGGATTTCTGGGCACACGAGCAGATGGTAGTAGGTCCCTAGGACTGGACTCCAGTGTTGACAGTGTTTCTCAGAGAGGAACTCCCAGAGAAAAAAGAAGTGTAGCCAGATGCTACACTTCTCTCCCGACTTTGGCCACTTCTTTTGTTTTGTTTAAGTACCCATAAGTACACAGTAGTTAGTTTCCTAGCAATTTATGGGAAAAAATTCTCTAAGGGAAAAAGAAAGAAATCCAATCCCCAACAAGAAGCTACAACCAAAGAAGTTTCCCTGAAGATACCTGACTGGGACTTTGGACTGTAAGTTAAACCACTAAGATTAGTGTGCTTAAATAAAGGGAAAACCCATTCTTCATTCATCTTGAGAGGAATGACAAATGTATCTTTACAAACAAGTCCTGGATCTGCTGGTAAATAAAACTAGCACTGAGAGATGAGAAACAATGGGAAAGTTTCTCCTAATTGATGAATGGAAAAGAAGATATTTGGCTTTGCAAACAAACCATAGGTTTGTTTCTAAATGAAATTGGATATCAAAAGATGAAAGTAACAATGGGGAAAACCCATAAATCCCATAAGAATTAAAAATTGGAGGGGTTATACATTAAAAGGGGAATCTTAGGTCTTAGGCATTTCGGGAAGCCTGTACCTCCCAAGTACCTCAGCCAATGGGGAAAGAGAGAGGGAAATGTGGCCAGGAAATTAGGATAAAAAGGAGGCTGCATCCTCCATAATTTGAGAGACCCCAGGGGAAATACCCCATGGCCTCTCCCTTTATTCAAATAAAGTAAAAGTGAGACATTAAATTTGAAGAATTAGGGATTTTAGGAAAGTTAAGATAATAAGTTGCTGAATTAGCTGAAGTAGATAGGTAAGCTTTGTTCGCAGTTAACAAAAGCCAGATCTTAGATAAGATATCCCGGATTTAGTAACTCATTGCTTGTCAGCTTTATGTTTATGTAGCTGTGCTTGTAACAAAAAAAAAACAAAAAACCCCCCGTAAATAGGACATAAGATAGCTGCAGATTTCCTGCTTAAAGAACCCATTGAACACAGGAAACTATAAGTTCTACCAAGTATTCATTTGTCACGAATGCATTGAAAAGGTAGAAAGGTCAGGATGAGTGTAATAGACTATGAACATGAAGAAAAGTTCCAATAGGAATTTATTACATTGCAGCAAGCAAAGCAAAGGCAAATACAGCGCTGGACGGCAGGGGAGTCTCGCTCCACCAACTGCCATGAATTGGCAGGTTTTTCAGTCTTGCTTTTATCTTGCTTCTTTCCTCCGATGATGTATGTGTGACGTGTTGCTGGGAGGGTCTCTTTCTGTCCCTCGGTGGTCGCAGAGATGAAGGCTGTAGTTGTCTTCTTCCTTATATGGTAACTAAGCTGGAATTCTTGAAACTTAAAGCTGATTAAGCAAGTAGAGAGAGAGAAAATAAATTGGGCAAGGGTATGTTTGCCTATAAGCTTAGATAGTGACATAGTAACTTCCTGTTATCTTGAGTTATTTGATCTCCAGTGAACAAAAAATAGTTAATGTTTATCACAATTCCCCCATTTCTCTTGTTCTTACTTATTTTTGTTCACTGTATCTTTGCAGTTCTTGTCTAGCTAACTCTAAAGTTTCTAAATTTTCTTCTTCAGGTATCTGATCATACTTAGTCCTAAGAAGTATAAGATGTGCCGCTTCTAGCCGGCTTTTCACTATAGTAATCAGTTTATTAAATATACATGGTCCAAAGGTAAGCCCGAGTGCCACCAGAATTACTGGCCCCGCAATAGTAGAAAGCAGTGTGGTTAACCAAGGGGAGTGGTTGAACCAATTTTCATACCAATTTTGATGTGCTTCATTTTCTCTTTTCCGCTGTTCTATCTGCTTCCTTAGTTCATTCATAGTATTGATTACTACTCCTGTGTGATCTGCATACGAACAGCATTCCTCTTTTAGCGCTACACAAAGGCCCCCTTGTTGTAAAAACAGCAGATCTAAACCCCTTCGATTTTGTAATACTACTTCTGACAGTGATCTCACTGATTTTACTAACCCATCAATTGCTTTTTCTATTTTACTTAAATCTTCATCTACAGAGATTCTTAGTGCTCTAAATTCTTTCTGTTGGTTGACTAATGAGGTTATCCCTGTTCCAGCTCCTACTCCTCCTACAGTTAGAAGAGTTGCTATAGTCAGGGCGGTGAAAGGTTCTCTTCTCATGAGGTGATGTTCTGGGGTTGTGTGCTGTTCAAGGACATAATCTTTTGGATGATAAGTAATTTTCGGTATAATAGTTACTTGAATACAATAGTCATGGGTGTGATTGAAAATTTTTAAAGATAAACAAGGAGTAATTCCTATACTCTGGCAAACCCATCGAGTATTGGGAGCTGGGAGCAACCAATCTGCTTTTTGTTTTTGCTTGGGGTTTTTCACAGTGATGTTACACAAATGTTCTCTATTAGGGGGAACAGTACCCACACACCGTCCCTGTCCAGTTACCTGAGAGAGCGTTACTCCTTGAGTACTTTCTTTAGTCTTTTTCCAAAGGCATTCTTTTGGATTAGTCCTATTTATTCTTCTTGCTTTAGCCGTTACCCCAATGGCTTCATAAAAAGGAGGTCGGATGTTATAGCAAAGCCAGCATTCTCTTGTTAAATCAGGGTTTGTTCTATTTAGAATGCCATAACTAGCTTGCATTATTTTCCACAGAGTACTATATTTAGAGGCTTCTTCAGGGGCATCAGCCTGAGGCACTGCTAATTCTCCCGATCCCCTGCTATTTGTAGTGTTTGTCCTGCTCTGCCTTACTACCAGTACTGGGTTTGGTCTTACACCCCCCCCCCATCTCTGGCGAATGGGGAGCGGGTTCCTTCTTTATTTGGATTATATTCCCCCTATCTCTCCCGGGTTCCTAATGTCTAACTCCCCAATTTTTACCTAATAGCCATTCTTGTTTCTCTGGTTGGGTGACATTGAGATAAACAAATGAGCAGTCCCTTATATAGGTCATTTCTCCTGAAGGACCCCTCCATGGCTTTGTGCATCCTGCTGGTCCAAAGTCTGCTTGCAAATATTTATCATGCCCTCCCCTGGGTGTCCAGTCAGAGGCGATTGTTTCACAGCCCCAATATCCACAAAAATATTCCCCAGGATAATTACAATATCCTTTACCGTGATTTGAGCTTGGGCACATGTAAAATCCCGTTAGGTTCAGTACTTTTCCACAATGATCTATGTTGGTCAGATCACACAATCCTACTCTGAAACTGGGTGCTCCTACAGTAGTTACAGTTTGCAAAATCTCATTGTCATCCCATCGCCATAGTGACCATTTAAAGGGTTGGTGTGGTAGATTGTCTAAGGCATTAATCCCTCTTAAGTATAACATCAGCAAAAGAAAAGTAATCGGCTGGGTCACGTGGTGAGCATCATTGGGGGCATAGGAATGGGAGTATATCTGAGGATTGTTCCATTTCATAGACTGCAACCTGTCTCTCTGCCCAGGGTCCTTGCTCTTATTCCCATTCCTGAGGCAATTCCTCAAATATTGTTTTGTTGTCCCACCCTGGGGTTTCTTTCCTCCACAGCTTTTTACCCCTCTGCCTTTCCTGTCGACTCGGTTGCCTCGAGCCACGGGGGGTACCATCTTCTCGGCAGCAGGGATATTCTTCAGGAGGTTCCCCGGGGGCGACTCTGTTGCCTCTTGACATAGGAATCCCAGTTCCGATACTTAACCGGGGGTGTATCACACCGGATTCCCTTTAGGCGTGTGCGGCAGGTGCAGTCAACAATTTCAGCTATGAACGGGATGGGTTCATTAGGGTGATAACAATAATATTTTGGTTCAATCCCTAATGCAAAAATCCTCTACCACTCTTCTGATTCTTCTACTAATCCCTCATATTTAACTTTATATTCTAGAATCCAATCAGTTATGTTCTGCTGCAGTACCCAACAGGGGCTGCAAATTCCTCTAGGAGGGGTACCTCGCCTACAATGACTCCACCACCTGTCCCCGCAGATTTTACAAATATAACAAACAAAAGGATAACAATTGCACTCTGGGTCTCTACACCTTATCTTAACATCAGAGTTACAAAATAATCTTTCCTCCGTGTAGTGTGGTTCTGGTGCATATTCTACACGGTGTCCATTTATTGATGATCTCTCCTCTGGATCCGTAACTTCAGGTCTCTGGGATTGCTTGTCACCTGCCACTCAGGAGTTGGTTTGCTCACTGGCCCTTTAATTCTGCTAGCATGGATCCATCCCTTCTCTGCTGTTGACTGCAGCATCTGTCGTAAGCAATACAAGGTAAGGGCCCTCCCATTGTGGGGCCAAGGTTGCTTCTTTCCAGGACTTTATCATTACCCAATCTCCTGGTTGCACCTGGTGCAGTTTCAAATCTAGTGGGGGTCTCTGAGCTAACCTTCCCTTTTTCCATAGATTTTCCCTATATTTCATTAGGCTGGTAATGTATACATTCATATTTTGATCCCTCAACTTTGGATGATCTTGCGGTTCCTCTATATTGTAGGGCATTCCATACAACATTTCAAATGGAGATATTCCCATATCCGATCTAGGTTGTGTCCGGATATTTAGCAATGCTAATGGTAGGCATTTTACCCATGACAGTTTGGTCTCAATCACGAGTTTGGTCAATTGTTTTTTAATTTCCCCATTCATTCTTTCTACTCTTCCCGAACTTTGGGGGTGCCAGGGGGTGTGATAATCCCATTGTATTCCCATTATTGCCATGGTTTCCTTAATTATTTTGGATGTAAAGTGAGGGCCTCTGTCCGAGTCAATGGTTTCCGTGACCCCATATCTGGGAATAATCTGCTCTAATAGGGTCTTGATCACTGTTTGTGCCGTTGCCCTTGCCGTAGGGAATGCCTCTACATAATGGGTTAGGTGATCCACTATTACCAATAGATATTTATACCTCCCAGTCTTTGGTAACTCAGTAAAGTCTAGTTGGATGTTAGCAAATGGCCGGTATGCTGTAGGTCGTCCCCCCATTAAGGTTTTTCTTAAATTGGCCCTATTTACCTTTAGGCAGGTAACGCACCCCCTCACTACCTGCTTTGCCAAGTCATCTGCCCCAATACACATATGTTTGGTGGCGAATTGATCTACCAATGCTTGTGCCCCCCAATGTGTTTTGCTATGTATTCTCCTCATAATATCCATAGCTATGGATTTAGGCAGTACAGTTCTATTATCCTTTGGAAGTCGCCATTCCCTTTCTGGGTCTTCTCTCAACCCCATTCTTTTCATCTTTTCTTTTTCCTGCACAGTAAAACTATATATCTTTTGCAAATTCCCTCTGCTAGTCTCACGCTCTTTTCTTTCAGCCTTCGGATCTTTCTGGGGGGTAGATTGTGACGTCTGCAAAGCAGCCCTTCTTGCTTCCTGATCTGCTGCATTATTTCCCCTGCTTTTAAAATCCA
The DNA here is from genome assembly GCF_015227805.2 of Hirundo rustica. Lineage (NCBI taxonomy): Eukaryota > Metazoa > Chordata > Aves > Passeriformes > Hirundinidae > Hirundo > Hirundo rustica. Next base: position 22,932,177 of record NC_053487.1, on the reverse strand, counting down.
ATCCCTTTTGATGCCCTTTCAGGTGAACAACAGCAATTTTCCTAGGTCCCCTCAAGGCCTTCAGCAGTTTCCTGATTAGATCCTGGTGAACCAGGTTTTTTCCCTGGGAGTTTATCAACCCCCGTTCTTCCCATATTTTCCCAAAAGTGTGTATAATCCCATAGGCATATTTTGAGTCAGTATAGATGGTACCTGATTTATCCTTCAACAACTGCAATGCCCGCAGTACAGCATAAAGTTCACAGGCCTGCGCCGACCAAGATCCACTTAGAGGGCCTGATTCGATAACTGCAAGTCCTTCTCCCCCAACTATTGCATAGCCAGAGACCCTTTTTCCATTAATTACTCGCGATGAGCCATCTACAAACAACCTATCCCCCTCTTCTAATTCTTCTTCATCCAAGTCTGGTCTTATTTTGGTTTCTTCTTCTATGGTAGATAAGCACTCATGGGCCAATCCATCCTCACTTGGCCTTCCATATAAGAATTGGGCCAGATTTTGTAAGGCTGTAACCTCCAGGGTTAATTTTGGGGAGTCTAATAGGATTCCCTCATACTTCAAGAGTCGGGCATCCGTTATCCATTTTTCTGCCTTTTGTTGCAAAATTCCCCGGATATTATGAGGGGATAATACTCTCAGTTCCCCGTTGAAAGTGATTTTACTAGCCTCCTCCACAAGCAGGGCGCAGGCTACTAGAGCTTGCAAACATGTAGGCCAACCCCTGCTTACAGGGTCTAACAGCTTAGATAAGTACCCAACAGGTTTCTTTTTCCCAGCCCATTCCTGGGTCAGTACTCCATAAGCCGTCCCACTATCTGTGTTTACAAATAGATAAAAGGGTCTCTTCAGATCGGGTAGGCTCAACACAGGGGCATTGACCAAATCATGCCGCAGAGCTTTCAGATGCTTGTCATCTTTCTCATCCCATTTCACTAGCCCTCCTTGGCTCAATTTCTCATATAAAAACTTAACCTTGGTGCTATAGTTCTCAATCCACTGTCGGCAATACCCCATGAGACCTAACAACTGCCTAATTTGCTTCTTGCTCTTTGGAGGCGGTATGGATAGTATCCCCTTTACTCTTTCAGGGTCTATTTTCTTCTCCCCCTTCCTTAGGTAATGCCCAAGATACTTTACTTCTTCTTCCACGAATTGTAGTTTTGCCTTAGATACTTTGAGCCCCTTAGCACTCAGGAAGTTGAGTAATCTAATGCTTTCTGCCCGTACTTTGTCCTCTGCTTCCCCAGCAATCAGGAGGTCATCTACATATTGGATAAGGGTCACTCCTTCCCCAGTCTGATATTCTTGCAAAATCTGTTCTAAAGCTTGTCCAAACAAATTAGGAGATTCCGTAAACCCCTGGGGGAGCACGGTCCACCTTAGCTGCTGTCTCCTATGAGTGACTGGGTCTTCCCATTCAAATGCAAAGTAATCCCTACTCTTCTCGTCTAGAGGACATGCCCAGAATGCATCTTTAAGGTCAATTACACTATAATATTGTTTTTCGGGACTAAATCTGCTTAGCAGGGTGTAAGGGTTGGCTACCACCGGAAAACGAGCTACTGTCCTTTTGTTTATTTCTCTTAGGTCATGCACTAACCGGTATGATCCATCTGCCTTTTTTATTGGCAAAATGGGGGTATTAAAAGGAGACATGCAAGATTCTAAAAGTCCTTTGCTTAGTAGCCTCTCAATCTCGGGCTTCAACCCATTCTTTCCCTCTGGGGAGATGGGGTACTGTTTAACCCTTATCGGTGTCTCTGGATCTTTAATGATTACCGAGAAGGGGGGTATATTCAACCTTCCTACACTATCAGGAGTGTACCATACTTCTGAGTTAATTTTTTCCTCATCCTCTACCCTCAAGGGACAGAGTTTTATTTTGATTTCCTCATTTACTACTTCTATATTAATACCCATTTCTATAATTAAGTCTCTCCCTAACAAATTATAATCTGCTTCTGGTACCAGCAGAAGATTCCCTATTCCCATTTTGGACCTCGATTCCACCAGTACATTCTTAATAACAGGGACTTCAAAGGGCTCCCCCTTCGCCCCTACCACTTGAGCAGTTTCCTTTGATATCTTACATCCCTCCGGTAGTACCTGGACTGTCGATCGCTCAGCTCTAGTATCTACTAAAACTCAAATTCCTGCTGCTGAGGACCTATTTTTAATTTTATCAAGGGCTCCTGATGTTTCCGTGTCCCCAGCAAATGAAGCCCCTGACTCCTTCAGTCCTCTTTGAAGACTCTCTCATCCCTCAGCCGCTTCCTGCAGTTTCTCCGAAAGTGTCCTTTATTTCCACAGTAGAAACATACGCCTCCATCCTTTTTCTCTACCCGGGGAACCCCTCCCCCATTTCTCTGGGCCACTTGACTTGTTTTGGGAGGGGCATCAATTCTCCTAGTTTCCCTTACTGCTGCCACCATCATTCTTACTTGTCTCTTGTGACTCTCTTCATCTCTTCTCACATATACCTTCTGTGCTTCCCTCAATAGCTCATCCAGGTCTCTATCTTGCCAATTATCTAATTTTTCTAACTTCTTTCTGATATCTTCCCACGATTTAGCCACAAATTGTGTTTTTAGTAGTGCTTGCCCTAACGGTGTCTCAGGATCTAAGCCCGAGTACATCTGCAGGTTTTTTCTCAAGTGTTCTAGCCAATCCGTAGGTGTCTCCTCCTTTTTCTGTCTCTCATTAAATGCTTTGTTGATGTTCTGCCCCCTAGGCACCGCTTCCCGGATCCCCTGTACTCTTATCCCCCTCAGATCCTGCATATTGATTCTGTGATCCTGCTGCTGATGATTCCAATTGGGATCCTGCAAAGGCCACTTGGTGTCTGCTAAAGGTCCTTGTGCATGTTGTGAATCCCATATCCGCATCCCTGCTCGTCTAATCATATTTCTTTCCTCGGCCGTGAAGAGAATATTCAATATGGCTTGCAACTCGCCCTAAGTATAAATACTGGGTCCCAAAAATTGGTCCAGTCTCTCGGCCACCCCCAAAGGATCTTCCAGGAGGCTCCCCATCTCCCTCTTAAATTCCTGAACATCCCCAGAACTCAAAGGTACTGAAACAAACCCTATTGCTGGGTGAGGTCCCTGACCCCCCCCCCACAGGCATTTCTCTTAGGGGATATAGGTTATGCTGTCTAGCCCGACCTCGGGTTATGGGTCCCTGCACTTCCTCGGGGGGCTCGGGATTACTTCCTGCTTCCTGAGGCTCCATTGGAGGTGCATCCGGAATCTGGGGGTTCTGAGGGGGTATGTAAGGAGGTGGGATTAGTAAGGCTTCTTCCTCTTTACTCCTGTCTTTCTTTCGTCCTCCCTCTTTGAGGGGAAACAGGAGCACTTCACCCCCAGGTCTTGTAACCCATACATTAGCATATTCACTTTCTTCCTGACTAAAAGGAATTTTAGTGTTTACCCACAAGTTGAGTTTTTGCCTCACCCAATCTTCTGATGATCCAAAAATAGGCCAAAAAATATTCCAGGAAATCTTTCCACCCCATACTACCACACAATAATGGATCATTTTAGCTTTATCTTTACCCCCTGTGTTAGGGTAATGTTTCCAATTGTCTAATATGAACCCCAGTGGGCTATCTCTAGGCACCGGGGGGAGTTTTATGGGAGTAGAGGGCCTGCTCTTCTCCTGTCCCATCTTCTGGAGTGCCCTCACACAAGTGTGGTGCAGAAGTCACTCGCTTCCCCTTGTTCGTGGCTCACGCCCTCTCGGACAATGAGAACCACACCACTGAGGGTCCGCAATCACTTGGAGAATCCGAGCTGCCGGTTCTCCTCTCGCACACACACACACTCGCAGCACTCCAGGATATCCGACCCAGACCGAACGGATTCTTCCACACAGATACTCACGCGTCTTGCGTCTTCGTCCGGACCTTTGTGCACAAAGTTTATAGGGTCTGCCGGCTTCCTTTGCCTAATGCCTTGAATTTAGGTTCGTCGGTCCAACCGAGACAGGAATCGGGTCTACCAGGGCCGCCGACTGATCGGCGGGGCACCCCCCAGGCAGAACCAAAAGTCCTATCTTGCAGGTGGATCCGAGTCACGGCACCAAATTGTAATAGACTATGAACACGAAGAAAAGTTCCAATAGGAATTTATTACATTGCAGCAAGCAAAGCAAAGGCAAATACAGCGCTGGACGGCAGGGGGAGTCTCGCTCCACCAACTGCCGTGAATTGGCAGGTTTTTCAGTCTTGCTTTTATCTTGCTTCTTTCCTCCGATGATGTATGTGTGACGTGTTGCTAGGAGGGTCTCTTTCTGTCCCTCGGTGGTCGCAGAGATGAAGGCTGTAGTTGTCTTCTTCCTTATATGGTAACTAAGCTGGAATTCTTGAAACTTAAAGCTGATTAAGCAAGTAGAGAGAGAGAAAAGAAATTGGGCAAGGGTATGTTTGCCTATAAGCTTAGATAGTAACATAGTAACTTCCTGTTATGTTGAGTTATTTGATCTCCAGTGAACAAAAAATAGTTAATGTTTATCACAATGAGGAAGACTCATCTTACTTCCTCATTTTGGGTGACTCCTCCCCAGAATAGACCCCCGACTCATTTTAGGAAACAAAGTACGCATGCTTAATAGCCTTTTTGCCAATTAGCATATGAAGCGAGGAATGGGAGGTGATAGGGGTATGAATATGTATTTGTATTTTGGGTATTCAACACTTTTGTAAATAAAAGGCTTTGTAATTACCTGTGAATTTTGCAGTTCGAAATAGGGAAATATCCCTTGTGCTGCCCAGCCATAATAAACATACACTTTCTAACTTTAAACTGTTAGAGAGTTTTTGTCCATCACAGTTGGGTATCGATTCTAGATCAATACCCATATTTCTTTAATAAGTCAAAAGGACTCCTCTGTCTCCTTTTTAGACATAAACCTCTGGTGTTCGTGGATTAATTTTCCTAACAATCTCAGGCCTAGGAAAAAGCAAACAAAGTTGAAGGAGAGGAATGCATTCACAAGAAAGCCAAACACAACAGAGATTCTTCCCTGGCTGAGTCAGGAGTGGGGGAGACCACAGCCCAAAGAAGCCAGGTTTACACAGTCTTCACACACCCCCCCCTTCCCCCCAGAAACGAGTCGAGGGGGGAGGAGGCTTCAGGTGTAACCTCTGGTCAGAGGCAGTGAACATCCACCCTCCTTTACACAAACTAGCACAGCTGTGGAACCCCCAACCCCACAGGCCACATCCACGGGACATTCACGTGAGAGGCAGCTGAGGGGGTATCATAATGCATCAAAGACCCCCTGAAGTGCTCCCCCCCCAGAGTCATTCCTGAAGCCTTGCACGACAGGACTGCACATGATGTAACAAACCCAGAGTCTGTTGTAAGAGACAATGGCAAACTCCACCCCCCACCTGTGGGGGGTGCCTGGGTTTGCCCACCTGGCCTGAGCATATATTAACTCATTGGATTGGTGAAAAATGAGGTTCACTTTCTTAGAAAAAATTATCAGTTTAATAAAAAATAAAAAGACAATTCGGAGACAGAAATAAAGCAAAAAGTTCTCAGCTGAGGGTGCCTGGCGAACAGCCAGAGAGCATGCCTTACCCCTTCAGATCCTTTGTTTTTAGCCATCAGTATGCTACATATTCAATAGATCTCAATACATTATTCAAACATTCCTTTGAGTTCAGATGTTCTCTTGGTTTTGCCCCCCCCAACCTGTCCCATTTCACCAAATCAACATTTTATTCTTCCTTGTAGATAAAGTTATTGTTGGTGCCCTTTAGTCATCCTATGTCTCATTTTTCTGATACCAGGAAATCAATAAATTCCTTTTCGTAGCTTTTGGTTCACTGCTATCTTCATCTAGTTAATTCAGGAATGCAGGAGGATCCCCCCTTACCTTCTGGTTTGACGGGTTTTTAGATGCTACAAAAAAACACAGTGTTTACTTTTCACACTATGTTACAACTAAAAACAATATATACATTCATCACATTTCTAAACTTCTGTTAATAATAGCAGAAAATACAGTAAAATCTTTCCACATTATACATATAGTATTCATTTTTGTGAAAAACGCCAATCACTTGTTTTAAAATTTTAAAAGTTTAATAGTAATAAAAATGGTTATAAAAATAGAATTAGAGTAATAAAAAATTGAACAATTAGGGTTAGGACAATATGAGACAATAAAAACAAAGAAACAGACATCTGGGTGCCTTTCCAGGCAAATAAGCTCCGAAAAAGGACCCCCGTTAACAAAGCAATAGCCTGTTAAATATTCATACATTTCATACATGATACATGTGAAAAGTGCATATTATATGGCTCTACGCAAGATATTTACTATATGTATTATGTTGTATTGATTGTTAATGTTGTATTAATATTTTGATAGTATGGTAAATGTAGTTTTGTAGTTAAAATGTAGTTTTTATATACCAACCACAAGAAAACGTAAATCTTTCAGAGAAAAAAAGAATTTACTACTTCCTTATCAGAAGAGACCAACTCCTCCTTCCTCTCTCAGCCTTGTGGATGCCATAGAGATTAAAGGAAAAAAAGTGATACTAACCAGAGATAATTCTTTGTTTGAATGGAATTTATGCATCATGTATGAAATGTATGAATATTCAACAGGCTATTGCTTTTAAGAGATAATCCTTTGTTAACAGGGGTCCTTCTCTGGAGCTTTTTGCTCGGGGAGGCACCCAGACGTCTGTAACTTTGTTTTTATTGCCTCGTATTGTCCTAACTCTAATTGTTCAATTTTTTTTTACTCAAAACTAGCTTTCATTTCTAGAGAGCCTTCTACTAAACCTTCATATTTGTAGGATTTTTCTGCTAAGTTTTCATCCTCTCCAACAGCCAGCGAGGCAAAAACCACAGTACAAAAAAGCGTGAGCTACCTTCCCGAGTCGACTTTAAAAGCACCTGCAGTACCATCCTGCCCCAGTTTCCTGGCTGCGGGGTCTTAAAGACACAGTAGCAATTTTTGGCACACATAGATGGGGAATACAATAACCTTTTGGGTTACCCACTTGTAAGAGTCGGTCTGAAGTTCCTCTCATTTGCCTCACAATCGCCGTGAGGACCCCGAGGACCCCACTGCAGTTCTGGCCTGCTCGAGGTAGATGCTTGCCAATCATCTGCAGGTGCATTTTCCTGGATCACCACGCCATGGTACACTGGCTTTGAGCAGTGTAATGGCAATTCTGTACCTGAAGGTTGCACCTGCTTCACGGTCCCTGCTTCACGACAATAGCCTATGAAATTCCCCACCTCTTGGCCGAGTGGACTTTCTGGGGTATCTTTGGTGGTCCCCCATGGAAAATTCCTCATCTGCTTCCCAACCACCGTGACAGGCGGGGACCGAAGCCCCCTCCCAAGGACTGAGATTGAGACGCCTATACGAAGCCCCTCTCAAGGACTGAGACATGAGACCCCTACAACCCTAATAAGGGGGGTGGGGGCTGACTTAACCCAAGCGAGATGTTTGCCTGCAGGTGTGATCGTTGGACCAAGAAGACAATGGCTCTCGCTTACTGCTGAGAACATGGACTACTTGTTCCCCCTCGGTGGCTTCAATAGACTTATTCTTATTACCTGTTCCCCCCACGATGGAGGACTATAATAAAAACCCCTGAGCTAACCAGAGATTTCAAGAGACTCTCTCCGACGTGACAGGCAGATCCATCGACTGGACCACAAGGACTTTGTTTTGTAGCTATATCCCCTCTTTCTCTATCTTTTTCTCTCTCTCTTAATCCCTCTATCACATTTGCTGTGGTCAATCAATAAAAGGTGCATTTGTTTTGATTAATACTGAATTTCCCACTGTGTTGTGTTTTGCACTCTGAAATCGATAAACGAACTATCACGATCCCCGCTTGTATGAGTGGATCGTGACACCACTACACTTATGTAAGTTGTTTAATACTGTTAATAATATTAACTAATATTGTTGGCACACTATGGGGTTTGTGTAATCTGGTCTCATCCTGGTGTAAGTGAAAACAAACTTTAGGTGAGGAGATTGAAATATGCCCTGAGGCGTCCAGTTCCTGGGTGGCAGGGTGTGTGGAAGCATTGGGGTAGGTTTCTAGGACAGTTATTACCTCCCATAGCCTGAGACTTTACACCTGAACAGGCAATCAACCCTAACAAACGGATGGATCACCTGAGAGAAGGCTGCTTGCCTACCCCAATGAAAATCAGCAGCTTCTCATCCTGTACTGGGGCCTGGCCTGGGCCTATCAAGCCACAGTTCTGTACTCTCAGAGGACTGTGGCTGAGGCAGGGACCCAAACTGCATTTGAGAACACTATGGCTGAGATAGGGATTCAAACCATAACTACAGTAGTTGCTCAAGTAGTGAAAAAGAGAAAAAAATGATAAATCATAGAATATGCTGAGTTGGAAGGGACCTATCAGTATCACTGAAGTCCAACTCCTGGTCCTGCACAGGACACCCCGAATGTCATACCATGTGTCTGAGAGCATTGCCCAAATGCTTCTTGAACTCAGACAGGTTTGGTGCTGTGACCACTTCCCTGGGGAGCCTGTTCCAGTGCTCAACGACTCTCTGGGTGAAGAACCTTTTCCTGATTCTCCTAGGTTACAATGTAAGATGTGCCCAAAGTATGTATTCCATCACCATCTACATGAGATGTTGAAACTAGGTTGGGCAGTGTTTCTCTTGCCCCCTCCCTCCAGACTATCTTCTGTTAATGGCCCATCAATGCCCTGCTGCATGACTCATAGATAACTCCCTCCAGGAACTATCTCTGTTTAATGGACAATCAAGGACCCATTGTAAGACTCATAAAATGATATCAGCCCATTGTGAGATGCTCTGCCCAGGGAGAGGAGCCAAGCATTCCCACCTGGATATAATCTGGGATTTGGGACAGCACAGGCAGCCTTACCCACTGGATTCCCAGAGGACAAGAGCTACCAGACCTTTCTGTGGGAACGCTGCTTCAACAAGACCACTTCATCTGGACTGCTACCACCATGGTGCCAGGTTGTATTCTGACTCTGTCAGTGATCTTTTGTACTATTGCATGTGTTTTATTTTATCTTACTTTTTTTTCTCTCCTATTAAATTGGTTTTTTCTGACTTGGAGTCTCTCGCTGGTTTTGCTTTCAAGCCAGCATACTGATATCTAACCTAAACCTCCCCTGACTCAGCTTCATGCTGTTTCCTCCAGTCCTGTCACTGGTCACAAGAGTGAAGAGATAGGTACCTGCCTCTCTGCTTCCCCTTGTGAGGATGTTGAAGACTGCGATGAGGTCTGACTTTAGGCTCCTCTTCTCTAGGCTGAACAGACCAAGTGACCTCAGCTACTCCTCATAAGGCTTCCCCTCCAGAGCTTTCACTTTAGAAGCAGTGGCCTGCTTGGGCCATCCTGACCTCGATTAACAGCTCTTCTCCCATGGGAAAGCACATACCAAGGGATCATGTCCAGCCATAAATACCTGTGCTTTGATGTACAACCCAGAAAACTGGGCAGTGAATGTGTGTGGGATGAATGATAAGAGCTAGAAACATTGGCTCTTCTCGGTTTTGTGTGGTTGCTCTCTCTCTCTCCTACTGGCTGGCTGTGTAGTTGATCTTAAAACTTGTACACAGAAGAAACATATAAATACTCATGTGTGTTTAATAAAGATGATCCTGCTAGATGACAAAGTGGTGGTCCATTATCCTCAATCGCTACAAAATGGCACCCGTACAAGGGACACATATAATGAAGGAACACAAACAGTGAAGGGACATTGAGTGAATTTCTAGTAGCAACGCCGCATTCAAACCCAGCTGTGTGGCAGGGGATCCCCGACCCTCGTCTCTACTCACTGGACAGGTGAGACTGCTAACACGGAACTATGCGACAGTCTATGTTCCATGAGCAGAAGCTTTATTTAGAAATTTTGCATAGAGTATTAAAAGAACAGGAATTTAAACCCTCAACAGTTAAGTTAGCTGCTTTATTAATATGGCTGAATAGTAATTCTAATGTATTCCCCCCCCCCCCCCCAGTTCCTACAACACTAAAGTGTGGGAAAAGGTGGGAGCTGAGTTAGAGACACAGAAAAAATACAGGGGACCGATCACTGATATGTTAGTTGCATAGAAAACTGTATATACCGCTTTAAAAACTTTGCAGCCTGCTGAGCAAGTTTGAGTGCCCTGTCACAGATATTTTAAATTTGGAGACTGCTTTGAGTGCTAGCAATGTTCATGCAGAAGTGCCTGCTGAACTGGGAGATGCGTATTCTCAAGGGCATGGCGATCCTTTTGATCCTGGCCCTATTGATCCTGAGAAAAAGCCTGATCTTTATCATCCTTTAATTCCTGTAAAAAATTTGACTGCTGTGCTTCCTGATACAGCTCAAGCGATAGCTAATTCTTATCCTTCTCCCTCCACTACCCCCATACCTGATTTACCACTGCAATCTCATTCACCCCTGACATTTATGGAAAAATGCAGGGAAGAAGCCCTAAAATGAGGAGACATTTCCATGTTCCTAGTCATGCCTATCAATTATCAGCCTAAGAAATCTACTCTGTGTACAACTTCCGTTTGAATTAATAAAAGAACTTTGTAAAGCTGTCTGAGATTATGGACTGCAAATGTACTATACTATGGGATTGATTGACTCTATTAACCAAGGGTACACTATGGCTCCTAACGATTGGTGAATGCTTTTTAAACATATACTAACATCAGTACAATATACAGTGTGGCTGGCAGAATGCAAAGATCTTGCTACTGTACAAATTATGGATAATATTGTGAATTTAGAAGCAGATGGTCTCAATGAACTGCTGGGACAAGGCGCATATGCTGCCCCCACAGCCCAAGCTAATTTGTCTTGAGCAATACTACAGCAGAGTTCTGAGCTAGCCATAAAGCCTCTTAAAAGAGTCCCGGAGATGGGACTAAAGGAATCTTCCTTTGCATCCATTTGGCAAGGCCCTCAAGAATAATATGTAACATGCATTGATAGGATGCAGACAGCCATTAGTAGGCAAATAGAAAATGAAGAAGCAGCCACTATATTGTTATTACAACTAGCCTTTGAAAATGCTAATGCAGATTGTCAGAAAGCATTGCTCTCTGTAAGGAATGAACATGATAATTCACCTGCCTACATCAAAGCCTGTCAGAATGTGGGGACAGAGGAGCATGGAGCATTTGTTTTAGCTTTGGCCTTACATCGAGCCTCTAATATATGTGAGAAAACCGCCCCCCTGCTGTTTTAATTGCCACCAAGAAAGCCATTTACAGATTTGCCCCACTCTAGGGAAGGGAAAGGATGACTTCCACCCTGCCATTCCCCCCCGCCCCCCCTCCCCCCCACCCATGTCTACAATGTAAAAAAGGTTACCATTGGAGTGAAGCTTGTAGGTCAAAATTTGATAGACGGTAACCCTCTTACCCCTCAGCAGGGAAACAGAAGGGGGGGGGCACAGCACCCGGTGCCCCTCAAACCAACAGGGTCTTTGCAATCCAAACCCAGGAGTTTCAATGTCCTCCTTCTTTGCCAACACTCTCAGGAGTGCAGGTTTGGACTTACCCCTCTAACCCTCTCAGATGATGCCCTAATTACAGATTCAACTATTCATGTGCTAAATACAGGGGTTTATGGACCTTTGCTGGAAGGATTGTTTGGACTTTTAATTGGTAGATCGTCAGCCATGAAGAGCAGTCTCATAATACATGTTGGTGTAATTGATTCAGACTATTTAAGGGAAATTAAAGTGATGGTTTTAACTAACACCCCACCTTGTTTTATCGCAAAACCTGAAAAAATTGCACAGTTGCTATTACTTCCATTTTTTGTTTTGTCAGTGAAAGATACAGTCTGAGGGGCTGGTGGGTTCAGTAGCACCAATGTCATCCATGTTCACTGGATACAGCAAATTACAAGTTAAAAGCCCTCACTAACTTTACAATTAAATGACAAATCTTTTACAAGCTTACTCAACACCAGTGCAAACGTTTCCATCATTCTGGCATCTTCATGGCCCCCACAGCAGCCTCTTAAAACAGCAGATGCCTTAGTGGAAGGCATCAAAGGCCATAAAGCCCCTAAATAAAGTGCACTTATTCTTACAGTCACAGGGCTGAACAGACGCCAAGCAACTTTACAGCTGTTTCTTTTGCCTTCTTAGTTTAGGCTGTGGGGTCGTGATTTACTTTCTCAATGGAATATTACTCTTGTGGTGAATGCGGCAAATTTAGAAAATCAGTCACTGATGTATATCCCCTGCTCAAATTGAGGTAGAAGACAGACACTCTGGTTTGAGTTGACCAGTGGCCATTGAAAGGGGAAAAATTGACACAAGCTGAAAAGCTTGTTGATGAACAATTGAAATTAGGACATGCATCTCCATGGTGCACCCCCATATTTGTGATATTGAAAAAAAATCAAGCAAGTGGTGACTACTTCAAGATCTCAGAGCAATAAATCAGGTGATAGAACCTATGGGCGCCTTGCAACCAGGGTTGCCCACTCCTTCAATGATTCCCTGGGAGTGGTCAGTTGTGATTGATCTTAAGGGTTGCTTCTGTACGATTGTATTGCATCCAGAAGATTGTTATCACTTTGCATTCTCGTTACCCAGCATAAACTGTGAGACACCTATGAAAAGGTATCATTGGGTTGTTGGTTTGCCACAAGGTATGAGAAATAGTCTGACAATTTGCCAGCTTTTTGTAGCCAATACCTTGGAACCGATCAGACTGAAGTTTTGCAATGCTTTGATATAAAACTATATGGATGATATTTTAATTGCTTTACAACATCAAGCTGAGTTTGACACCATCCTTTCACATATAATTCTGAGGCTGGAATCTTGGAACTTACAAACAGCTCCTGAAAAAGTGCAAAAAATGGCACCACAGAAATACCTCAGATGGTATATAAGTGAGAAATCTATCCATCCATAATCCCTTAAATTGGTGCCTTCTGTAAAAACATTACATGATTTGCAAAAACTGTTGGGTGTCACCGAGACACACAAAGCAATCACACGCAGACAAGAGATTTTCGCAGAGGTTCCTCTGATCCAGCTCCCAGCTGAAAGAGCGGAGAGAAGGAGCCCCTTTGTTTATTCTTTTTCTTTTATACATTTTTGGGTCTAGCAGAAGATTGGCTTTTTGGGGTTTCCACCCCTCAGCCTCAGTGGCCAGACGAATTGTCAGTTACAATTGTTTTCAGGTTAGAAATACGCAAACAAAGGACAAAGAATGAAAAACAAAGGATTTGTTTATATTACTTCTGTGGGAAAGGTAGAAAAACTGCTCTAATATTCTACAGTAACTAAAAGATCTGACTCCATTTATGAAAATCAAAAGGCTAATAAAGAAACTCAGAAAAACCAGGGTAACAGTTGGGCACAATAAATAGGGTTAGGCTGATGCTCAGCATCACAATTGAAAAAATGAGCCCTCTGTTCAAATTGCTGAAAGGTAACACTGATTTGTTGTCTGCAGGAACACTTACAAAGGAGGCACATCTCACCCTTGAGATAATTGCTGACAAAATTAGCACCTATAATGCAGCTTGTTAGGTTGAGGATTTACCTGTGACTCTTTTTGTAATTAATAACACTTTCCAGCATTTTGCCATTCTTGGTCAGGTAGCCACAGACAGCAAAGATATTTATTTTTCAGAAGGGGTATTCCTCCCCTGTGGTGGTGCAGAACTGTTTTATTAGATTTTTGTAAGAAGTTTATGTTATGGTTCGTTTCACTGTATCCCCAATTCTGTATCCCTTTTGTGTTGTCTGTATAATAAGGTGTTTTGTGTCAATCATCCCATACCTCACATGATATGTAACATCCCTTCTGCCCCAACCCCCCTCTCTGGGGCAGCTTGTCAATCACTCCCGGGGTCCCTCCCGGATTGTGAAATCTCCGGCAGAGGGCTTCATGTGATAGGTAGCCTGGGGGAAATTCCTTTAGCTCTGGATTTTAGTGGTCTGAAGCTTGGGGGTGGGCACACCTTGTTACCCCCTGAAACCCCTGATTTGTGGTCTTTTTTGTATCCTCCCTGGGACCCTCCCCCGCTTATAGGGGGTGGGAGGGAGGAGAAAACTCTCTCAGCCGCGGGGTTCTCAGCCTGGAAGCTCTCAGCCGCGGGGTTCTCAGCCTGGAAGCTCCGAGCCGCTCGCCTCGGAGCTTGGAGATCTCTGCTAATAAACATCCTTTAACCTGCTAAGCTGAGAGCCAGCCTTTTCTCTTCTGCTGCTGTTGACTGTCACCTTTGGGTCCAGCTGCCAAGCTGAGAAGCCAAAACGAACTGGAAACTTTGTGTCTGTGTTGACCCGAGCTAGCTGGGGTTAGCTCCCACCCGGAGCGGGGACCCAACCGGACATAATTGGCGCGCCAACGTGGGACACACCACGCCAGCAGAAGCAGCTTGGACCACGTGGAGCACGGCTCCACGGTGACAGAGCGTCCAGCGCCCACGCAGGGCCCTTCCGGAGACGAGGCGGACCCTGCGAACGGACTGGGGCTGATTTAGCCCGAAGAACAGTCTCTGGGCGTCACGCACCCCTGTGAAATTGACTTTTAAACAAGGCAAGTTCCAGGGGAAAGAAGGGGAGCTTCGAGCCCCGACCGGAGTCCTTCTTGCAGCAGAACATCCAGACCTACGCAACCCCCAGGCACAGGAACAGGTAAGTATACCCACAAAGGGACATACTTACTGGTTTTAGGGTTCCCCCGAGGGAGGGGGATCTATTGGGGAGGAAAAAATCCTCCAAAAATAGCTGCGCAGCTAAAGGGTTAAACCTCCTGTGATTTTGAGCGAACGGGGTCCGCGGGGGGAGTGCTTTTCATCTGGGTTTGGGTTCAAAAGCAACTTAGTATCGAAACATGGGCGGGGGGGAAAGCTCACGATTGCTCAGAAAAGGTTGTATTATAATTATGCGTCAGTAGTTAACGAGGCCAAATTGAAAATCTCAAAAGGCGAGTTAAGAAGTTTTGTTCGCTGGGTTCATGTGCATTTTCCCCAAGTCTCTCCGGACAGAGTCTGCAGCCCACATTTCTGTGGCACTGTAGAAAAGGAATTAATTAGGTTGATTCAAACTGGGGACAAAAAGGCTACAAAGTATTTTACTGTAGCAATGAAGTTAAATTCGGCAATTCAATTTCAAAAGGGAATGCCGAAAGAGCCCAACGGAGAAACGTGTTCTCCCCCTCCTCCCCCCACCTCTTTTCCCCGGTCCCCATGTCCCCGGGAAAGCATTCTGGATGGAGCGGCAGGGGGCCCGCCTGCCCGCTCTGCCTCCGGGGCACCCCAGCCTCCACGCCCGTGCTGGCCCGGTGGAGCCGGGAGGGAGGTCTCAGGGAGCACTGGCCATGCTGCACAGGACAACCCTCCCTCCCTGCTTTTCCCGGTTCAAAAATGCCGCGTTCGGTTTTCCGTGGCGGGTGGAATCGGGTCCAGGTCCACGTGGTCCTCTCGGGGTTCCCAAGATGGCGGAGACCGCATGGCGGGGGACTCCCCCGCCCCCTCAGCGCCGCCCACCCCTCCCTACCCCGGTGAAGTGGTGCCCGCAGCGCGCGGCCCCGCCCCCTTCCCCGCCCCGCCTTACCTCTCTGACGTCGGGTGCCTGCCGTGTGACCCCGCCCACCCCAGCCCCGCGCCGCGCGGCCCCACCCCCACCCCCCGTAGTGCCAGCCCCGACCCGCGCGGCCCCGCCCCCGCCCCACGTGGTGCCGGCCCCGACCCGCGCGGCCCCGCCCCCGCCCCATGTGCCGCGGCCGCGCTGCCCCCCCCAACCCCCTGTGGCTGCGCGTGCGCACTGTGGCACCCCTTCCCCCCCGCAGCCGCCGCGCCGCCGCCCGCCCCGGAGCAGCCCGGTCCCGGTCCCGCCCCGCCGGGGCTCGACCCCGCTCCCCCGGGATCCCCCCCGCCCCCCCCACTCCTCGATGATGTCACCCCCCGGGCAAGCCGCGGCCCTTGCAGGGACTCGGTTGCCAGGCAACCAAGTGCCTCAGGGCACAGGCGTCCCAGCTCCCTCAAACCCGGAAGTGCCCGGGCAGGGAACGGGAGCAGAGACAGCTGCCAGCTCCTGCTCCATTCCCACCCTTGCCCCTGTTACCTTCCGCAATGCCCGCGGTGGTAACAACAGAGCAGGGCACCACCCATTTCCCCGAGACACCATCAAAGAGATCTGCAAAGCTCACAGGATATATGGCCGTGATGGGCCATATTTCAGAGGGCTTCTCAGAGCAGATCTCTCTGCAGAGGAGGTGGTGCCTGCTGATTTAAAGTACCTGTTTTCTTGCTTGCTGAACCCAACAGAGTACATCCTATGGGTCACAGCTTGGAAACAGCTGCTCCAGGAGGCCTTACCAGGGCTCCTCAACCATGTTAACACCAGAGTTGATGCTCAGGGAATCCCTCTCCCTCTCGACCACCTGGCTGGGGAGGGGCAGTGGGCAGAAGCCACTGAACAAGTGGTCATTCCTGTCCGGTGCCTCCACGTGGTGAGAGAGACGGCCCTGACTGCATTCTTCAGCATGCAAACACAAGGTCCTGCGATTTCTTATTCGAAAATCAGGCAGGACCAAAGTGAGTCTTTCACAGATTTTGTGGAAAGGCTGTCCCGAGCTATTGAAGCTCAGGTCAAAAATGAAATTGCTCGGGAACACATTTTATCGGAGATTGCGTTTTCAAATGCAAATGATTTATGTCGTGCTGCAATTTTAAGTTTACCCCTACACCCTAAACCAACCTTACCAGACATGCTTCAGGTATGTCACGTAAAAGTGCCTTGTATGAGCTTCTCTACAGGTCCACGGCCCAAACCTCATCAAGTTGCAGCCATGGAAACTGAAGATTCCCGAAAAACACCGAACACCGGGAAGAGGCATTCTGCGCAAAGCTCCCAGAAGTGTTTTTTGTGCGGGAATTTGGGGCATTGGGTTTCCAAATGCCCCCTCAAGAAAGAATTAGAGGACCTCAAAAACAAAAAAGGGGGAGGGGAAGGGGAAAAAGGGAGAGGGTTTAAACCCTCACAAAAAAACTGGTGAAAGAGCGCAGGTCCGCCCTGCGTGAGGAAAAAAATGGGGTGGACCGGGCAGGAGGGGAGGGGAAAGGGAGCCAAGGGAAAAAGAAGGAGAAGCTGCAATGCCCCATTCAGGGTGGCAGCAAACATAACACACTGGAAATGACTTACACGGACCATGACATGGCACAACCAATTTTGACAACCAATTCTAAATATACCCCCTACAGGTTGCAGCTCACGGAGGGTTTGCACCTGAAAGACGACAACTGGAATTTTGTGTCAGTTGACAACAGTGAGCAGGGTACCTGGCCAAGGGTCAAAGGTAAGCTCATCGTTGTGGGAGACTGCAAACACACCCCAAAAGAGATCGAAATTCTTCCAGGAACATTTGATAACAATCCTGGAAAATTCGTTCTCTGGCTACGCTGCACTCACCCACCAACATTCCTACCTAAAGGGCAGATAGTTGCCCAGATCATACCCACCTGGGAACACCCGGAAGAAGACAACATACCAACAGCTTGTCCTGTGCACAACATCACAGAAGTGAAACCCCAGGTGGGATGTGAGTTACAGGTGGGTGATGAGGCCATTAACATCACAGGCCTGCTCGACACGGACATGGACGTGACAGTAATCCCAGCCAAGCACTGGCCGTCACGTTGGGCCTTGGAAAACGTGGCAGGACACGTGCAAGGAATAGGGGGAATGCAATTGGCCAAACAATCAAAGAGTGTGGTGCAAATTAAGGGGCCAAAAGGGCAGTTGGCCAGTTTACGCCCTTTTGTTTTGGATTATAGGGAACCCTTGTTGGGGAGAGACCTGATGGCCCAGTGGGGAGTCACGATTGACATCCCAGACCCCCCACAGGATTTTTGGGCGGCGGTCGCTGAGGAGCGCCCTACCCACAAGCTGAATTGGAAAACAGATGCACCAGTGTGGGTTGAACAGTGGCCGCTTTCAAAACAGAAATTGAAGGCGCTCGAAGAGCTCGTGGAGGAGCAGTTAGCTAAGGGTCACATTGTAGAGACCACCAGCCCTTGGAATTCGCCGGGTTTTGTTATCCGGAAGCCGGAGAAGGACAAGTGGAGACTCCTCCAAGATCTCAGACAAATTAATAACGTGATAGAAGACATGGGCTCTCTTCAACCTGGGATGCCTACCCCGACCATGCTCCCACAAAATTGGAAATTGGCTGTTATAGATATAAAAGATTGTTTCTTCCATATTCCCCTACACCCTGACGATGCACCACGTTTTGCATTCTCGGTTCCCACTGTTAACCGAGAGGCCCCGAGGAAACGCTACCATTGGAGGGTTCTTCCCCAAGGGATGAAGGTGTCACCTATCATCTGCCAGTGGTATGTGGCTTCCTTGCTGTCCCCAGTCCGCGTAGCCGCAGAGAAAGCAATCATCCATCATTATATGGATGATGTGCTTGTGTGTGCTCCCACCGATGATGTCTTGTCCCACGCACTTGACCTGACAATTAATGCATTGGTTGTTGCAGGGTTCGAGCTGCAGGAAGACAAGGTTCAAAGGATGCCACCTTGGAGGAACCTGGGCCTGGAAATTGGAAAGCGGACCATTGTGCCGCAAAAATTGGAAATCAAGGCCAAAATTCAGACCCTTGCAGATGTCCATCAGCTGTGTGGAGCATTGAATTGGGTGAGACCCTGGCTGGGCCTCACTACTGAGGACCTAGCCCCTCTTTTCAATTTATTGAAAGGGGGAGAGGAGCTGAGTTCTCCCAGGGAACTAACCCCGGAAGCGAAGGAGGCGCTGGAAAAGGTACAGCATCTCATGTCCACTCGGCAGGCTCACAGGTGTGATCCAGACCTGCCTTTCAAATTTATAATAATGGGGAAATTGCCACACCTCCATGGAGTCATTTTCCAATGGAGAAATAACATCAAAAAGGACCAGGGCAGAGAGGACCCACTTCTAATCATAGAATGGGTCTTTCTCAGCCATCAAAGGTCCAAGAGAATGACACGTCCACAGGAACTGGTGGCTGAACTGATCCGAAAAGCCAGAGTTCGGATCAGGGAATTGGCAGGGTGTGATTTTGAATGCATTCACATTCCAATTGGATTAAGATCGGGCCAGATTACAAAGGCAATGTTAGAACACCTGCTTCAGGAAAATGAAGCACTGCAGTTTGCTCTAGATTCCTTCACTGGGCAAATCTCAATTCATCGGCCAGCCCACAAAATTTTAATCAGGATGCCAAATTCACACTGAATTTGAAAGATGTTCGGAGCAGGAAGCCTTTAGAGGCCCTGACAGTTTTCACGGACGCGTCCGGAAAGTCCCACAAGTCAGTTATGACTTGGAAGGACCCTCAGACTCAGCAGTGGGAGGCAGATGTTGCCGAGGTGGAGGGATCACCTCAGGTTGCTGAGTTGGCCGCTGTTGTCAGGGCTTTCGAAAGGTTCCCCGAACCCTTCAATTTAGTAATGGACTCCGCTTATGTAGCGGGGGTGGTATCGAGGGCAGATCAGGCAATACTGCAGGAAGTGTCTAACACAGCACTGTTTGAGCTGCTTTCTAAGCTTGTCAAGCTTGTCTCCCACAGGGAGCAGCCATTTTTTGTGATGCATACAAGATCACACACCGATTTGCCGGGATTCATAGCTGAGGGGAACAGAAAGGCTGATGCTCTTGCTGCTCCTGCAGCGATGGCCCCATTGCCAAGCATTTTTGAGCAGGCAAAGCTCAGCCATCAGCTTCATCATCAGAACGCGCCTGGCCTTGTTCGCCGGTTTCACATCACCCGGGAACAGGCCAAGGCAATTGTGGCTACGTGTCCCTCATGTAATCAGCATGCACTCCCCACCTTGAGTGCAGGGGTAAACCCCAGAGGTCTGAACAGCTGTGAGCTGTGGCAGACTGACGTGACACATATCCCCCAATTCGGCCGATCTAAATATCTGCACGTGTCTGTGGACACTTTTTCCGGTGCAGTTTTTGCTTCTGCCCATGCAGGGGAGAAGACCTTGGATGCGATTAAACACCTCATCCAGGCTTTCTCCTTCATGGGCATCCCAAAAGAATTAAAAACTGATAATGGCCCAGCGTACCGTTCCAAGGAATTCTGCAGCTTCCTGCAACAATGGGGAGTGGGTCATAAAACCGGCATCCCTCATTCCCCAACAGGCCAAGCTGTAGTGGAGAGGACCCACAGACAAATCAAAAGGGTCCTTAACCAACAACAACCGGTGTTGAAAACAGAAACACCACAGACCCGATTGGCCAGGGCTCTATTCACTTTGAATTTTTTAAACAGCACCTTTGAGTTTTTAAACCCTCCCATTGTTCGTCATTTCGGGGCAAACCCTCAGCTAAACATCAAAGAGAGGCCGCCAGTCATGGTCCGGGACCCTGAGACTGGAAGGACAGAGGGACCTCATGATTTAGTCACGTGGGGCCGTGGGTACCCTTGCGTGTCCACCCCCACGGGGCCGAGATGGTTACCATCAAAATGGGTGAGGCCCTATGTCCCGAAAGTCTCGGGGGAGAAAAAGAAACTGCCACAGGTTACTCAGGCAGCTTTTAGGAGGAAAAGGAGGGAAGATTTTTCCCCGGATGGTTTCGCTTTCCTGAATGACTCCTGCTCGAATGCTAATTGTTTGTTTTAGTTCTTCTAGTATCAAAAAAATGTTAAGTAGATTGATTTCTAGCACCACACATGCCCCCTCTGTGAACCATATTGCTGTATCATCCGTGCCTGGATGGGAGGAAGACGTGGAACTGGAGGAAGACCCAGAAGACAGAAGACACCCAGAGGATGAACCTCAGATGGAGTGGCCCACTCAGCCAGAGTGGCTCACCGAGAGTTACCCGGACTTCGAATATCATCCTCCTCCGTTCCAGCCCTCCTCCTGTCATTAAAACAAAAAAGGGGGAGATGTGGTGGTGCAGAACTGTTTTATTAGATTTTTGTAATAAGTTTATGTTATGGTTCGTTTCACTGTATCCCCAATTCTGTATCCCTTTTGTGTTGTCTGTATAATAAGGTGTTTTGTGTCAATCATCCCATACCTCACATGATATGTAACATCCCTTCTGCCCCAACCCCCCTCTCTGGGGCAGCTTGTCAATCACTCCCGGGGTCCCTCCCGGATTGTGAAATCTCCGGCAGAGGGCTTCATGTGATAGGTAGCCTGGGGGAAATTCCTTTAGCTCTGGATTTTAGTGGTCTGAAGCTTGGGGGTGGGCACACCTTGTTACCCCCTGAAACCCCTGATTTGTGGTCTTTTTTGTATCCTCCCTGGGACCCTCCCCCGCTTATAGGGGGTGGGAGGGAGGAGAAAACTCTCTCAGCCGCGGGGTTCTCAGCCTGGAAGCTCTCAGCCGCGGGGTTCTCAGCCTGGAAGCTCCGAGCCGCTCACCTCGGAGCTTGGAGATCTCTGCTAATAAACATCCTTTAACCTGCTAAGCTGAGAGCCAGCCTTTTCTCTTCTGCTGCTGTTGACTTTCACCTTTGGGTCCAGCTGCCAAGCTGAGAAGCCAAAACGAACTGGAAACTTTGTGTCTGTGTTGACCCGAGCTAGCTGGGGTTAGCTCCCACCCGGAGCGGGGACCCAACCGGACATACTCCCCCACACTTCTAAGTGAACAATAACCACTTGTTTAGAAATGTGCCTTGATGCTGTTACCATAGGCAAACATTAGGGTGAGATCCTGATATCACTGTCATTTCTTTACAGAAGCACGAATTTGATTCTTTACTATAAGACTCAATAGCTTGTGCTCTTTTGCTGATTTCTTAGGGAAAATTTCATTTAATTTACCATCTCACAAACTCCTTCAGGCTTTGAAATCTCCTACTAAGTGTTAAGTCCTTTGTTGCCTCAGCCCCAATCCCTAACACCGTAACTGTGTTTATAGATGGATCAGGAAAAACTCACAAAGCTGCGGTGACATGGCATGATGGAGTCAAGTTGAAGGATCATGTTGTTGCACAGACTGGGTCTGCACACGTAGTCAAGCTCAGAGCTGCAGTGGAGGTGTTCCACCTTTTTCCTAACTCATCTTTTAATCTCATAGCAGATAGTGTGTATGTTACTAGAATACTTCTGCGAATGCCTGATATTTCTCTGCACTTTGTAAACACTGCCGATATAACCCTCTTACTCATTGATTTAATATCTCTCATTTGTTCTCATTGTACACCATTTTTTATCATGCGTATTAACTCTCATACTAACTTACCAGGTCCCCTAATGGAAGGGAACGCTTGTGCTGACCACTTGACAATAACAGTAACATCTAATCAGACATTTATAGCTGCTTCAGAATCTCATGCCTTTTTTCATCAAAACACTGCTGCTTTATCTAAAGATTATGGTATTTCAATGTCCCAGGCATGCATGATTGTTAACACTTGTCCTGACTGCCAGCAATTTTCTTCTCCTAATGTGCCCGGTGGGGTAGTACATAGAGGGCTTGCAGCCTGCCAATTATGGGAAACTTATGTTACACATGTTCTGTCTTTTGGTTTGCAGAAATTTATTCATTATTCTATTGACTTATTTTCAGGCTTTTTAGTTGCCACCGCACATACAAGTGAATCTGCAAAGGATGTTGGTCACCATCTTCTGTCACAGTAGAGATGGACACAACACTCCAAGGTGTCGAGATTTTGGCGTGTCTTCATTGAAGACCAAAAGCTGGGTTGTTGTAAAAGCAAAGTCCTTTATTGCATCATTAAAATTAGTCTCATGAAGGCAAAGCTATTAAAGTCCATGCCAGTATGCAGGAAGTCTAACATAGAGTCCCTAAGTCCCAAGCAAAAGCCTCCGCATCTTATCAGTAGTAGTGGCAACAGCTGCAGCAACAGCACCTGTAATCTGTGTCCCGTAAGTATGCTAACATCCTCAAAGCAGTGCATTTTATTCTATTTTTAGCCAATCAGGCTTAAACATGAATTTTCTACAGTCTTGCTGGACCTATCCTAAGCTAAGATTGATGTGCGACAGTATTTGCAATTTCTTACACAAATTCTATGCATATAGCTCTATCTGTTCCATCTAGGAATGTTTAGCAAGGTGTAGGAGTTTTAGTATTTATGCTTTTTGTGGAAGGGAGAGATTAGGAGGAAAAAAAGAAAGCAGGCTTAAGCTTAAAAATGAACAAAAATAGTTTTATTAACATATACTAAAAGAATGAAAAAGAAAAAAAATTGAGAAAAAAGAAAACAAACTAAAACAGAATGACACTTTTTAAAACACGCTTCTCTCCTCTTGCAAACTATTAACTTTCTTATTGAACAACATAGAAAGACACAACTTAGGATTTTCAGTCAGTTTTACTATTTAGACATAATTACTCATTACTTTTTAGGAGAAGAGTCTCTCTAAGATTTTTTTATGAAGGCGTTTGCCACAAGACAAAATTGTCCAGTGCTCCCAATGTCGCACATCTGCTGCCGCCTGGAGTTTTCGCAGACTGTGATGTTCTATCAGCAAAACTTCTCAGTGTATCTGGGGTACTATTTATGAATACTTCTTCTAATCTAAAATCATCTTTGTCTCAAAGGCTGAGACCTCCTTTTAACCCAGGAGTGGGGGCTTTAAAGTCCCCAAATAAATCTCAATTACATCAGTCCTCAATTTTGATTAGAATGGCATTCTATCCAATAACACTAAGATGCTGCAAAAAACAGTCCATTTCTCCATAGTTTACCTTAGGGAACTCCGGTTAAAAATGTCCACTTCTTCAATCCTATTCCAATATTATTAGTTCTTTCACTTCTAATCTAACTGACTTCATTCGGTGTCTGTTCCACACACCCTCTGTTTTCTTTCTTCTTTCTCTCAAGGAAGAGTTGTGCTTTAAAAGTTCCATGTTGCTAGAAAAGGGTTAAATCCACCCAGGCCTGCAAGGGCCACATGAAAGCACCGGGCTGCATGAGGCTGAAGGAAAATACAAAGCTGTGCTGATGGAGGAAGCTGGTAGATGTCCTTTTTTTCCACCCCTCGGTCTCATCCAGGGCGGCTCAGCTTAAAGTTGTTATGGAGCTGCAGGTTTTCTTTCTCTGCTGCCAGTGGCGATTAAGCTGGGCCACGGCTTGGCCCCTTCTGCTGCGGTCTGAGCACGTGGCCAGCACTGCCGTGCTGCAGCCGCCCCTCTTTCCTGCCGGCAAGCAGGGGAAAGGGGCTCAGCCAGCCCAGGCCCTCTCTGTGAGGGCAGCGGCCCTCAGAGGCCTGGCCCGGCCGCCCAGAGGGGCAGCAGGGCCCAACCCGGGTCCGGCCCGGCCGCCTCCGATGTTACCTTATGGCTGATTCCGAAGCAAGAGAGAGACTGATCAGCAGCAGATTAGTTTTAAATGTCCCTTCCAAAGTTGCATTGACATTTCCCATTGATCAACTTAGCTGCCAATATCCCAGCCAGCTTTTTAATAGGTCCCTGTCCTCCACCCCCCCAAACCACTCCACGGTCAGGGCAGGGAAAAGCATCTCACATTTCTCTATAACCAGAAAACAAAATTGTGCCAACCCATGATACAAGGCTACATTGTTTTCATTATGTCTAGAGCTTAACTAACTTTGCAAAAGGCAATGCTACTGAACTTTAAACTATGTTTTAGTTCCCTTTCTTACTAACTAATTCAGTGTCTTATTTGCTTAAGGCACTTAATAAATTTTCTACTTATTTAAAGCTAAACTTACATTTCTGCCTCATGACTGTGTGGATTTATGTATCTTAGTTTCTCTGAAGGTTTTAATTCAGCCCTCACATCTCTGGACATCTCCAGGCCTGTGTGGATGGGGCCCAGGGAGATTTGTGTCCTGACACCAAGGTTCGAGTGGCAATAGTAATCTTTATTGTTCATAGCTCATATTTATATGGTTTTCAGAAATTCCGTGTTCGATCCCAATTGGCTAGCAACTTTGTTACCACCCAGTTCACTGGCCAATTGCTGCCTGCCTATATGCTCACCAAAGATTGGCCCACATCCATTCCTTAAAGTTAAGTCCTGCTGCTTTTCAGTGCTTTCTTCCTTAAAGGTGTTTACTTCTTTTTCTCACAGGTACGGGCTGATCAAGTCAAGGTCAGGGTTACTTGTGTCTGTGTGGCCTTCAGGCCAACTGTTAGCTGTCACAGTTCCCCCTTTTTGTTTTTCAACTACAAAGGCGGTCTTTATCGTCCTCTGCAGGGCTCTTTGCAGACAGGATAACAAACATGGCACAATGAGCAAAATAATTATGATAACACAAAATGATAAGCCTAGTTTGAATGAAGCTCTCCACCCAGATTGATAAACTTAACCATTCCAGCCAGTGATATCCCACAAAATCTTCCATACAACACATGCCATCAAACTCTTCATAACCATGTGAGTGGACTAACAAAAGAAAATCAGTAGCAACACGATTTTGCAAGGTAGCATGCCACACGCTATCTACAGCTATAGCCAAAGTACTTAAAATTAAGGAAGTTTCCTTTTACTCTTTTTGCCAGAAAACAAATCAATTTATTTAATTCAGAAAATATCAGGGGTAACATTTTGCTTTCCTATTTCAATTCGGCCTCACATATCTTGACCCAGTGTATCATTAAAAAATACACATCCTTCTGCTGATAATGTCCCTAAAATGTCTAACTCTTGGGGTTCAAATGAAGCAACAGGTAAATGGTTATCCCAAAGATCCCATCGTTCCATACAGTGGGTTGTGGTATTACAATTTTTCTGGGAAAAGCATCACATTTTGACAACATTTTGTGTTATTTGTTGCCTTGGGTTATGTAATCTAAAAATGTGTATTCTATTTCATCAGTTGAAAGCTGTTTTTTGAGAGATGTTTTATCCTTCTCTTGTAACTCCAGGGGGGAGGGGGGCTGATGCCTTCTGATAATGGCTCAGACATTAAAACCAGGTGGGGCAGTGTTTCTTATCTCTTTCACCACCCCTCCATCCTCCAGGGAGACATCTTCTCATAATGAGCCATTAGGGCCCACCAATGACATGACACATTCCATCATCCCATTGTGAGATGCTCCACCCAGTGGGGGAGGAGCCAGCTGTTCCTAGCTAGATAAAAACTGGGACTCAAGACCAGCAGGTGACTGGTTTTTCCACTGGATTCCCGGAGGAAGACCAGACCCATTTCGCCACCAGTGGACTTTCTACAGGACCATCTCTACTCCACAGAACCACATCTGTTACTCCAGGAGGACTTATTTGGACTGCTTCCAATACCCTGACCAGCAAGGTATCAGGTTGTATCCCTGACTCTGTCAGGGTTTTTTCCTGGATTTTTGTTTGCTTCCTTGCTTGTTTTATTTGTACTACATTTGTATTTTCCTTTTTTAATATTCCTAGTAAAGAACTGTTACTCCTATTCCCATATCTTTGCCTGAAAGCCCCTAAATGCAAAATTATAATAATTTTGAGGGAAGGGGGTTTACATTCTCCATTACAAGGGAGGCTCTAGCTTTCAAAACCAAAACACTTGTATATTTTGTGTATCATTCAAAGGTACCCCCACTCAGCAGGTGTGAAAAAGTTGTTCTGGTTGTGCCATAGATGCACAAAATCATGTCTGATTCAATGCATGGAGCAACGATACCCAAACATTGTTACTGTTCCATGGCATCAGCTGAGGTGCCATCAGAAAGGCGTTGCTGATTGTGATCCAGAACAGAGCATAGAGCAGAGTGCATGCACTGGGCAGGCACCCATCAAATGCTGGCATCTGTAGAAATACAAGCATATCCATGTCTCCAAGTGACAAGGTCCCAAGGACCTTCCCACTTGTTGGTAATGAGGTCTTGTACCAATACATTATGCTTGCAAAACTGAATGTCACTAGAGGACTGCAATGACAAAAAAATTATTTAAAATAACAGGGTTTTGGGAGTTTGGCAATATCATAAGGTGATTCAGCATATACAGAGCTTTGGCCACCCTACTTTGAAGGGTTTCACCAGACATTCCCCATTTTGTTTTTCAAGTATGGGCTTCAAAGTATCATGGACATGCTCAACAATGGCTTGACCTGTAGAGGAACGAGGAATACCAATGAGGTGTGACAAAACCCTGAGTTGCAGAAGCTGTTGAGTGTTCTGTGAGACATATGCAGGGCCATTAACAGTTTTACAGTACGGGGGATGCCTAAAACAGTAAAGGCCAATCGCCAATGTGTGATAACATCATGGCTTTTTTCACCAGTGTGAACTGAGGCCCACATGGCCATTTCTTGGTCGATAACTCGATCATGTGACAGGGATCCTAAATGCCTTGCTTCAGTGCCATCCAGCATTGTAGCCTCGCCTGCAGCATCCTAAAGATGGACTAACCAACTAATTATAGCTTCATCAAGTTGTCGAGTGTAATCCTTTCGTAGACCACGAAGGTCCTTCAAGGAAAAGGACTCAATAGTGGCTCCTGATCTTGTAGCAGCTGGTTGGGATACTGATATGGTGCCAGTTGGTTGGGTTCCTGATCTTGGACCAGTTGGTTGGGCTTCTGATTTTGTGCCAGTTGGTTCAGTTTCTAATTGTGTGTCAGTTGGTTCGGCTTCTGATTGAGTGTCAGGAGGCATTGAAGGTCCTTCACCTGGATCATTGTCCACTGGTCGATTTGTTTTGCACATGTGCTTCTTTCCCTTCTTTCCCTTCTTTACTGCAGCAACTGCCGGTGTCTTAGCCTCGCAGTCTGGTTTAGCTGCAGCCTGAGTAGCTGTGGGGTTGGCTGCAGCCTGAGTGACTGATTTATCTCCCTGCTTCCCTGCCTCGATCTGCTGCTCTACAGTATCTAGCAGTGTGCAATAAGCATATGCTAGGGCCCAGCTTATTGCAATGAGCTTTTTCTCCTTCGAGTCATCATGGCAGTTCTCCTCCAGATATTTCCCCACCTCATCTGGGTTCTGAATTTGTTCACGCGAAAGTTCCCAAGCCGGGGATCAGAAAATTCCTTCAAGGTTCGGCCCATTCTCTCCCATTCTCCACATCACTTAGGATTTTCCACACCTGAGTCTACCTCTGGGTCTATTTCTGGGTCAGCAGTCTCATCAGCCCCTCTGGAAAACTGAGTCCTCATTCTAGAAAAGCTGCAAACAGTATAGAGGAAGCTCACCAGATGAAATACCAGGAAGGGGGCATCTTTAACATTCAGGGGACACTGAACATTCTTCAAAAGTGATGTAACCGAATCAGAAGAGAAGAAGGAAAGGAGAGGTTGAAAAGCCTCATCCCCTACTCCTCCTCTAACAAACTGAGTGCAATTATTGATAAATCCCCAAAACATGCTGCTGGAACTAGGACGCAAGGTAGGACAAAGAAACCATAAACCAAACATAGGTGGCACAAACTCCAGTATCTTTATAAACTTCCTATAAATCATAATCACTGAGCCTAACAAAAAACCTATTTTAATTTGTGCATCCCTAGTGTAAAAGCTATGTGTTAGGGACAACATTGGAGCTATTTCTGGGTAAGAAAAAAACCTAGGGACCAGAGAGGTGTTAAAACCTCAAAAAAGCCTAGGGAACAGAAACACAGGAAGGACTCTATTCCAAGAGACATTAGGAATTCAAGGAGCAACATGGCTACTGACTGTTTTATCCCCACACAAAGTACAACCAAAATGTAATCAATAATCAATACAAGTTTTTTCCACTCTCTCAAGCCCTGTGCTGGGCACCAATAAAAAGGTATTGTCCTGGTTTAGGGAAAATTTGGGACAAAACCCCTGAATGGGGTCCCTCTGGGGAGCAAACCCAAACAGCACCTCCCCCCAACCAGTCCAGGAAAGAACTTCCTCAGAGAAAAGTGGAAAAAACTATTTTACTTAACAAACAAAGTGCATACAAGTATAAATAATGAATAATATGAAACAATAAAACCTCTCATTCTGGAGTGAGATGGCAAATTGAGAACGTTCTTGCCATGGATGTAGCTCGGCTCTCTCTCAGTCTTTTATCAGTCCCAGTCCCTCCAGCGCTGCTGGAAAATGCTGAGGTCCAGGCCCCAGTGGACTGCAGATGCAGCCCCCAGTGCTCCCCTTGGTTTTTTTCAGTCCAGACCAGGTTTAAACAGTTCCAAGAAAAAAGGAAAAAAACAGTCCAGGGAACTTCTCTGCCCTAGCTAGATAAAAATAACTGAAAGCAAAAAGATTGCTGTCCTGCAGTCTCTCCAAGCCTCTGCTGAACACCCAGTTTGGAGAAGAATGTGGAGGAGTAAGGCAGTTTTCTCAAAACAAACTCTGCACTTCTCCTTGATCTTAGAACCAGTCTTAAAGGCACAGAACTCAATATACAGTGCAAACAGAACAGATGATTGGAGATACAAGCATCATAAAGTCACCCTAGGACATGGATGAAAAGGTGTTGACAGAAACATGTACATATTTTAGGCATCAAAATTTGGAGATGTGAGTAGTATCTGTTTGCCATATTTGTAAAGCATGCAGACCACGGGGGTTAACACCCATCTGTAGTGGCACAGTGTGGCCTTGGCAATCAGCACAAGTATTAACAATATTGCGTGCCTCAGTATTTGTTAACATAAATTGTCTTTGTAGGGCTCAAACACCTTGGTGAAAAAAGGCATGTGATGCTCTCGCTTGAGCCAGGATGTCTAGCTGTGGCGCCGTCCAGGCAGGGCTGGCTAAGCAATCAGCTCGAGCATTACTTTCTGCTATAAAGCCTGGCAAATTTGTATGACTTCAAATATACAAAACATAATAGGGACAAGTTCTGGCTTGAATTGCATGCTAGAATGTTTTCATTAAATCAAATAGTGCAGCATTATTAATTTCTTTCCATATTTCTTTATCCAATCATTGTGTAATATCTGCAACATAGGCAGAAACAGTTACAATATTTAAGGGAACATGAGGAAAATGTTGAAAAGCCATGGCTACTGCATGTAACCTTACTAACTGAGGTGAACCACTATCACGGCCTTCTAGAGTTTCCCATTCTTTGTTGTCTTTCCAGGTTACAATGGTTTTCCCTGTCTTCCCAGACCCATCAGTAAAAACAGTAAGACCTTTTAAGGGCGTATGGCTACACAATGGTTTTAAAGATAGTGCAGTGGTTCCACTTAATTGTAACAATTTATGACTGGGTAAATGGTAGGTAATTTGCCCTGCAAAATTTTGTAAAGCACTTTGTCGAGCTGTGCTATTTGCAAAGCACCATTTGAAATATTCTTGTTGTGTTGGTATAATAATTTTTTAGGAATCTTTAGCATTCGGCTGCAAACACCTTTGAAGACATTTAATAATTAATTGTGCAATTAACTAAAAAATAGTAGGTGCTGTCTTTTTAGGTTGATGAGGCAAAAAGATCCATTTTAAAACGTGTTGTGGGTTAGGCTAGTGAGTGTCCTATCGAACAATAATACCTGTAGGATGTAAACAACAATAACAGCAAACACTGTAATACAAGCTTCAGGACATATATAACAAACTTGTTGGTATTTTATGGCCCAGTCTATTTTTTCAAGTGTGGTTTTTGCTTATGGAGTTAATTTCCTTGGACAAATTAACTCAGGGTCACCTTTAAGAATATTAAACAAGGGTTATAATTGTGGGGTGGTTAACCCTAAATAGGGTCATACCCAGTTAATGATACCCAAAAGTTTTTGTGCATCATTCAATGTTTGAACCTTCATTGAAAATTGTATTGTTTGTGGCTGTATCATTGGATCTAATATTTTAACTCCCAGGTATTTCCATGGGGGTTGCTGCTGCACCTTTTCTGGTGCAATTTGCAACCCAAACTCTTGCAGTGCTCATATCAATTTTGGCTGAATCTGCAAAAGGCCTTCTTTGGTTGGGGTTGCTATTAAAATGTCATCCATATAATGATAAAAGTATGCTTCTGGGAATTGTTCTTTCACTATTGAGAGTGCCTCTGCAACATACCATTGGCAAATTGTTGGGCTATTTTTTATGCCTTGCGGTAGTACCTTCCATTGATAACATTCTACTGGTGCTGCATGATTAACAGAGGGCACTATAAATGCAAACTTTGGGATATCATCAGGATGTAAAGGAATAGTGAAAAACAATCTTTCAAATCGACAATCAAAATGTCCCAGGTAGCAGGTATCATAGTTGGGGATGGCATCCCAGGCTGTAAAGCACCCATACTTTCCACAACTGCATTAATTTTTCTTAGGTCATGTTGTCATCTCCATTTGCCTGATTTCTTTTTAATTACAAACAGGGGAGTGTTCCATGGACTTGTTGATGGTTCTATATGTCCTTGATCCAATTGTTCTTGAATAAGCAGTCTGAGGGCATTTAGTTTTTCTTTTTTAAGGGACCACTTCTCAACCCACACAGGTCGTTCAGTGAACCACTTTAAGGCTAGTGTAGGATGCTTTATGCCCTTCAGCACAGCGGCCCTCTTTAAAAATCCATTCCCACCTGAACTCCCTGCTGACAAAACATCCTTTCCCTGTAAGCTGAGTGGAGCAGCAGTAACATAAGGATGGATCGTGGCCATCTGTCCTTTTAGATTCTTAACTAACGCAGGTTTGCTACTTAAGTAACTTTGTGTGGTACTTCTGAGGTCAGCAACAACAGATCTTACAGCTGTGGTAGGCCATGATTGAGGCCATGTGTTAGCAGATATGATAGTAATATCAGCTCTGGTATCTATCATCCCACTGACTTTAATGTGGGATGGGTTTGCCTGAGGCATTCTGAGAATACAAACCATATTTGGTCTTCGATCAGATACGATCTGAGTCTAGTATACTTGAGGTTCTCCTGTTGGTCCGAAACCTTGGTTTCCTTGCAGTTTTGAGTCTGTTTTAGGAACACAGGACTTAAAAGGTACAAGTTGAGCAATGTGACTTTACCTGGGATGGTCATGGGAGGAGTAGGTGTTGATACTATGGCACATATCGGTCCCATATAGTCTGCATCTATAACACCAGGGTGAACAAAAATACCTTGCAATGTTGCATTTGATCTTCCTAATAACAGTGCACTCAACCCTCTCCCAATAGGCCCATGGGCCTCGAGGGGAACTTTATGCACCTTTAATGAGTCTATAGTTATTGTGTTGGTGATGGAAACATCCATGCTGGCTGATCCTCTTGTTTTCCCACTGAGCTGGTCACGTAGGCCTGTACTAGGGGACAGAAAGGTGCTTGTGTCTGTGTGCCCCCATTTCTGGGGACAATTTGCTTTCATGTGGCCTTGTTTCCTACATCCATAGCATTGGCACGACAACCAACAACAGCTCCAAAGGAATTAGCTAACAAAGCCATGTTATAGGATTCGGTTCCAACTTTAGCACATGCATCCATAATTTCATCTAAGGATGGATTTTTCTCTTGGTAATAGGTCTATAGCTTTCCTGCAGTCTTCATTTGCATTGTCTCGTGCCAATTGCAATATCAGCTGATTTTTTGCATTGTTATTTACTATTTACTTTTCCATTGCATCTTGTAATCATTCTATAAATTGCATATAAGGCTCTTTGGGGCCATGCTTAATTGTTGCATATCTCTGAGTTGGTGTTGCCACGTTTGCAACTTTCATCAAGGCCTGCATTCCTAAATCTCTTGCCTGTGCTAATGTCAAGGGATTTAGGCGTGCTTGCATCTGTGGGTTATCTATGGGAGGCAATCCCAGAAGTTGAGGGACCCCTGCCCCAAAGCATGGAACTTGCTGCAGCACTTCTAAATTATGCAGCCCTTGCTCTTCCGCGTATTGCCGCCAGGTGAATTCAAACATCATGTGCAGAGCAACTTCACTATTTGCTTGATATCAAAGGGTGTCATTTCATCAGCAGCTAGGAACCGTAACATGTTTGCTACAGCCAGAGCCCCCAGTGCATGTTTGGCAGCTAGTTGGTGTAAGTCGGACAGAATTTGCCATTTAAAGGGGACATGTATATCAGGTGCAGTCCCGTTGTTTCGCAGCATCGGGAATGCCGCAATTGTCCCGCTTGCAGGCTCTTGGCTACCCAAGGACAGCGGGGGCATAGGTACAAAATTTTGGTCAGTGCCTTCGAGATCCCCACTAGCAACTGCCATTAATTTCATATGTTTCCAAAAGCTAACTGGATCATATGCTGAGATAGTAACTGATACTGGTTGCATGGTAAAAATCTCCTCCTGAAGGCCAGCAGAGGGGCGACAACTTGGGTCCCCCCTGTTAGGATCCCATAAATCTATTAACAGAGGGGGTCCCTTGGACTTCTCAGGCTTTGACTGTGGATGTGGCGAGATGCAGCATCCCGTCACCCCAAGCGCTGGCAGCTCCCTGCTGGAACTCTCACCGCCGAGCATCGCTCAGGTCCTAGCTCCTATTTGCATGCTGAGGCTGTAAATGGGCATATCAAGTGGCATAAGTTCATCATCACTCCAATCATCCATAGGCAGAGGAGGATAGAACGGGTTTGTGGAAACTGGGCATGTAGAACAAGGTACGTGTGGCACAGGCGGTCTTGCAGGGATAGCACTCAGCCACTCCCCTTCTACTTTCTCACCCATCCTTTCCACTTGCAAACTCAATGCGGCACCTACTCCCCCAGCCGCTCCCCCTGCGCTCCACCACCACTAGGTATTTCAGCGGGTGATGCCTACAGTGCCTCAGCTGCTGCTTTTGTATTCTGCTCAGCTATCAGCAGTTTCAAGGTATCCAGCACCAGTCTCCAGGTAGTCATAATATTTCTAGCAGTCTCATTGCCTCGAGAGGCTGACTCAAAAATCAATTCACCAGCCCATTCCCAGTTTTTAACACTAAATGTGGCTTCTGTGATGGCATCTACTCCTTGGCTCTTGCATCACAGCAATAAAGTCCATAGTCCCTCTTCATCGTATTTTATCCCTTGTTTGCCCAACATAAGGGTCCATACATTCACTATAGTGGTTTTTTTGGTTGACACTTGAGCTCCCATTGTCCCCAGCAGCTCACCTTCTTATTTACAGGTCTGGACTTTTGCAGCTCTCCACACCGGCTTGCAGCTCTCCACACCACTTTTCTCTGCTGGGCTCAACACGGCTGGCTATTATTTCATCACGCTGAGGATCACCACCTTCTGTTGCAGTAGAGACGAACATAACACTCCAAGGTTAAAGTGGCAATAGCAATCTTTATTGTTCACAGCTCATATTTATATGGTCTTCAGAAATTGCGTGTTCGATCCCAATTGGCTAGCAACTTTGTTACCACCCAGTTCACTGGCCAACTGCTGCCTGCCTATATGCTCACCAAAGATTGGCCCACATCCATTCCTTGAAGTTAAGTCCTGCTGCTTTTCAGTGCTTTCTTCCTTAAAGGTGTTTACTTCTTTTTCTCACAGGTACGGGCTGATCAAGTCAAGGTCAGGGTTACTTGTGTCTGTGAGGCCTTTAGGCCAACTGTTAGCTGTCGCAACCTTCTCTGTGCATTTGCGACAATGGGTCAGCCACAGGAAATTCACACTAATAATGATGCCGTTTGGTTTTTGCCTCTTTTCTTTTATATGTTCCCTGTATTCTTCGCACATATATTTGTAGCTCTGTAGCCTATTGTATTAATGACTAGTTTTCCCAGTACTTTTCCATGGCCTTTCCCTTGGCAGAAAGACAAAACAAATTCCAGACTTCCAAGTCCCAGGGGGTACAAGGCCTCTATGCTGTCTTGGTTCTTCTTGGCTACCAAGGTTGAGAACAACTCTTCGAGATACATTTTCATGGACAAAGTACAGCTAGTGCCAAGGGGTGGACGCTAGAGAAGGGGCTTGACCTGGGGGGGAATTGCATCACCACTTGTCCTCCTTATTGGTGCTTGTTATCAATTATGCTAATTTCGTAAAACCTATAAAATGTACTCACCCCAGGGGGGGTGGGCTTTTGTGGACATATTTCCACAACTGTCCCTGAAGGCCTTCAAATAAAGATCTACTTTTATATTACCTCCTTACTAAAATTATCTCAAGTTTTGTTTCCTGGTTGAGAAAAAGGCAACAGTAATGGCCCTGCTTATCAATTCAATTCTGTTGCTTTGATTTTACAGGCCTGGGGTGTTCACCACTCCTTTGGAATTGCCCGCAACCCTTCTTTTCACGGGGTTGTGGGACGGATGAATTGCACACTCAAAATTCTCCTTGTCAAACAGAAAAGGAGGAACTCTAAAGTGACACTACAGGATAAACTGGATTTTGCTTCTTTAAAATTTTTAAATCTTTCTAATTACCCTTTTGCCCTTACAACTGCAGAACATCACTTTAAAAGCCCCAAAGATAGGCTGCAACATCCTAAGGTATTATATAGGTAGCTTCCTGATGCAACCGCCTGGCACAGACCCATTGATCTATTACCATGGGACTCGGGATATGCTTGTGTTCTATCCCCTACAGGTCTACTGTGGGTACTGGCTAAAGCTGTCAAACCGTACATTGAGCTGGAAAGACACCCAGTAGAATCCTGTTCTGGAGATGATCAAATTGAAGCTGACCAACCCCTCAACAAGGAAGAAGAGGAAGAGAAGTGAAAACATAACATGGGGTGATCTCAAGGATCTGGAGTCTGAGATGCCTAGAATTATGCAGTGTGTGGGGGCAGAACCCAATGCTGCAAATACCTTCTTGGCCTACCTGGCCATTGTATCAGCTAACTAGAAAGTGAGACCTTTGCTTTATGTTTGCTGTTTAGCTCTTGTGTTATGGGTGTCAATGCAAAAATCTACTGGGCTCATGTTTATGACCCTCTGGTGTTTCGTCCAGTAACTTGGTGGGATCCAGAAATTCCCATTTCTAATAGCAGCTCTAAAATACTAGGAGGGGCATGGCTCCCTTTGTCTGGGTCATTAACTAACAGGACAGATTGGCTATCAGTTGAAGGAAATCAAACTTTTGTAGCAGACTCTTATCCCCTATGCTCAACTACTTAAAGTAGCAGCACTTGCATCCCTTTCACATTACACATGCATCTGAAAAAATTACACAGGCAAAAAGACTACCTTACAAGCAATTGAGATTCCAGGGGTTAATACAACACAACCCTATAAACACCACCATAGCTCTGAAAAATATTCCCATATGTCAGCCTAAAGTTGTCTCACCCTCAGTGCATATTTCATGGTCTCCGTGCAGGATGGAAAAACCTGAGCAACATCAGATACACTCCCTTAATATATCAATGTCAGAACAAGGCCCACAAGGTCATTTTATCTGTAACAATGCCAGACTTGATGTGACTAGCTCCTGCTCAAGGAGCATTAGTTGGAGGAGTGGAGGACTCTCAGGGTCTGTCACACAGATCCGTGATGCCAGTGGTGAATCCTCCCTCATACAGTTCATTGGCGATTAATGCTCCCCTTCCTGCCTCCACGAATATGGGCTTTGCATTATTCTCATGTCATCTACATACTGGATGACATGCCACTTATATCAAAACTCTTGATACCATGTTGGGGGTTAGGTTTGGTTTTGTTGTTTTTTTTTTTCTTTCCCTATAGAATCTTTCCCCCCCATAAGTTGCTAAGAGACTAAATACTGATGCTTAGAGGGTGCTTGACCCACACAAAAGAAGTGGCCGAGGGTGGGGGAAGATCACTTAAGTTTGGGGGAGGGAAAGACTCAGTGCTCCGGGAGCTGAGTGCGTTCTCCTCCTGCTCTCAGCATCGGAGAGGATGGTCAGGTGGCTGCTAGCTGCGGGAAGAATCCACTGTTAACGGAGGGTCCGGTCCTGGGAATTCTACCACCATCCATCATCTGCTGGAGCGCCCAGGAATTTGGAGCCCCTTCGCCTGGCCTGCTGGAGCTGAGCCAGCCCTGCCCAGCCATAGCAGCTTCTTCAGCACTGCTCACTTTGCCGGGACACCCCCCTGCCTGCTGGGGACAACCCACCGTTTCCAGTCATCAGCCCCGGAGTTTCCACCGTTTCAGCTTTGTGCTCTTGGGGAGGGGCCCAAGAGATCAGACTGCCCGGGCTTGTGAAACAAAGCCCCTTGAGGTTCTTGGTTCTGTTTATTATTGCTGTAGTTGTTGTTGTTTGTCTGTCCTGTTATGTTTACTAGTAAAGAACTGTTATTCCTTTCCCCATAGCTCTGACTAAAAAGCCTCTTTAATCTTCTAAATTATAATAACTTGGAGGGAAGGGATTGGAATTCCCCATTCCTAGGGAGGTCCCGCCTCTCCCTAGCAGATACCTGTCTTTCAAACCAAGACATACCATGATCTGCACAACACATCATTATGCATTCTTAATAATGTTATGGATGATAAACAGCCAATTTAATATAAAGTAATTTTATTCTGCCATTTTAAAAACAATCTGAGACAGTCACAATAAAAGAGACAACCTCGATCCAGGGTTATCGAAGTTGGGTGAAGGCAGGGACTGCCACAACTGAACCTATCCTCCCTGGTCCAGGGAGCAGTTTTTATACAGTTTTTCTACCCTGAGGCAGTTTTATTGTTAGTTCCTGTCTGCTGCGCATATTCATGTATTTTCTTTCTCTTGCCACTTGGCTCCCAATGCTTTTTCCCAGCAGAATTGGGTTCCAAGAATTGGGATGCTGATAGCAACATCTCCGGGTTTCCCACTTCTAGATTTGTATCATGTGTTAATCACCAGAGAAGGTGACGGACCCTCCCTTGATGGATGAGGCATCTCCTGTCAGGCCAGTCCTTTTCTGTTGTTAATTTGGACTTTGCCCTGAAATTGTCTGGAATCTCTACAATTGCAAATTCATCTTGGCAGCTAGAAATGTCCCCACAGTTTTTGGAAACCCCAGCTTGTAACACAGTTTATAGGTTATAACATATAACACACAACACACTTAAAACACATATCACATTAACAACAAACATGACAGTTGAGCCTTGTAATCAATCTTATTGCATCACAGCTGTTAACCCTATGTACATTTCCTGCATCACCCCTGAAAATGTAGCTGAGAAGAATTTTACTTATCTCTTGTAGCGTATCAATGCAAGACTCACAAGCTGAGAGCAAACAAATCTGTTTATTACAGAGTTAAGACAGTACATATACTCATAGTGCGAGAATCTCTTTTCAGTTCTTCCCACACAACCCAGTTGCAGGCCTATAATAAATCCGTCAGTCTGACAGTTTGTTATTTTTCACAAGGTTTGAAGGCTTCAAAGAAACAGGACACCTTTCCTGTTTTCAGATAGTGTTTAATCTGCTTTCTTCCATGCTTCCCAGGGTTTTTCTGCAGTGCCAGGCTTCCTTTATGTGATATATGTGCTAAAGTTAATTCGTGTTATCAAATTATAAAGGGTAAATGTTCACTGTATAAATATGAGTGTTAAAGATTTGTTCAAACTAATATGAGTAAAGGTAAAATGGAAAAACCAAAATAAAAGAATTTCCTCAACTCGGGAAGCACGGGAGGGACACGAGAAAAGTATGATTGGAATTACCAGAAAGGGGGCCTAGAAACTATCGCTGCCGGGAATCCCTGAAAGGATACAAAGGACAACGGAAAACGGAGATACAAGTCCGGAGACCAAGATAATCACTTCAGATGGATATCTCTACTCGTCTCCGTCGAAAATTAACATATCCACGACACACCCGGGCCCAGCCATCAGCTGCATTGTTCCACCCTACCGGTCCATTCAAACTCCCGATACCGGGACTTGCATGATTAATGAAGACACCTCGGAGGGAAGACCGTCAGAATCCCGGACTTCACTCCACGATCCAGTGTATAAAAAGGGACGGCTGGAGACCGAAGTTGTGAACTTGGGGGGATAACAGACTGGCAGAGTCTGATATCCGTGTTCACCCAGCGGCGATCCCGGGCTCGACGCTGTCCTTTTAATTGTGGCTTTCTGAGACTGATATTTTATCTCACAATAAAATTCTAAATTTTTGATAAATCGAATCTGGTCGATTTTATTTATAACACTTTACCTCCACATCTCCCCTCTTTCATTTTTATTGGGGTCATAGATAAAGCTAAGGTAACCATGACTTGTTTTGGCATGCTTTTAACAGCTCTGATCATGTTAAAAAGGACAAGACAGAAGATTAAAAAGGATATAATTGCTAGACAACCCAGTCCAATGAAA
Source organism: Hirundo rustica (assembly GCF_015227805.2). Classification (NCBI taxonomy): domain Eukaryota; kingdom Metazoa; phylum Chordata; class Aves; order Passeriformes; family Hirundinidae; genus Hirundo; species Hirundo rustica. The sequence continues at coordinate 22,893,153 of NC_053487.1, read as the reverse complement.
ACCCAAACTCCTAAATTTATCCCAGAAAACCAGTTTTTCAGATCTGTCAACACCTTTTGTTCCTCCATAGTTTGTAAAGTTCTGAGTTGATCTTTAAATTGAGTGTGAAGTGACTGTATATTCTGATGTAAGGTTTTATGAAAGGCCCCTTGGAGGTGATTTTTAACTGTCTTTCAATTCTGTTTCATGCCATTCCATGGAAGAGGAGTGACACATAAAGAATTATGGGTATGTTCCAAATCACAGTGCAGGGACAGACGAGTTTTTTGGGCCTCAACTCTCTCGCCTACCCATATAAGAGCACTTTCCAAGGCATGTAATCTAGCCATTATTTCTTTATCAATGTTTTCTTGTGTTTGTAATTATTTTGTGATATTAGTTAAAGCCTCTCCCATGGTATGGGCAGTTAGAATGGAATGAGTTAAGTTAGCGACAGCCACAGAGGCTGCGGTTAATACTATTATGGCAAAAACAATAGCAAAGATTAACCAACCCAGAAAATTTCGAACTTGTTTCTTACTTGTTTGGATTTCCTCTTGGACTGTTCAAGACAATTGTGAGAGACCATCTTGGCCTTCCTAAGTCTGAGCCAGATTTACAGGTACCCAAGTTTTAGATCTTTTGAATGGAAGAACAGAATAGTTATGCATATCTTCATAGGTTATGCATTATTTGAAAATTAAAAAATCAGCAGATAAAAAATACAAACCATTTCTATAATCTATCAAAAAATCATTAGCTAAAGCAAAAACACATAGGTGTGAAGTACAAGTCATTAGTAATTGCTCCTCCATCAGTGTTAAATTAGCAATTGTAGCATCCTTATCTAATTTTCCTTGGTATATCTTATTGCCAAAAGCAGGTAACAGTATTCTACACAACTGTTTGTGCACACAGGACTGATTATTACCTAAATAATACTGAATTAATGATCCAACCATACCAACATCATGCCAAACAATACTGCAGTTTGCCTTTTGGGATGGGAGAATGGTTGTATTGGTCCCACTTTCTCTAAGGATACCACGTGGTCCCCAATCAATTACCTTCCCATACTGTAAGAATTGTTGTTGTGGACGTTGTCCTATACAGCATGTCCATTCCAAATGCCATACATTGGAGATGGGTGTAAAACAACATTTGGGGAAATGAGGTGGAGTGGCATCCACAGATTTGCTGGAGATAGACTGGCTGGCAATCTAATAGCAGTCAATTTTCTTGTATTCTCTGAGTGTACATGTATTAAATGCAATTGCATAGAAAAGTTAGCACAAAGGTAAAGAGGTACTTGTTTGATTCCATGTTAAGCATATAGGCTGTAAATCAGTAACAAAAGTAGTGTTAATACAATATGTATCTACAATATCCTTATCTAGGGGAGGTAGCCAAGTTCCTCCTACCCATTCTGTTCCATTGTTGCTGAGGGGAGGCTCTCAATCCCACCAAGTCAGAGGCTGAAACAGTGGAGGTTGAATAATGTGGGACTAGTAGAGTCCTCCTTCCACCACTTGATAGCAGTATAGCAGTAGAAAGAATACAAGATTCATTGTTGTTGTCCTTGGCTGGGTTTGATCTATCTCACTGGGAGCCAATATGGTCCTGTAGGTAAAGAAACATCTCTCACCTCTTCCCCAAGTTAACAGTGGAAGTGGGCCTTTCCACTGACAGTCATGTGCATCTCTGTATGTAACTTCTGGGTAAACTTCTCCATTAGCGGTCTGACCCAGGAGCCTTTTATGTGCACTTAAGTCATATCTACTGGAGAGACTCAAAAAATTTACAACATAGATTGCTTTGTCAAGCTGCTCTTGAGGGAGCATACCTACTGGGTTGCCCTTTTTTGTTTTTGCAGCATGTGTTTCAATGTATAGTGTTCCCTTTCCACTACGGCTTGCCCTGTTGGGGAATGGGCAATACATGTGACGTGTCTGATACCCCAAGTGTGGAAGAATTCTTGAGTTTTATGAGATGCATATGTGGGTCCCTTATCTGTTTTTATCTGTTGGGGTGCTCCCATCATGCTGAAGGCATGGAGCCAATGTCAGGGGGCATCTCTTGATTTCTCACCTTTGTGTGTTGTTGCTACTATGAATCCTGAAAAAGTATTGATAGAAACATGGACATATTTAAAAGCCCCAAAGCTCAATATGTGTGTTATACCTGTTTGCCAAATGTCATTAGGTTTCAATCCGTGTGGGTTTGTACCTAACGTTAGTAGCAAAGAAAGTCTGCTGACATTGTGAGCAAGTATTCATTACATCCCATGCTTGTGGCAAAGTTAGATCGAAAAGTTTAGCTAGTGCTTGGGCATTTTGATGGTAGAAATACTGAGGAAGTTTTGCCTGCCCTAACTTTTGTGGTAGTGACTATTATGGTGAGGGCATCCACCCTTGCATTACCTTCTACTATAGGTCTAGGCAGAGTGGTGTGTGACCTGAGATGCAGAACGTAATATTCATGAGACCTGTGAAGTAAAAAGTTGTACAGAGTGGTTAATAACACAAAAAGATCTTTGTTAGATATTTCCTTCAGCAATGAATTCTCAATTCTCTCAATGATTCCTGTAACATAAAGAGAATCATGAACAAGGTTAATAGATTACTGTAAAAAAAGACTAAATGCTTCTACCACAGCTACCAGTTCAACCAATTGTGTAGATCCAGGATGAAAGGTTATCAAATGTCTCCACTGTCCCTTATAATTTTTCTACAGGGTGACAGCTTTGTATGTCTTTCCTGATCCCTCAGTGCAAGCAGTCTTTGCATCAGGGATTGGAGTTTTCATTTTTAGTCATTGTTGTTGAAAGGGGAGTTCCTTGAAGGATTGTAGCAGGGCATATCGAGGCAACGTGTGAAAAAATTGTTCATTATAGTCTACAGGGGCAATTTGAAATGAGGGTGAATCCCTGAACAGATTCTCCAATTCTGCTGCAGTAATAGGGAGATGTATTACTGCTGGATCATATCCTGTCAGGCTCTGGCATTGGAGTCATCCCATTGACAACAGTCAAATAAGCATCTCAAGTTGAGTGTCAAGAGTTTTTGAAAAGGTGTGTGGCACTAAAACACATTCTAATAGCCAGAGATGATGTTCCTGTACATCACATTGACCAATAAGACCACAGGGTTGGAAAGATTGCAGAATCACAAGCAGCTGCAAAGGCAAATCTAGGTTTTGACATGTGGCAAAGGACTTATTGATTTTATCACTTACAGTCTCTAAAGCCTTTTGGGCAGTTTTTTTCAACTGTCATGGGGAAGAGACATCTGGGTCCCCTTTTAACAATTGAAATAAGGGGAATAATTCCTCTGTGGTGATTCCCAATAAAGGGCAAATCCAATTAATGGTGCCTAATAGTTTTTGCAAATCATTCAATGTTTGTATGTCAGCTTTTAGGGTTACTGGCTGTGGAGTGACTGTTGTCTCTAATAATTTGAAACCCAGGTATTTCCAGGGAGGCTCTCTTTGGACTTTTTCTGTGGCTATGCACAAGCCTCTGCTGGCAAGGGTTGTTTTTAATGCAGCAGGACAGTCACACATTAATGGAGAATTGTCAGAAGCAATTAATATATCATCCAAGTAGTGATACATCAAAACATGGATATTTTTTCTGTACTGGTTGTATCACTGAGTGAACAACGAATTGACAGATAGTAGTGTTGAAAATTAACCATGTTGCTAGGAGAAGTACAAGGAAAGAATGTGCTGACAAACGAAGCATGAGGAACGGACCAAGACGTCGCGGTTAGGTGATCACGGTGGTCAAAGAAGAATAGAATTTATGGTGGGAGCCTTTTGTGTAAATAAAGATAGGGAAGCAGGTGTTGTGGGAACGGGATATAGCCTACAGAAATGAGAAGATTAATGTTAAACTGAAATGTCATGTATAGCACGTATGTTGATGATGTAATCTGTAAGAAATAGTATAAAAACTGTAAGAAAATGAGGGTCGGTGGGATTCTGATTTGGGACGCTAGTCCCCTGGTCCCCGGGCCCTAATAAAACACCGCATAAACTACTTTGTGGTTTGTGTTTCTCTTCGTTGGGCAACAGTTTTCTGGTGACCGCGGCAGGACTCCGAAGGTTGCTGGGGCGGTTCGTGAGGTGATCTACTCCACGCCGGCACCAGGTGATTTCTGGGGAGACATCAACCCGTGCCCGACCCCGCGCCTGTCGGACAACTACAAGGTAAGCCCAAAAGGTGCTTTATTCTTAAAGGATATTAGACGCCTGCCGATTAAGACGGACCTACGCTCCGCACGGTTGGGCTTGGACGTCCCAGGTTGGTGGAAAAAAAATTGACCGTAAATCTCGACGAAAGTTCAGTAGGATCAATACCTGCTAGCAGGATATAAGGTGGTAAAGGACATAAGGTGGTAAAAGATGCCATTTAAAGGGTTTAAAACGTCCTCGACAGGGATTGAAATCCCGGAGGACTCACCACTGGGTTGTTTAATAAGGAAATGGAAAGGAGGGAATTTTGGTCAAGAATTAGCTAAAGATAAGTTGATTGATTTTTGTAATCATGTTTGGTCACAATATGACACCGCGGGAATGCAATGGCCTAGGAATGGGACGCTGAATCATGATATTATTACTCCAATGATGCATTATTTACAGGATAATGGTAAATGGGAAGAGATACCATATTTAGATCTGTTTTATTACTTGGGACGGAGAACGGATTGGCAGAAGGAATGTGGGATAATGGTTCTAACTGTGGCAAATGAGAAGTGTCGGGGTTGCGAAAATCGGGATCAAAAGGCGGACTATCTAGTTAAATATAAAGACCCTGAGGAGGATGTGTCCTTACTGGTCTCCCCTAGCGCTCCCCCACCTGAAACCGCTTCAGAAGAAGAGGGAGAAGAGGGTGGGGAAACAAGGGAAAAAGGGGATGGCAAGAGTAAACGGCATACCCCGATATCTAAACGAACAAGGGGTCACCTAGTCTCTAAGAAAGGGGGCCGGGAGGGGGGAACACACGTAATGGCCCCGCTGAGAGAGGCAGTGGGACCCCAGGGAGATCGAGTAATGGTGAAAGTTCCGTTTTCCCCGAATGACCTGATGATCTAGAAGCAATCTGCAGGATCTTATAGGGAGGATCCCGACCGTACGGCCAGGGTAGTAAAAATGGTAATAAAAACTCAGAACCCTGATTGCAATGATTTACAGGTTTTATTAGATACCTTGATGGACTCTACTGAAAAGGAAATGGTGTTGTGGGCTATGACGGAAAAGGCGAGAGAAATGATAAGGTTGCGGGTGGCGGATGGAACTCTGAATGAATTAGTACCAAGGGAAGACCCTGAATGGGACCCCAATACAGCACGGGGACACCAAGCATTGAAGGGATACCAGGAATTGTTAATTGAAGGAGTTAGAACAGGCATTCCAAAGACGGTAAATTGGTCCAAACTTTATTCAGTGAAACAAGAAAAGAATGAATCCCCTTCTGCTTTCTTAGAACGATTGAAGGAAACTGCGAGACGGTATACTAGTTTAGAAGTAGAGGGGGAAGCGGGAAGGTTACAATTGGCATTAATCTTTATGGGGCAGTCCCAGGAGGATATTAGAAAGAAATTGCAGAAGCTAGAAGGTGAGGATACCCGTAATTTAGAAAAATTGTTGGAAGTTGCCTGGAAGGTCTATAACAATCGGGAAAAGGAATCGGTCAGGAAGCAACAAGCTAGCATGCTGGCAGTGCTACAGCAAGCTGTAGGAAGGGGTAATGGGAGGGGGCGTGCCCGAGGCAGAGAAGGATTTGGTAGGGGTCGTGGCGGGGGCCAGGTGAGACTGGGATATGACCAATGCGCCCTTTGTAAAAATAAGGGACATTGGAAAAATGAGTGCCCATTGAATAGTGGGATTGGAATTCCGAGACAGTTTGGGAATTCGACGGCAGAGGTCGCCCAGGCACTGGTAATGGGGGAATATCAGAATCAGAGCTGACTAGACCGGGATCTCAAGGTTATCATGGAAGTAGAGGGAGAACCGTTAGAATTTAGAATAGATACAGGTGCCACATATTCTGCAATTAATACACAGGTAGGGTCATTAAGTGACACAAAGATACAAGTAGTGGGGGTTACTGGAAAAATTGAAGAAAGGGCATTTCTTCGGCCAGTAGATATAAAGTTTGGGGGAAAGGAATTTGATCATCAATTTTTGTACATGCCAAACAGCCCTGAATCATTGATAGGACGAGACCTATTGTCGATGTTACAGGCCAGAATTATTTTTGAAGGAGGTAGGGTCAAGTTAGAAATTCCGGAAGAAAATATTGCTAAAATGTTCATTATTAAGGAGGTAGAGCCCCAACCCATTAGAGAAGAAATTGAGCAAGCTGTAGTTCCCTGGGTATGGGAAACTGGGACCCCCGGAAAGTCAAAGGCAGCACAGCCAGTAATAGTAGAACTAAAAGAGGGGAAAGAACCAGTACGACTGAAGCAGTATGCAATCAAACCTGAAGTCAGGCGAGAGGTAGCCCCAATTATTGATCAATACCTAAATCTAGGCATTTTGCAGGAGTGTGAATCCGAATATAATACTCCTATTTTTCCAGTTAAAAAGCCTAATGGAAAGTATAGGTTAGTGCAGGATTTAAGAGCAATAAATGAGATAACCAAAGATATTCATCCCGTAGTTGCTAATCCTTATACCTTGTTGACATCTGTATCAGAGAAATTTGAATGGTTTACCGTGATTGATTTAAAAGATGCCTTTTTCTGCATCCCACTGGCACTTGAAAGTAGGAAATATTTTGCATTCGAATGGGAAAATCCAGACACGGGACGAAGAAGGCAGCTGACTTGGAGCCAACTACCACAGGGATTCAAGAACTCCCCTACCATTTTTGGAAACCAATTAGCTCGGGAACTAGAAGAGTGGAAGACAACCCAGGTAACAGTACCAAGAATGTTCTATGTGGTTCTCCAATATGTGGATGATATTTTCCTAGCAGCTACGGAATGAGACATCTGCTCCCAATTAACCATAAGCCTTCTGAACATGCTGGGACAAGGAGGATATCGAGTTTCACGAGACAAAGCACAGCTGGTAAGAACAGAAGTTGTCTATTTGGGGTGTGAAATCTCTAAGGGGGTGCGGAAATTGGGGACTAACCGCATAGCGGCTATCTGCGCCATACCCGTCCCCCGAAACCATCAGGAACTCCGATCCTTTCTTGGAATGGTAGGGTGGTGTCGGCTGTGGATTCTGAACTTTGGACTGCTGGCACGGCCCCTATATGAGGCCCTCAAAGAAGTGCATTGGACTTGGGGACGTGCACAGGAAAAAGCCTTCCTAGAACTAAAGCAGGCCTTAAAGGAAGCCCCCGCACTGGGATTGCCAGATTTGAGCAAAGATTTCCAGCTATATGTTACTGAAAGGCACAGATTGGCATTAGGGGTACTAACACAGAAAATAGGGCCATGGAGGCGGCCTGTGGGGTATTTCTCTAAACAATTGGACACAGTTAGTGCCGGCTGGCCAGGATGCCTGCGAGCGGTAGCGGCAACGGTGCTGCTAATACAAGAAGCAAGGAAGCTGACTTTGGGAAGGAAGCTGGAAGTATATGTGCCCCATATGGTAATTGCAGTCTTAGAGCAAAAGGGAGGTCACTGGCTCTCATCCAGCCGCCTGTTGCAATATCAGGCGTTGCTGCGAGAACAAGATGATATAGAACTGAAAATAACACCCCATTTAAACCCAGCAGAATTCCTCAGGTCGAACCGAGAGGAAGGGGAACTTGTCCATGACTGTGTGGAGATAATTGAGCAGGTCTATGCAAGCAGAGAAGATTTGAAGGATGCACCGATCGATAGCCCAGACTGGGAGTTGTTCACCGACGGGTCCAGTTTTGTCGAGAACGGCACCAGGTATGCGGGTTATGCGGTAGTCACAACTCTTCAAGTAATAGAAGCAAAGGCTCTTCCCCCTGGAACCTCGGCTCAAAAAGCAGAAATTAGAGCCTTAACTCGAGCCCTCGAATTGAGCAAAGGAAAGAGGGTCAATGTTTGGACTGATTCAAAATATGCCTTTGGGGTGGTGCATGTACATGGAGCTCTGTGGAAAGAGCAGGGATTGTTAACGTCTCAAGGGTCAACAATAAAACATAGGGACGAGATCCTACTCCTGTTAGAGGCTGTAAGAGAACCCGAGGCAGTGGCAGTAATGCATGTGCCAGGACACCGAAGAGAAGATGGAAAGATATACCAAGGTAACCGATTGGCGGATAAGACGGCTAAAAGAGTGGCGAAAGAGATAAAGACTCAATCAGCTCTTATTTCAGCTAAGGGAAATCCGGCGGATTCCTACATGAAAGATGAGCCTCCATACCTACCAGATGACGTGAAGTTGGCCCACTTGGTGAAAGCTCAGAAGAATGACAAAGGGTGGTATGTAACAGCAACCGGGCAGGTGGTAGTACCTGCAAAGATAATGCGAGCAATCTTGGAGACTGAACATTACAAGTGCCACTGGGGAGCGGAGGCCTTGGTAAAATTTTTAAAAAATGAGGTAATCTCTAATCAGATGTTAACAATGGCAAAGCGGGTTAATGCAACGTGTCCCACTTGTGTGAAAAATAATCCCCTAGTGCAAAAACAGGTTCAAATGGGAGGGTTAAAGGTAGGCCCACAGCCTGGAGACTACTGGCAAATAGACTTTTCGGAGCTGCCTAAAGCCCAAGGTAATAAATACCTTTTAGTGTATGTATGTACCTTTTCAGGATGGCCGGAGGCGTTTCCCTGTCGCACAAATCAGGCAAAGGAAGTGGTTAAAACCCTTTTGAAAGAGATAATCCCCCGGTTTGGAATCCCGTTAGGAATGTCATCAGATAGGGGACCGCATTTTGTGGCAGGAATCATTCAAGGTGTAGCCAAGGCATTAGGGATTAGATGGGATTTACACACTCCGTGGAGACCGCAGTCTAGTGGCCAGGTAGAAAGAATGAATCAGACATTGAAAAATCAGTTGAAAAAGATTTGCCAGGAAGCCAAAGTTCAGTGGCCCCAAGCTCTGCCAATAGCATTATTGCGCATCCGAATAAAACCCAGGGAGAGGATAGGAGTCAGTCCGTATGAAGTGTTGTATGGCAAAGTTTATCATGCTGCAACCTATCAGGGGGACCCCCATTTAACAGGGGACCAGGTATTATTAAATTATGTGTTATCTTTGAATAAGACTCTTGCAGCTGTACGGGGAGCCTTGCAGTGGAACCGCCCGCTACCACTAGAGAACCCAGTTCATGACATCTCTCCGGGAGACCATGTGTACGTGAAAAATTGGAGCGTGGAGCCTCTAAAGGAGTCATGGAATGGTCCCTACCAAGTGCTGATGACCACGTATACCGCCGTCAAGGTCGCTGGGATTGATAACTGGATACACTACACCAGGGTGAAGAAGGTACCGATGAGATGGGAGGTGCAGCCCATAACGGACACCCGGATGGTATTCCGAACAAAGCCCTGATCATCTTGATACTGATTGTTTGTCAGTTAGTAGCCTCAGCAGTTATAATTCATGTACCAGACCCTTTAGTCTTAGTACCGGAAAGTGGAAATGTTGAATTAACCTGTTTGTTTTCTGACAACCAGAAAGCTGGATCCCATGAAATTAATGTGAGATGGAGAAAAGGCCTTGACATCGTAAGTAAAGGAATAATGACACTTTGGGATGACCATCAGCAATCAGGAAACACTACCTTAAGGATTCCTAAAATCACAACTTCTGGAGAAGGTAGATACACCTGTATAGTATGGATAAAAGATAGTTTTGATTATGGGGATTTCGAGTTGGAAATTATAAATGAAAACTATACCAGTGCAGGTTCGGTAATAGTAGCACCCTTGAGAACAAGCCAGGATATTTGGTTGGGCCTGCCATTGAGGATTAGTTGTCAATACACTTTAAAGAATAATTGCAAAAGAGGAATAAGGATTAGCTGGTGGAAAGAGAGAGAGATGGAATGGGATCAATTGAAGAAAGGAAGTAGTGAGTGGAAGAAAGAGTCTGAAGGGGTCGGGTGGTATAATATCACATCTTTTGCTTCAACTATGGCAGGGAATTATCTGTGTATAGTTAAGTGTGGATTAGATGGAGGATTTGGACTTCGGGAAGTGGTCGCTAGAACAAACCCGGATCAGGGAATAGGAGCAACTGAAAGAACAATCTTAGCAGTAGAAAGGGAAAATATTGCTTTACATTGTACAATATCACAAAATTACACTGAGTATGGGTGGTGGCATGAAACAAGGATTAGGCCAGGATCAAAGTATAAAATCACGGCAGGGAGAAAGGAAATAGCATAGCAAATTACTAATGTACAGAAAGGGGATGACGAAGGAGAATATTGGTGTTAGATAGCCCGAGATAATTGGTGGGGTCACAGTCAGGTAACGTTAAGAGTAAGGGACATACGAGTTACCAGACAGGTCCCAAAGAGAAATCAAACCCTAAAAATAAGAGAAGGACAGGAAAATTTAATAGTAGGACTAATTCGAGACTTCGGAAGAATGCAAAATACAACTTCAATAACAGCCTGCCTGCCTCTTCCTCAAGCGGCTGGAGACCCGATCCCGTGGGGAATTATACCCATAAGGGAGATGCCAAGCACCACCGCGAATGTGACCTGGAACTGTGAAATAGTGTCTAAGGAAATTTTAGACTGGGTAGAAGCTTGTATGTTACTAAGAAAGATTAGTAAGCAAAATTGTCAGCAAATACCAGGATATTATGGGTGGGTAGAGGATCCCAAGCTTAATACCAGGATATTATAGATGGATAGAGGATCCAAGCTTAAAGGAAATTGTTTGGTGATTGGAAAGATGTCCGAGCCATGCGATAAGATCCGAGTTCGAAATAAGAGAAAGAAGATAGAAGAAGTATGTCAGAATACCACTGAGACAATGACAATGGAGGAGTGGAAAACAATCTGGGGACCTAGTCTGTTAGAAACTTATAGTTACCTAGGGAAAGTGAATTGGTACATAATGTGGGAAGGGGAAAAGAATCAAGATTTTGGGCAGAAGTCATTATTCAAAGAACAATATAGGAAAAAGGTAGAGATGATGGAGTTATGGAACTGTACACAGATACTAACCTGTGACACTCCACCAGTGCAGATTGGACTTGAACCAGTGCGAGTGCTGTTGCAGTGGGGATGTGAATGTAGAGGATATAATCACACCCTTGCAAAGAAAGAAAAGGAGCCCTGGGATTGCAAGACGACCATGGTTAGGAGCCCAGGAAATTTAGTTTGGGTTATGGGACATGGATTATGGACTACGCACATGCCCATAGATGGTGCAGTTACACAAATTACATTAGGGGTTCCTACCTTATGCCCATTCTGGAAAACTTCTAAGCTGCAAGAAAAGGAATTGGTAAGCAGAAAGAAAAGGGAGATAGAAGATGATGCTTCGATTCAGGAAGATTGGCATGAACCTGATGATGGAGTAAAAGTAGGATGGATGTTAGAATCACTGTTTGCCCCTATATCATCTTACAGAAACAGGGAGATGTTGTACCGATTATTAGGACAGACGGAGAGGCTTGCAGCTACAACTAAAAAAGGTTTTAGAGACTTGAATCTTCAGCTGCAAGCGACTACTAGAATGACATTACAAAATAGAATGGCATTAGATTTGCTGCTACTTAAGGAACATGGGGTTTGTGGATACTTAAGAAACAGAGTAGACCATTGCTGCGTGCACATCCCAAACGTGACGGAGGAAATAGAAAAAGATATAGATCAATTAGAACAAATAGAATCCAAAACAAAAGAGATACAAAAAGATGCTGAGCATAATTGGGTAGGAGCCCTGTTGAGCTCCTTAGGGATCCAGGTTTCCGGTTGGGTATCATCTATAGTACAATATGTAATAATGTTTGTAATCATGATAATTGTAGTGATCATTGTATATAGGTGTCTTTTAGGAATGATTCTGAAAGAAGGGGCTCATACCAAAAGGGTAATACAAGCAGTTACCCGAAGAGAAGTGATACAACCTCGTGTAGCTGAGACTCAAACCTAAGAAATTGAGCATCCTTGCAACGGAATTGAAGAATGCTCAAGAGGGGGGACTTGTTGGAAATTAACCATGTTGCTAGGAGAAGTACAAGGAAAGAATGTGCTGACAAACGAAGCATGAGGAACGGACCAAGACGTTGCGGTTAGGTGATCACGGTGGTCAAAGAAGAATAGAATTTATAGTGGGAGCCTTTTGTGTAAATAAAGATAAGGGAAGCAGGTGTTGTGAGAACGGGATAAGGAGAAGTATAGCCTATAGAAATTAGAAGATTAATGTTAAACTGAAATGTCATGTATAGCACGTACGTTGATGATGTAATCTGTAAGAAATAGTATAAAAACTGTAAGAAAATGAGGGTCGGTGGGATTCTGATTTGGGACGTGTCCTAGGGTAACTTTATGATGCTTGTATCCCCAATCGTCTGTTCTGTTTGTGCTGTATATTGAGTCCTGTGCCTTTAAGACTGGTTCTAAGAGCAAGGAGAAGCGCGGAGCTTGTTTTGAGAAAACTGCCTGACTCCTCCACATTCTGCTGCAGACAGCGTGTTCGGCGGAGGCTTGGAGAGACTGCAGGACAGAGATCTTGTTTTGCTTTTAGTTAGTTTCAGCTAGCTAGGGCAGAGAAGTTCCCTGGACTGTTTTTTTTTTCCTTTTTCTTGGAACTGTTTAAACCTGCTCTGGACTGAAAACCCAGGGGAGCACTGGGGGCTGCACCTGCGGCCCACCGGGGCCTGGACCTCGGCATTTTCCAGCAGCGCCGGAGGGACTGGGACTGAGGAGAGACTGAGAGAGAGCCGAGCTACACCCACGGCAAGGACTTTCTCAATTTGCCATCTCACTTCAGAAGGAGAGGTTTTATTGTTTCATATTATTCATTCTTTATACTTGTATGCACTTCATTTGTTTAGTAAAATAGTTTTTTCCACTTTTCTCCAAAGGGTTGTTTTTTTTTTTACCGGACCGGTTGGAGGGAGGGGCCACTTGGGTTTGCTTCCTTAGAGGGATCCTATACAGGGGTTTTCTCCCAAATTTGTCCCAAACCAGGACAGGACGCTAGTCCCCTGGTCCCCGGGCCTGAATAAAACACCGCATAAACTATTGTGTGGTTTGTGTTTCTCTTCGTTGGGCAACAGTAGGACTGTTTTCCATATCCTGAGGTAGCACAACCCAATGGTATCTTTCCATGGAGGTTTCATTATTGACAGATGGTAAAGAAAAGCCAAATTTAGCTGCATCATCAGGATGCTGTCCTGGGGTAACTTTATGATGCTTGTATCCACAATTGTCTGTTCTGTTTATGCTGGATATTAAGTTCTGCACCTTTAAGACTGGTTCTGAGAGTGAAGGGGGGAAAAGAAGAAGCGCATAATTTGTTTTCAGAAACTGCACTCACTCCTCCACATTCTGCTCCTGGACTGTGTTGTCTACGGATGGACAGTGAGAGAGAGCTCTCCTTTGCTTTTTAGCTAGTTTTTGCTAGCTGAGGCAGAGAAGTTCCCTGGACTGTGGTTTTTTTCTTTTTCTTGGAACTGTTCAAACATGCTCTCGACTGAAAACCCAGAAAAACACCTGGAGCTCATACCTGTGGCCCACTGGGGCCCAGGACAGCATTTTCCAGCGCTGGAGGGACTGATAAGAGACTGGTCAAGCTGAGCTACAACCCACGGCAATTACTTTCTTGATTTTGCCATCTCTCTTCAGAAGGGCGAGAGGTTTTATTGTTTCATATTATTCATTATTTGTGCTTGTGAACACTGCTTGTTGAATAAACAGGTTTTTCTACTTTTCTCTAAGGAAACTTTCTCCTGAATCGGTTGGGGGAGGGGTCGCTTGAATTTGCTTTCTAGACAGACCCCATTTGGAGGTTTCCTCCCAAAATTTGCCCTAAACCAGGGCAGATGCAAAGGAATTGTAAAAAAACAGTCTTTTAAGTCAATTATGACTAATTCCCAGTGTTCTGGAATCATTGGGGGGTTAGGTATTCCTGGTTGCAATGCCCCCATAGGTGAAATGACTGCATTGACTGCCCTGAGATCCTGTAAAAGCTTCCACTTTCCCAATTTCTTAGGAATAACCAAAATAGGTGTATTCCATGGGCTGGTAGAAGGGACTACGTGACCCAAACATAATTGTTCTTGTGCCAGGATCCGGGCTTGATGAAACTGATCATTTTTCAGAGCCATTGGTTTATCAAGATTGGCCTGTTTGAAAGCCAAGTCAGTTTAAGAAGCGGCTTTTTATCAATGGCCCCTATCAAAAATGTATTGAAATTATCTAACCCCATTGTGCCAAAAAGGTCTTGCCCCCACAGTGATGCCTTACGTTTTAGCTTTCATATTTTCCAGATTCTGTACTGCATTAGTATATAACTCTGAACTTCATATAAAGTGTTAGCAAGTTCTCTTCACAGAGTAGTTAGACAAAACAATCCTTTTCCAGCCTGAGAACCAAGGACACTGTTGCAGCTTCAGGCCCAAAAAGTATAAACAATAGCAAATTGAGGAGAGCAATCTGGGAGGATGGGACTTCATAACCTGAAGATGCAATTGGACAATTAACCCCAATATGTAAATGGACCAAAACTTATAAAAGTGTAAAAACTTGTGACTCGTCATCCATCCTGGGTGGAGCCTCGGCCGGGGTCTTGTACTGGCCAAGGTGTCTCCTTTGAAGGCCTTTACTAATAAATACCTACTTTATTCCTTTAACACTGTCTAACCTCTGTTCTAGGTAGTCTCTCAAGGCATCACAGAGTGCTTGGGCTCAGGAGTACATATGGTCGCAAGGTGGCAGTTTTGTCCTCCAGTCTGAAGATTTTCAGTTTCTTTGTGGTTTGCCAGGGAATCTGCTGACTTCCAATGCCTGCTACAATCACAGTTGAAGGCACCAGAGGCCACTTGGGGGGGCCAGTCCTTTTGGGATATGATGGAAACATATGCTCCAGTATCAACCAAACCTGTAAAATACTTAGATTCTATTGGACAAGCGAGTAATGGTTGTTTTACCTGTATAATATTTGACCAAAATATTTGTGGGGTGCCTGTGCTCCCAAATCCTGCCACATCTCATTGTTGCTGTAAGATTGGTGCTGAACAGGGAATTGCTGGCAGCGGTATTAATTGTGCCAGTTGGCTCCCCTGTGCCACAGTACAGGGAGGATTAGGTGTCCAAGCAATTATTTTAATTTCCCCCTTATAGTCTGCATCAATGATTCCTGGTAATATAAATAGTCCTGTGTGGGTGGTAGAAGAGCGTCCCAGAACTAAAGCATATGTTTGAAAACGCAGTGGCCTGCAGACAGAGGTGGGCAGCAGGTGAACCGAGGTATCATTCAGGGTTGTGGTAGCCCTGATGGCCAGGTCCAGGCCGGCACTCCCAGGGGTACCCCTTGCAAGGCTTGGGCTTGTATTGGTGTCTGATTGAGTGTGGCCCCGTTGGACTGGCGAGCACCGGACTCCAAAACTTCCTCTGAGTTTCCCTGCTGTGGGAGAAAGTTGCCATGTTTGTCATATTTCGACCAGCATTGATTGCTCCAATGAAACCCCTTTTGGCAAGGAGGACAAGGTTTACTGGGTTTTTTATTGCCTCTTTGTCCCTTTGGATATTGCTTCCTAATATGTCCTAGCTCCCTACATTTAAAGCACTTAATAGCTGCCCTGGCCATTTGCAGTTGTTGGGCTATTACAGTAGCAGTCAGTTCTGCTTTGAGTTGTTCTGAGCTGATATCAGCACATGCCTTGATATAATCAGAAAGTTCAACATCAGCATGATTACGAATCAGGTCCAGGGCTTTTTTATAGTCACTGTTAGCATTTTCATAAGCAAGAGATTTTAAGACAGCATCAGCTGCTTCCTGCATATGAATTTTCTGTCTAGCAGCAAATTGTAATCAATCAATAAATATATGGTTCCTGAGGCCCCTGCCTCACAGCAGCAAAACCAGACTCCAACTTTTTTTGTATCAGGTACCTTTTGTAGTGCCCATATGGCAATAACAGTAGACTGATCCCACACTTGGGGAGTAGTCTTAATTGAGCCCAAACAGTAGCATATATGTCTGTGCCAGAGAGTTGTGATGCAGTGATATTAATGGGCAGTTGTTGATTACCATTATTCAATGCCTGAGTTTGAGCCAAATCAACAAATTCCGTCCACCAGAGTATTGTCCTCCTGTCAAAATTGTCTTAAAAAGAGATTTCCAATCCACTGGTAACATAGTATGTGCTTCTGCAATTGCATCCAATAAATTCATAGTAAAGGAAGAATGTAAACCGTTTTCTTTCACCAATCTCCTCAGTTCCTTTACCATCTCATATGACAATTGTTTGTGATGTGGGTTTTGATTACGATATACAACAGGCATTGCTTGAAAAAATTCAATATTGCCTCCTCCAGTGCTCGCCTCCAGCATCTTTGCATAAACCTTTCTGGATCAGGTCCTATAGATGGCATTCTTTCCTCATCATAGTCACTAGAGGAATAGGATGAGGCATAAGAGGGTGGTGGAATATGTGAAATATTTGCTGCAGCTTTTTTGCATGCTGTTTGTAGTATTTCTTTTGTACTAGGAACAGCTGCTGCCATAGCATGTACTGGGGCTAGAGAAGGATATAAATCTGGTTCTTGTCCAGAATCAATAGGACCAAGATCAAACATATCCTTTTTCTCCAGATCATTCTCCTCAGGTGATGTTTCATTAGCAAAAACAACAGTATCTGATGGTGATGAAGACAGAGCATCTGCAAGGAGGTTGTCTGAGTCCTTAAATTGTTGCAAAGCCGAGTATACCACACGCCAAGTAATAATATCATCAGGGTGGATATGGTGATTTGGCAGGTTTGAAGACATTCACCGACCTTTTGACAGTGAGTAAGATCATAGGAACCATCTGATGGGTACCAGGGTGTAGTGGTTTGACACTGGCCCAATGCCAGGGACCCACGAGAGTCGCTTGCTCACCCTCCCCTGCCACAGTTGGGCAGAGTAAGGAAAAAAATTAACAAACATTTCATGAGTGAGATAAGGACCGGGAGAAAACATTCCAAGGGCAAAACAGGCTCAACTTAAGTTGCAAAGTGAATTTATTACTAACAGAATCAGAGGAGGATAATCAGAAGTAAAATAAGCCCTTAAAACACCTTTCCCCCCTCATCCCTTCCCTCCTTCCCACCAACAGTGCAGGGAGATGGCATGGGAGTTTTGGTCAGTTCATCACCTGAGATTTTTTTTCTGCTTCTCCAGGAGAGGAGTCATTCCCCCGTGAGACGATGGGATCCCTTCCCACAGGAGACATTTCTCTGTGAACTTCTCTGACGTGGGTCCACACTCAAGAGCAGCAGCCATACCATGCCTGCTGCAACCTGAGCCCCTCCCACGGGCAAACAGTCCTCCCAAAACTGCTGTGACGTGGGTCTATCTTCCCACAGGATGCAGTCCTCCAAGGACAGGCTGCTTCAGCCTGGAAGCAGGGGCCCACTCTCTCCTCTGGGTCTTCCACTAGATCACAGACTCCTCCAGGCATCTACCCTCTTGGCATGGGCATCTCCCCCACGGGGTTCGGCTGGATCTCTGCATTCCCTGTGGATCCATGGGCGGCAGGGGGACAGCCTGCTTAACCATAGTCTTCACCACAGCCTACAGAGGAATCTCGGTTCTGGTGCCTGGAGCACCTCCTCTCCCTCCTTCTCCACTGACCTTGGTGTCTGCATGTTGTTTTCCCTCACATGTTCTCACTTCCACCTCTTCTCTGACTTGAAGCAAAACCTGTGACTTTTGTTTTGATTTTCTTCTTAAACATGTCATCACAGAGGCATTACCAATCTCTCTCATTGGCCCAGTTTTGGCCAGCAGCATGTCCATCTTCAGAGACATCAGCCATTGGCTCTGCTGGACATAGCGGGAAGCTTCCAGCAGCTTCTCACAGGAGCCATCTTTGTGGCCCCCCCGATACCAAAAACCAATACACAGGGACAAAAATGTTTGACCCATATAAGTATCTGGATGAGGCTTTGGGGTTGCAGTTTATATCCCTGTTCCCTGGTGATGTGCAACAGACAGTCTTTATGCAGTTTTTAGGATTTTGCTCCATTATAAGAAATGTTTCCTGACCACTTGCAAAGGCTAACCTGTTCTATAGCCAGCGATGAAAGGCACTCCTTGGTGATCAGCTGAACACACGCATGCTTGGTTCGGTCAGGGTACATCAGTGGACTGGATCACGTCAGTAGTAATGATGTCCCTGTTAATTGGGAGGCCATTTGTAGGGTATGAATGTAAGACTCTCAATCTGACAGCAAATGAATCTGTTTATTGCAGAGTTAAGACAGTACATACACTCTTAGTGTGAGAATCTCTGTTCAGTTCTTTGCATGCAACCCGGTTGCAGGCCTGTAATAAATCCAATAGCCTAACAGTCTTATTTTTCTCAAGGTTTGTAGGCTTTGAAGAAACAGGATGCCTCTCCTGTAATCTTTCTTCTGTGCTTTCCAGGGTTTGTCAGGCCAGCAGTTTCCTCACAATCTCTTACCCCTATGTCAGCATGTGGAACTATGGATTCCTGTGAATCTTACATGGGAATGGGAAGGGGAATCAGGAGTCGGGTATCTAAAGTGCTTGTTTTCAAAGGAATTCAAATGAACTAAGAGATTTATCTTTTAGCTTATTACTTTGATTGTATCTGCTACTGTTATTTTAGTTTCGTCTACTGTTGCTATTGCTGCCTTAATGGAATCAGTAAAAACAGCTCATGAAGTTAGTTCTTTAAGGAGTAATTTCACAGAGGGACTACAAATGCAAACAGTAATTGGTCGACAAATATTGGCATGCTTAGATGCCCTCGAGACTGCTTTGCTATGGGTAGGAAAAAACAAGATACCCTAAAGACTTGCTTACGCTGTCATTGTGATTGGCAGCACACCGATGCTAACATGTTACCCCTGTAGAGTGGAACAGTTCTGAAACTTCCTGGGATAAGGTGAAGGCTCATCAAAAAGAAGAATTCTCTATAAATATGGATAAAAACATAAATGCATTAAGAGATAGCATTAGGAAAGAATCTCAAAAACTTCAAACCATATCTGCACAAAGTTTCTATGATACACTTCCTTACAGCTTTGCCTGGCTTAACCTGAAATCTTGGTTTGAGGGACTGAATTAATGCATATGGCTGTTTGGCGCTTTGGGGATGGATCTCTTTCTTATTCTCGTTGCAGGATTTCTTTTCCTCTGGAGACTGTTTTCAATCAGCAAAAAGGCAGAAGCAAATGTGATGGTTGCCTTTGTGATCGATTCCTCCTTAAACAAAGAAGGGGGAGATATAGAAGCAGCAGCCTGCTAGAGCCATCCTGACCTCAATTAACAGCTCTTCTCCCATGGGAAAGCACATACCAAGGGATCAAGTCCAGCCATAAATACTTGTGCTTTGATGTACAACCCAGAAAACTGGGCAGTGAATGTGTGTGGGATGAATGATAAGAGCTAGAAACATTGGCTCTTCTCTTCTTGGTTTTGTGTGGTTGCTCTCTCTCTCCTACTGGCTGGCTGTGTAGTTGATCTTAAAACTTGTACACAGAAGAAACATATAAAAATCATGTGTGTTTAATAAAGATGATCCTGCTAGATGACAAAATGGTGGTCTGTTGTTACCGAGACACACAAAGCAGTCACACGGAGAGAGATTTTCCAGCGCAGAGGTTCCTCCGATCCAGCTCAAGGCTGAATCCAGGCGGAGAGAGCCTCTTTGTTTATTTCTTACTTTTTATACATTTGTGGGTCTAGCAGAAGATTGGCTTCTGGGGTTTTTCACCTTTCAGCCAAGTGGCTAAACTGTTGGAAATTAACCATGTTGCTAGGAGAAGTACAAGGAAAGAATGTGCTGACAAACGAAGCATGAGGAACGGACCAAGACGTTGCGGTTAGGTGATCACGGTGGTCAAAGAAGAATAGAATTTATGGTGGGAGCCTTTTGTGTAAATAAAGATAGGGAAGCAGGTGTTGTGGGAACGGGATATAGCCTATAGAAATTAGAAGATTAATGTTAAACTGAAATGTCATGTATAGCACGTACCTTGATGATGTAATCTGTAAGAAATAGTATAAAACCTGTAAGAAAATGAGGGTCGGTGAGATTCTGATTTGGGACGCTAGTCCCTGGGTCCCCGGACCCGAATAAAGCACCACATAAACTACTTTGTGGTTTGTGTTTCTCTTCGTTGGGCAACAAAACCAACTGTCAGTTACAATTGTTTTCAGGTTAGAAATATGCAAACAAAGGACAGAGAATGAAAAACAAAGGATTTGTTTATGTTACATATGAGGGAAAAAGGTAGAACTGCTTCTAATATTCTACAGTAACTAAAAAGATCTGACTCCATTTTATGAAAATTCAAAAAGCTATAAAAACTCAGAAAAACCAGGGTAACAGTCTGTTATCCTTAATCACTACATTTCACCATCCTCATCACCCTCCTTTGGACCTTTTCTAATAACTTAATGTCTTTTTTATATTGTGGTGCCCAAAAGTGCCCCCAGCACTTGAGGTGAGGCTGCCCCAGTGCAGAGCAGAGAGGGACAATCACCTTTGACTGCCTGGCAATGCTTTGTCTGATGCACCCCAGGACATAGTTGGCCCTCCTGGCTGCCAGGGCACACTGCTGTCTCGTATTCAACTTGTCATTGATCAGGAACCCCAAGTCCCTTTCATAAGATTAGTGACTGCCCATCTCTCTAATTTTTGAGGTCTCTATGCAGGGCCTCTCTGCCCTCAAGGGAGTCAACTGCTCCTCCCAACTTAGTATCATCAACAAATTTACTTAGTATTCCTTCCTGTTAAGAAAATTAATCCATGAACACCGCAGGTTTATGTCCAAAAAGGAGACAGAGGAGTCCTTTTACTTTATTCGAATAAAGGGAGAGGCCATGGGGTATTTCCCCTGGGGTCTCTCAAATTTTCGGAGGACGTAGCCTCCTTTTTATCCTAATTTCCCGGCCACATTTCCCTCTCTCTTTCCCCATTGGCTGAGGTACTTGAGAGGTACAGACTTCCCGAAATGCCTAAGACCTAAGATTCCCCTTTTAATGTATAACCCCCCTAATTTTTAATTCTTATGGGTTTTACAGGTTTTCCCCATTGTTACTTTCATCTTTCAATATCCAATTTAATTTATAAACAAACCTATGGTTTGTTTGTAAAGGCAAATATCTTCTTTTCTATTCATCAGTCAGTAGAATCCTTCCCATTGTTTCACTTATCTCTCAGTGCTAGTTTTATCTACCAGCAGATCCAGGACTTGTTTGTAAAGACAAATCTTGTCATTCCTCTCATTCCAGTCCCAAGCCCAGTTTGGTAATAGAGATGTTGAAGACCACAGGGCCTAAGAGTCCTGCGGAACCCCACTAGTGACAGGTTGCCAGCCTGATGTCACCTCATTCACTATAACCCTTTGTGCCCGACCCGTGAGGCAGTTACTCACCCATCATATAATGTGTTTATCCATCTGTGTGTTGGACATTTTGTCCAGAAGGATACTGTGAGAGACAGTATTGGAAGCTTTGCTGAAATCCAAAAAGATTACATCAACTGGCTTCCCTTGATCAACTAGGTGGGTTACCCTGTCGTAGAAGGAAATCAGGTTCAACAAGCAGGACTTTCTTCTCATGGAGCTGTGCTGGCTCTGACTGATGACTCTGTTGTCTGTTTTTCAATACCTCCCAGAATAATCTTTGTGATTTTACCGGGCACTGAAGTAAGACTGACAGGCTTGTAGTTTCTGGAAGCCTTCTTCTTGCCCTTCTTGAAAATTGGGACAATGTGTCTCGGTTTGAAAGACAGGTGTCTGCCAAGGGAGGCAGGAACCTCCCTTGGATTGGAGAATATGACCTCCTTCCCTCTGAATTATTATAACTTTGAAATTAAGGGGCTTTCAGGCAAGGATATGGGAAAAGGAAGAACAGTTCTTTACTAGTATGTATATGGATAACAAGGCAAACAAACAACAATAACAGCAGCAACAAACAAAACCAGAAACCCAGTAACAGCCTTGTTTCAGCTGTCAGGCAATTTCCCCTTTAGTGTCATTATGGTCACAGGACAGGGGTGCTGGTGGCTTCCTGGCCGGGCAGGGGAGGTGCAATGATTCTTCCGTAGCTGCAGGGGGCGCTGTGGTGCGCATTCGATCATCTCTCTGCACATGGAGGATGGATGGCATAGCCCAGCAGAAGGGATGGAAAAGGGGCTTCCTTTATAAAACCCCCAGGGGAAGTAGATCCTGGTGCCTCTCCGAATAGCAAAAGGAGCTGTAGCAGGGACTTCGGAAGCAACAAGCTGGAACAACAGGGATGAGCAAAATCTCGGAGTGGTAGGTGAGATATATCAGAAACTTCGCAGCTATAGATGGAACAGTGGAGCGTCCCAGCAGGTAGGGGGTGCAGGGCTACAGTGTAGCAAAAACGAAGAGCAGTGGCAAAGAAACAGCGGGGGCTGGACAGTGGCAGCCTGGGTCCCAAACACGGCTGGGAGAGGCTCCCTTGGAGGGGAAAAGGGGTCGGGGTCCCGGGGTTTCCCCTGAGGCACCCGAGCAGATGGTGAAAGTCCTTTTTATAGTGAGGTAGGGTGTTAATAAGGTCCCAGTTCAGTGGCTGCTCTTACGAACAAAGGCTCACCCATGGCAGAAGAACCAGGATAGGGCTGGGTTCTGGCAGCACCAGCGAATTTCCCCTCAGTAAGCAGCAACTCAACTGTCCTCGTCTGAAGCAGAGAGCAAGAGAGCTAGGAGTGGTAACCCCCTTGATAATGAGAGAAGTTCTACAAATTAAACATAATAAATGTCATTGGGGTGCAGAAGCATTAGTGAAATTGCTAAAACTAAATTTAATCTCGGTATGAATGTTAACAATGGTAAAATCGGTAATGACAAAATGTGAGATTTGCTTGAGAAACAACCCAGTAGCTAGACGACAGGCACAGCTAGGAAGAATTCGGGTAGGGATAGAACCAGGAGACTATTGGCAGGTGGATTTTGTAGAATTACCAAGAACTCGAGGATACAAATATCTGTTAGTGGGGGTTGACACCTTTTCTGGATGGCCAGAAGCCCTTCCCTGTCGCTCAAATCAAACAAAAGAAACAGTTAAATGGTTACTAAAAGAGATCATTCCCAGATATGGGGTGCCTATAGGGATATCATCAGATAGGGGCCCACATTTTATAGCCACAGTAGTAAAAGAAGTAAGTAAATTGCTAGGAATAACTTGGGACCTCCACACACCGTGGAGACCCCAGTCAAGTGGACAAGTAGAGAGGATGAATCAGGCATTAAAGAGGCAAATCAGTAAAATATGCCAAGAAGCCAAACTGCAATGGCCACAAGCTTTATCCATAGCACTGCTGAGGATTTGGATAAAGCCTAGGAGTGGGATGTCAGTCAGTCCTTATGGAATATTGTATGGGAAACCATATGAATCTCCTGAACCCTAATCCGAATGTACATGTCATGGGAAAGCAAGAAGTGTATAATTATGTTCTGTCTCTTGGGAAAACTTTGGCTCGGCTTTGGAGCGCCTTTGCGTGGAATAGGCCGACTGACTCTTGAGAATCCAGTTCATGACATCCATCCAGGAGACAACGTGTACATTAAGACTTGGAACGAAGAACCATTAAAAGAGAGGTGGAGTGGACCCTATCAGGTGCTGTTAACCACTTTTACAGCAGTCAAGGTGGCTGGAGTGGATCCCTGGATACACTATACCCAAGTGAAGAAAGTCTGTCCTGGACTGTGGACTGCACAAGCTGTAGGACCAACAAAGCTGCAGATAAGACGTGTTTGTTTCACATGATATCAGTAATTGTGCCAATGCTCATTTTATGGTTATTAATCTCACCAGCTAGAATTGATATTGCTTTGGGATATGGAATGCAAGAAGATCAACTGACCGCTCTTCATAAAATGAAGAGGGAGGTACAGGCAGAAACGCAGGTGATGAAAGTTACCAATGCAATTCGGGCTGAGAATGTAATGATTGGATTAGTTAAAGACTTTGCCAAAATGCAAAACACCAGTAGAATAACTGCCTGTCTGCCAATACCAAAAGCAGCGGGAGATCCAATAAGCTGGGGAATCATAACATCAAAATTACCTGAAATATGAAAGAACAAAACAATTACATGTAAACAAGTACCAGAGTCGAGGCAAGTAGTCAAAGAGACCTGGACAATAATAGGGTATGAATGGATGAGGCCTTTGAGGAAACAGGATTGTATTTTAAGTCATGGAAAGGTAGGACAAATCATACAGTGGTGAGTTACAGATCATGACCTTGCAAAATGGCAATGCTTCTTGCCACACTATAAAAAGATTAAAGAAAATATCACAGAAATCACTCTTGTATGGAAGTGTGAGGAAAAAGATTGGAAAGGTCAAATGGAACCCTGCGACAGTGCATGGTCCTTGAGTATACTCCAGAAATTTCAATATATGGCAAACACCCCTTGGTGTATTAAATGGGAAGGCCCTGAGAATGAAACAGATCCAGTAATAATGAACACTGCCACTAGTAGTAGAATGAAGGCAGATAAAGTTGGTGGGCATGTAATAAAACTTATGATTGCACTTCTGACGACATAGAGATAAAACAAATGCTACCACTGGCAGTAGCCTTGCAAATTGGTTGTGCCTGCAGAGGGATCAAACACAAACAAGGTAAAGTGAATTATAAGATAATAGTGGGTTGTAGTGAGAGTACAATCCGAAGTCCAGGACAATTTGTATGGGCAACAAGCGATGGTACCTGGACAACACATCTGCCTGTAGACGGGAAAGTAAGAGAAATTACTCTGGGCCTCCCTACTTTATGTCCAATTTGGAAAAAGTCCCCATTTAATGGAAAACATGAACTTCTGCAGATAAGAACAAGATGAGAAGTTCCAAATCAAGATGAAACTTGGCAAGAACACTCTAGTGGAGTGAAATTTGGGTGGGCCTGAGAGTAGCAAACTACTGAAATAGGGAAATGTTGTATAAACTTGCAGGTCAAGTAGATAGACTAGCAAGAGTCACCCGGGAAGGATTTAAAGAACTAAACGTGCAATTACAAGCCACCACAAAAATGACTTTACAAAATCGATTTGCCTTAGATATGTTACTCCTGAAAGAGCATGGAGTGTGCGGATTTTTAAAAGGGCAAATTGATCATTGCTGCATCCACATCCCAAACGTAACTGCAGATGTAGAATATGATATCAGTCAGTTGAAACAAATAGAGCATGAGGCACAAGATGAACAAAAAGGCTTGACTACAAGCTGGTTAGACAAAAGCTTCAAAGGGTTAGGATAGAATGTGAGTTCATGGATTAAGTCTATCATTGAGAGTTTGATAATCTTACTAATTATGTTCTTAGTGATTTGGTTAGTTTACAGCACCCTGAAAAGAGAAATACAGAAAAGGACATCCTGGAACCGAAAGATAATGAAAGCACTGACACGGGACAGGAATCCACATCCATCATGTTCAGGTTCCCCAGTTCATGACAACATCCATGACAACGGTTATAACAACCATGGATTTGAAGATGAACATCAAGTATAAACTCAGAAGCCAAAAGGACTGTATCAAGTGAAAGCATTTACACTTATTATAGTAAAGTGAAAATTCTTTCAAAGGGGGGAAATGATAGCATAGGGTTAAAATGTTTCTAAAAATCATGGGAACTGTATACAATAGATTCAGGGGGGTGGAAAGAAAGGTTGGGTCTAGTAAGCCTGGGAAAGAGAACTAGGCCCTGGGAACGAATGTTGAGCTTTGTCTTTGTTAGATCATGTGAAACTGCACCTGCATAATCATTATATGATAAATGATATGATTGTTAAATGTAATAATTGTTTGGTAATTGAATATGATTATTGTTTAATCGTAATAAGAATCATGAGAAACTATGTAATTATAACAAGAATCATGAGAAAGAATGTTTGGGGAACCTGATGAAAATTACAAGAATTCATGCTTAGATAAGATCAATGTATACAATAGAATAATATGGGTTTAATAATTAATATATAGTTATATAACGAAAAGGGTATAAAATCATGTCCATTCTGAATCCATGTCAGAGTCAGATTTGGGTTTGCACCCCTGATTCCCAGAGCTCTTCAATAAAAGTACCTGCATATAATCATTCTGTGATTATGTGTTTCCATGCTAACAGACCCACCTCATGATAGGCCCAAGGATCAGACAGCAGATTTGCCTTGAGCAGTACTTGCTGACATTAAAGATGCAGCTCGACAAGCAATCCTGCAAATTCAACCAGTGGGAAGCCCAGAAGGCTTATACACAGAAGTAAAGCAAGGGATATCAGAGCCATTTACCACATTCGTAGATCACCTCACACAAGCAATAGAAAGGCAGTGCAAAGATGACATAGCACATCCTCATCTGCTTTGAAGCCTTGCCTTTGCTAATGCCAATGAGGAATGCAAATGAATAATTAGAGCTTTACCTGACCCACAGACAGCCTTGCCTCAAATGACAGAGGCTTGTAGCAAAATAGGGACCCCTCAGCATATAGCAATGATACAAGCAGACGCATTAGGAGAGAGGATTGAAAGAGCCCTCGCTGCTCTTAATGTAATTTCTCAACAGAATAATGCTATGGCAGTATTGCTGGCAGAGATCACCAGGAGGTCATGCTACAGGTGTGGGAAGCCTGGGCATGTAAAAAGATACTGCCCAGAGCCCGCAATGAGCACAAAATCACCGAGTCGCTGCCCTAGATGCAAGAAAGGGAGACATTATGCAAATCAATGCCGCTCCAAACTAGATATAGATGGAAAACCCCTGCCGGGAAACTCCAAAAGGAGCACGAAGTGCCACTGTGTGATGACACAAATAACAGCAATCCAACAACCCAGAAACTTTTCCAGAAACAGAGAAAGAAATGGAAGAAGCTCAAATATATTGTACAGGCATCTGCAAAATGCTGCAAAGTTGAATAGCAGTTTGCCAAACTCTAAGTTGTTGTCTTTTTTTCTTTAGTAAAGCTGCACTTTAAAAGGTCCTGATAAACTTATCCTTGCATCAGGAAGATTCTTACTGCAAATGAGTATTTTCAGTAATATCTGCAGTTACTATGAGTTATACTCAAGGCTAAATTACATAAAATCATAACATACTTGTCACACCTTTATAATCTCTACAGTAAATCCATGTTACTGCTATATTATGTTCAGCTGTTATATACCAAATTTTCAGTTGCCTTTTTTGTAAAAATGGAGTCAGAATAGGTTAAATTTTGCTGTATCTAAACCTTTTAAAGACACTCAAATTTTACTTTTGCTAAATTTAACTGATATTAATTTTCAGTTCTGTTATATTTTCATTTGATACAAATTAAGTGTTGATAAAGTTAAGCACAGTTAAGCTTCACTAAGTTTAGGTCTGAGTAATGTTATGTTTTACCTTGGTATCCTGTTGATGCTAAGTTCTATTAAGTTAATGCTGTTCAAGCTTTTTTTCTGTCAAAATTCATCCATATCGAGTTTAAGTGTTTTTAATATAAATTATCCTAGGTTTTGTTATAAGATATTTGTCTAAATTGAAAAGTATAATTATTTTCTTTTAGAGATAAGACAACTCGGACTGAAACAGCTGTGATGAAACACTGATAAACATCTATTTGTGGATGGAAGAATGCGTCCGGTTGTGTCCCCGCTCCGGGTGGGAGCTGACCCCCAGCTAGCTCGGGTCAACACAGACACAAAGTTTCCAGTTCGTTTTGGCTTCTCAGCTTGGCAGCTGGACCCAAAGGTGACAGTCAACAGCAGCAGAAGAGAAAAGGCTGGCTCTCAGCTTAGCAGGTTAAAGGATGTTTATTAGCAGAGATCTCCAAGCTCCGAGGCGAGCGGCTCGGAGCTTCCAGGCTGAGAACCCCGCGGCTGAGAGAGCTGGCTCCTCCCTCCGACCCCCTATAAGCGGGGGAGGGTCCCAGGGAGGATACAAAAAAGACCACAAATCAGGGGTTTCAGGGGGTAACAAGGTGTGCCCACCCCCAAGCTTCAGACCACTAAAATCCAGAGCTAAAGGAATTTCCCCCAGGCTACCTATCACCTGAAGCCCTCTGCCGGAGATTTCACAATCTGGGAGGGACCCCGGGAGTGATAGACAATCTGCCTCAGAGAGGGGGGTTGGGGCAGAGGGGATGTTACACGTCATGTGAGGTATGGGATGATTGACACAAAACACCTTATTATACAGACAACACAAAAGGGATACAGAATTGGGGATACAGTGAAACGAACCATAACATAAACTTCTTACAAAAATCTAATAAAACAGTTCTGCACCACCACATCTCCCCCTTTTTTGTTTTAATGACAGGAGGAGGGCTGGAACGGAGGAGGATGATATTCGAAGTCCGGGTAACTCTCGGTGAGCCACTCTGGCTGAGTGGGCCACTCCATCTGAGGTTCATCCTCTGGGTGTCTTCTGTCTTCTGGGTCTTCCTCCAGTTCCACGTCTTCCTCCCATCCAGGCATGGATGATACAGCAATATGGTTCACAGAGGGGGCATGTGTGGTGCTAGAAATTAATCTACTTAACATTTTTTTGATACTAGAAGAACTAAAACAAACAATTAGCATTCGAGCAGGGGTCATTCAGGAAAGCGAAACCATCCGGGGAAAAATCTTCCCTCCTTTTCCTCCTAAAAGCTGCCTGAGTAACCTGTGGCAGTTTCTTTTTCTCCCCCGAGACCTTCGGGACATAGGGCCTCACCCATTTTGATGGTAACCATCTCGGCCCCGTGGGGGTGGACACGCAAGCGTACCCACGGCCCCACGTGACTAAATCATGAGGTCCCTCTGTCCTTCCAGTCTCAGGGTCCCAGACCATGACTGGCGGCCTCTCTTTGATGTTTAGCTGAGGGTTTGCCCCGAAATGACGAACAATGGGAGGGTTTAAAAACTCAAATGTGCTGTTTAAAAAATTCAAAGTGAATAGAGCCCTGGCCAATCGGGTCTGTGGTGTTTCTGTTTTCAACACCGGTTGTTGTTGGTTAAGGACCCTTTTGATTTCTCTGTGGGTCCTCTCCACTACAGCTTGGCCTGTTGGGGAATGAGGGATGCCGGTTTTATGACCCACTCCCCATTGTTGCAGGAAGCTGCAGAATTCCTTGGAACGGTACGCTGGGCCATTATCAGTTTTTAGTTCTTTTGGGATGCCCATGAAGGAGAAAGCCTGGATGAGGTGTTTAATCGCATCCAAGGTCTTCTCCCCTGCGTGGGCAGAAGCAAAAACTGCACCGGAAAAAGCGTCCACAGACACGTGCACATATTTAGATCGGCCGAATTGGGGGATATGTGTCACGTCAGTCTGCCACAGCTCACAGCTGTTCAGACCTCTGGGGTTTACTCCTGCACTCAAGGTGGGGAGTGCATGCTGATTACATGAGGGACACGTAGCCACAATTGCCTTGGCCTGTTCCCGGGTGATGTGAAACCGGCGAACAAGGCCAGGCGCGTTCTGATGATGAAGCTGATGGCTGAGCTTTGCCTGCTCAAAAATGCTTGGCAATGGGGCCATCGCTGCAGGAGCAGCAAGAGCATCAGCCCTTCTGTTCCCCTCAGCTATGAACCCTGGCAAATCGGTGTGTGATCTTGTATGCACCACAAAAAATGGCTGCTCCCTGTGGGAGACAAGCTTGACAAGCTTAGAAAGCAGCTCAAACAGTGCGGTGTTAGACACTTCCTGCAGTATTGCCTGATCTGCCCTCGATACCACCCCCGCTACATAAGCGGAGTCCATTACTAAATTGAAGGGTTCGGGGAACCTTTCGAAAGCCCTGACAACAGCGGCCAACTCAGCAACCTGAGGTGATTCCTCCACCTTGGCAACATCTGCCTCCCACTGCTGAGTCTGAGGGTCCTTCCAAGTCATAACTGACTTGTGGGACTTTCCGGACGCGTCCGTGAAAACTGTCAGGGCCTCTAAAGGCTTCCTGCTCTGAACATCTTTCAAATTCAGTGTGAATTTGGCATCCTGATTAAAAATTTTGTGGGCTGGCCGATGAATTGAGATTTGCCCAGTGAAGGAATCTAGAGCAAACTGCAGTGCTTCATTTTCCTGAAGCAGGTGTTCTAACATTGCCTTTGTAATCTGGCCCGATCTTAATCCAATTGGAATGTGAATGCATTCAAAATCACACCCTGCCAATTCCCTGATCCGAACTCTGGCTTTTCGGATCAGTTCAGCCACCAGTTCCTGTGGACGTGTCATTCTCTTGGACCTTTGATGGCTGAGAAAGACCCATTCTATGATTAGAAGTGGGTCCTCTCTGCCCTGGTCCTTTTTGATGTTATTTCTCCATTGGAAAATGACTCCATGGAGGTGTGGCAATTTCCCCATTATTATAAATTTGAAAGGCAGGTCTGGATCACACCTGTGAGCCTGCCGAGTGGACATGAGATGCTGTACCCTTTCCAGCGCCTCCTTCGCTTCCGGGGTTAGTTCCCTGGGAGAACTCAGCTCCTCTCCCCCTTTCAATAAATTGAAAAGAGGGGCTAGGTCCTCAGTTGTGAGGCCCAGCCAGGGTCTCACCCAATTCAATGCCCCACACAGCTGATGGACATCTGCAAAGGTCTGAATTTTGGCCTTGATTTCCAATTTTTGCGGCACAATGGTCCGCTTGCCAATTTCCAGCCCCAGGTACCTCCAAGGTGGCATCCTTTGAACCTTGTCTTCCTGCAGCTCGAACCCTGCAACAACCAATGCATTAATTGTCAGGTCAAGTGCGTGGGACAAGACATCATCGGTGGGAGCACACACAAGCACATCATCCATATAATGATGGATGATTGCTTTCTCTGCGGCTACGCGGACCGGGGACAGCAAGGAAGCCACATACCACTGGCAGATGATAGGTGACACCTTCATCCCTTGGGGAAGAACCCTCCAATGGTAGCGTTTCCTCGGGGCCTCTCGGTTAACAGTGGGAACCGAGAATGCAAAACGTGGTGCATCGTCAGGGTGTAGGGGAATATGGAAGAAACAATCTTTTATATCTATAACAGCCAATTTCCAATTTTGTGGGAGCATGGTCGGGGTAGGCATCCCAGGTTGAAGAGAGCCCATGTCTTCTATCACGTTATTAATTTGTCTGAGATCTTGGAGGAGTCTCCACTTGTCCTTCCCCGGCTTCCGGATAACAAAAACGTGCGAATTCCAAGGGCTGGTGGTCTCTACAATGTGACCCTTAGCTAACTGCTCCTCCACGAGCTCTTCGAGCGCCTTCAATTTCTGTTTTGAAAGCGGCCACTGTTCAACCCACACTGGTGCATCTGTTTTCCAATTCAGCTTGTGGGTAGGGCGCTCCTCAGCGACCGCCGCCCAAAAATCCTGGGGGGGGTCTGGGATGTCAATCGTGACTCCCCACTGGGCCATCAGGTCTCTCCCCAACAAGGGTTCCCTATAATCCAAAACAAAAGGGCGTAAACTGGCCAACTGCCCTTTTGGCCCCTTAATTTGCACCACACTCTTTGATTGTTTGGCCAATTGCATTCCCCCTATTCCTTGCACGTGTCCTGCCACGTTTTCCAAGGCCCAACGTGATGGCCAGTGCTTAGCTGGGATTACAGTCACGTCCATGTCCGTGTGGAGCAGGCCTGTGATGTTAATGGCCTCATCACCCACCTGTAACTCACATCCCACCTGGGGTTTCACTTCTGTGATGTTGTGCACGGGACAAGCTGTTGGTATGTTGTCTTCTTCCAGGTGTTCCCAGGTGGGTATGATCTGGGCAACTGTCTTCCCTTTAGGTAGGAATGTTGGTGGGTGAGTGCAGCGTAGCCAGAGAACGAATTTTCCAGGATTGTTATCAAATGTTCCTGGAAGAATTTCGATCTCTTTTGGGGTGTGTTTGCAGTCCCCCACAACGATGAGCTTACCTTTGACCCTTGGCCAGGTACCCTGCTCACTGTTGTCAACTGACACAAAATTCCAGTTGTCGTCTTTCAGGTGCAAACCCTCCGTGAGCTGCAACCTGTAGGGGGTATATTTAGAATTGGTTGTCAAAATTGGTTGTGCCATGTCATGGTCCGTGTAAGTCATTTCCAGTGTGTTATGTTTGCTGCCACCCTGAATGGGGCATTGCAGCTTCTCCTTCTTTTTCCCTTGGCTCCCTTTCCCCTTCCCTCCTGCCCGGTCCACCCCATTTTTTTTCTCACGCAGGGCGGACCTGCGCTCTTTCACCAGTTTTTTTGTGAGGGTTTAAACCCTCTCCCTTTTTCCCCTTCCCCTCCCCCTTTTTTGTTTTTGAGGTCCTCTACTTCTTTCTTGAGGGGGCATTTGGAAACCCAATGCCCCAAATTCCCGCACAAAAAACACTTCTGGGAGCTTTGCGCAGAATGCTTCTTCCCGGTGTTCGGTGTTTTTCGGGAATCTTCAGTTTCCATGGCTGCAACTTGATGAGGTTTGGGCCGTGGACCTGTAGAGGAGCTCATAAAAGGCACTTTTACGTGACATACCTGAAGCATGTCTGGTAAGGTTGGTTTGGGGTGTAGGGGTAAACTTAAAATTGCAGCACGACATAAATCATTTGCATTTGAAAACGCAATCTCCGATAAAATGTGTTCCCGAGTCATTTCATTTTTGACCTGAGCTTCAATAGCTCGGGACAGTCTTTCCACAAAATCTGTGAAAGACTCACTTTGGTCCTGCCTGATTTTCGAATAAGAAATCGCAGGACCTTGTGTTTGCATGCTGAAGAATGCAGTCAGGGCTGTCTCTCTCACTACGTGGAGGCACTGGACAGGAATGACCACTTGGTCAGTGGCTTCTGCCCACTGCCCCTCCCCAGCCAGGTGGTCGAGAGTGAGAGGGATTCCCTGAGCATCAACTCTGGTGTAAACATGGTTGAGGAGCCCTGGTAAGGCCTCCTGGAGCAGCCTTTTCCAAGCTGTGACCCATAGGATGTACTCTGTTGAGTTCAGCAAGCAAGAAAACAGGTACTTTAAATCAGCAGGCACCACCTCCTCTGCAGAGAGATCTGCTCTGAGAAGCCCTCTGAAATATGGCCCATCATGGCCATATATCCTGTGAGCTTTGCAGATCTCTTTGATGGTGGCTCGGGGAAATGGGTGGTACTCTGCCCTGTTGTTACCACCGCGGGCATTGCGGAAGGTAACAGGGGCAAGGGTGGGAATGGAGCAGGAGCTGGCAGCTGTCTCTGCTCTCGTTCCCTGCTCGGGCACTTCCGGGTTTGAGGGAGCTGGGACGCCTGTGCCCTGAGGCACTTGGTTGCCTGGCAACCGAGTCCCTGCAAGGGCCGCGGCTTGCCCGGGGGGTGACATCATCGAGGAGTGGGGGGGCGGGGGGGATCCCGGGGGAGCGGGGTCGAGCCCCGGCGGGGCGGGACCGGGACCGGGCTGCTCCGGGGCGGGCGGCGGCGCGGCGGCTGCGGGGGGGAAGGGGTGCTGCAGTGCGCACGCGCAGCCACAGGGGGTTGGGGGGTGCAGCGCGGCCGCGGCACGTGGGGTGGGGGCGGGGCCGCGCGGGTCGGGGCCGGCACCACGTGGGGTGGGGGCGGGGCCGCGCGGCGCGGGGCTGGGGGGGGCAGGGTCACGTGGCAGGCACCCGACGTCACAGGGGTAAGGCGGGGCGGGGAAGGGGGCGGGGCCGCCTGCTGCGGGCACCACGTCACCGGGGTAGGGAGGGGTGGGCGGCGCTGAGGGGGCGGGGGAGTCTCCCGCCATGCGGTCTCCGCCATCTTGGGAACCCCGAGAGGACCACGTGGACCTGGACCCGATTCCATCCGCCACGGAAAACCGAACGCGGCATTTTTGAACCGGGAAAAGCGGGGAGGGAGGGTTGTCCCGTGCAGCATGGCCGGTGCTGTCTGAGACTTCCCTCCTGGCCCTACCGGGCCAGCACGGGCGTGGAGGCTGGGGTGCCCCGGAGGCAGAGCGGGCGGGCGGGACCCCTGCCGCTCCATCCAGAACGCTTTCCCGGTGACATGGGGACCGGGGAAAAGAGGTGGGGGGAGGAGGGGGAGAACACGTTTCTCCGTTGGGCTCTTTCGGCATTCCCTTTTGAAATTGAATTGCCGAATTTAACTTCATTGCTACAGTAAAATACTTTGTAGCCTTTTTGTCCCCAGTTTGAATCAACCTAATTAATTCCTTTTCTACAGTGCCACAGAAATGTGGGCTGCAGAGACTGTCCGGAGAGACTTGGGGAAAATGCACATGAACCCAGCGAACAAAACTTCTTAACTCGCCTTTTGAGATTTTCAATTTGGCCTCGTTAACTACTGACGCATAATTATAATACAACCTTTTCTGAGCAATCGTGAGCTTCCCCCCCCCCCCCGCCCCCCGCCCCCCCGCCCATGTTTCGATACTAAGTTGCTTTTGAACCCAAACCCAGATGAAAAGCACTCCCCCCGCGGACCCCGTTCGCTCAAAATCACAGGAGGTTTAACCCTTTAGCTGCGCAGCTTATTTTGGAGGATTTTTTCCTCCCCAATAGATCCCCCTCCCTCGGGGGAACCCTAAAACCAGTAAGTATGTCCCTTTGTGGGTATACTTACCTGTTCCTGTGCCTGGGGGGTGCGTAGGTCTGGATGTTCTGCTGCAAGAAGGACTCCGGTCGGGGCTCGAAGCTCCCCTTCTTTCCCCTGGAACTTGCCTTGTTTAAAAGTCAATTTCACAGGGGTGCGTGACGCCCAGAGACTGTTCTTCGGGCTAAATCAGCCCCAGTCCGTTCGCAGGGTCCGCCTCGTCTCCGGAGGTCCCTGCGTGGGCGCTGGACGCTCTGTCACCGTGGAGCCGTGCTCCACGTGGTCCAAGCTGCTTCTGCTGGCGTGGTGTGCCCCACGTTGGCGCGCCAATTGCGTCCGGTTGTGTCCCCGCTCCGGGTGGGAGCTGACCCCCAGCTAGCTCGGGTCAACACAGACACAAAGTTTCCAGTTCGTTTTGGCTTCTCAGCTTGGCAGCTGGACCCAAAGGTGACAGTCAACAGCAGCAGAAGAGAAAAGGCTGGCTTTCAGCTTAGCAGGTTAAAGGATGTTTATTAGCAGAGATCTCCAAGCTCCGAGGCGAGCGGCTCGGAGCTTCCAGGCTGAGAACCCCGCGGCTGAGAGAGCTGGCTCCTCCCTCCGACCCCCTATAAGCGGGGGAGGGTCCCAGGGAGGATACAAAAAAGACCACAAATCAGGGGTTTCAGGGGGTAACAAGGTGTGCCCACCCCCAAGCTTCAGACCACTAAAATCCAGAGCCAAAGGAATTTCCCCCAGGCTACCTATCACCTGAAGCCCTCTGCCGGAGATTTCACAATCCGGGAGGGACCCCGGGAGTGATAGACAATCTGCCCCAGAGAAGGGGGTTGGGGCAGAGGGGATGTTACATGTCATGTGAGGTATGGGATGATTGACACAAAACACCTTATTATACAGACAACACAAAAGGGATACAGAATTGGGGATACAGTGAAACGAACCATAACATAAACTTCTTACAAAAATCTAATAAAACAGGTCTGCACCACCACATAAGAAGATGCAGTTTGTTGCACCCTTAAATTCATGGAAGAGTCTATTATTTTTACAATCTCTGCTGTTTTATCTTCCATAAATAACACAGAAGAGTCAGTAATGATTCTTCATTGTGGCCATTATTGGTTGTAATCTCTTTAAGTGTCTTTCTTTGTTTCATTTTACTGTCATAAGTACATGACTGTTTAGAAAGGTGTTATCTCAACTCCCTAAGATGGCTACCACTGATATATTGATTACATGATGTGTATTTACTGATTTTATAATAGGTATAATTCACGGGATGTTATTACTGTATTTATAGCTGGCTTCTTATATGCTTTAACATCTCTGTGTAATTATTTAAGACACGCGTCATTTCAAGATCCTTATTTTTGCTTTCCAGCTGCTTATGCATCTCATAATTGCTATTGTTAAGAGCCTTTTAAAAATGTTAGGGAATCTCCTGAGACAGAGAAAATAAAGCAAGGGTGCCTGGCAAGAGCACACAATATTAACAGAGAACTCTTCTTTAAAAGCACCAGTCTGTCACATATTAGTTTCAAGTCCCCCAGCAGATCAATCTTCTCTCTAGCCCCAGTGGACCTCTAAATTCCTCCTTTAGGGCTCAGGTCACCGTTATGCCCACCTGGTACTGATTATCTACGCATTCTTTGGGCCCCAAAACGGAAACATGATATAGGAGATGGCCAAAAGGACAAAAAGAGCATGTGCAAGGAGACAAGTTGAAAAGTTCAACTCAGAGGATGACTATGTGCTTCATCCCCAAAGACCCCCGACGACCACCGAAGTGATCAATAAGGAGCAGTGCGCAGCCTCAAATAGGCGTGGAACTAATTTCAATACGAAGCGGGGACAGGCGGGGTTAGGAAATAAATATGTATTAGGCGTATCATATAACCCTAGTTTGTAGAAATAAAAAGGGAGAAACAAAGCTCCCAGGTGTGCATGTCTTTGAGGAGTTATCCCCATGCACCTCAGCGCTGAATAAATTCATACCTACTCTCATAACCACTCTGTGAGTTATAGAGTCTTCTCTCCGCACATCATTTTGGCGAGCCAGGTAGGAGGATCTCTGTCCGGCTGTGGGAGCGGCCGAGGAGCGGATTCCCTGGCGCGCCCCCAGGACCTTCCTGGGAGGGACCCCAGACCTCGGCTTGCTCACCACGGGGACAGGCAACGACCTGCTGGCCTTGCGGATAAAGGTATGAATTAAATATCGGGGAAGGGGCAGCTGATAAGTCGTGCAGAGACGTCTGACGCACAGCACAGTCCCAGTGGGCTTGCAAGCAGCCGGCCAGGGAGAAGCCAGACACAGAGGGGGAGGGATCGATCCCCGGCCGATAGCGCGGCCGATGAGAAGGGGTCTCACTGAGCTGATAGAGCAGCCCGCTAGCGACTCTGGGGGTGAGTCGAGTGAACCCTTGTTTTGCTGCTATTTTGTGTGAATGCTAAGTCCGGACACGTTGAGTCATTGAGTATGATCAGTGAGTGAGTGAGTGAGTGAGACGCACCAGAGGTGCGGAGCGATTGTGGAGCTCTATCCGCGTTTCCGACCTTGGGCGTCTGAGGCGGCCGGAGAAAGGCAAAGCGACTGGAGTCAGTGTGGGGCAAACCCGAGTGTTTGAGTGTGAAGTGGTTAACATTTGTTCCAACCGTGGACAGACAAATTGACGGAGTCTCTCCTCAGCAGTGGTTTGGGCTTGATCCTTGGGAATTGATTGATCCAGTGAATTATTGGCTAGAAAGAGGGAATAAACGGGTCTATCTAGGAAGAATATACAGAACTTCTGCAGGGCGATTGGTGGCCTTGGACTGGGAATAACCTGCAGTACAGACCCTAAGTATTCCAGGGGAGGTGAATGGGATAGCCTGTTCTTGTGGGAGACTTAGAGCTGTCAGAGAATCAGGACATTGGCATCTGGCATGGGTATTATTGCAGTGTAGAGATTGTGAAAAACGTTGGTATTGTTACTCTAATAACCAGCAGGGCATATGCCCCCTGTGTAAGCTGAAATATTATCGTAATCAGGTTGATGTTGAACCTAAAACTTTGAAGGTTGCATGTGGAAAGTCACATTGTGTGCCTGCAAATTGGGGCTGTGTGTGGGAAGATAATTGGGAAGTGACTCTGAAATTGTGTGAGGAAAAGTTTGGGCGAAAACGAGACGGAACAAGGAGGAGGAGATAATGGGTATTGAACAAAGCAAAGAGATCCCCAAAGCGAGTCCGCTAGGTTGTATTATTGCACATTGGAAAAATATTGCTGGACGTGGGGGAACTGAGAACAAGAGAGATTTTATCAGATTTTGCAGAGATTGGTGGCCACTCTATAAATTAGATGATGGAGCGAGGTGGCCACCTAGCGGAAGTTTAGATTATAACACGCTATTGCAACTCATGCTATTTCTCAGGAGAGAAGGCAAGTGGACGGAGGTGTCATATGCCGATATGTTTTTCTCCCTTCGAAATCACCCCGAATGGCAGAGGGATTGTGGGATCAGGGCTCCATCTGACCCTCTGGTGTTAGCCCTGGAGAAAGAGAATAAGACTAAGAGAGGAGGGCTTAAACGGTGTTGTTCAGCATGTAGCATAGGGCAAAGATGTACAAAATCAGACAAGGTTTACCAAACTGTGGCCCAGGAACAAGACCTAGTAGATGATTTGCTTAAGCCTCCCCACATAAGACAAGAAAGGGATGAGGAGGAGGATGTAGACTCAGAGGGTGCAGACACTTTCCCGATTGCACACCGGACTAGACAACAGACACACATATTACAGGCACCTCTGCGTGAGGCAGTGGGATCAGAGGGAGGAGTGGTATTAGTTAAAGTTCCCTTCTCCACAATTGATTTGGAAGCATGGGAAAAGGTCGCTAAAAACTATCGCAGTGATCCAGTTAACACAGCCAAACATCTGCGATATATAATAAAACAACACAATCCAGATTGGAGCGATATGCAATTATTATTGGATGCACTGACTGAGACAGAAAAACAATTAATCATAAAAACGGCAGGGGATCTGGCAGAGGATTATTATAAAACCCAACAGCTGGATGTGAAAGATTATTTCCCACTCCAAAACCCACAGTGGGATCCAAACAGAACAGCAGAATTGAAAAAATTGGAAAGCTATCAGGAGTGGATCGCAAAGGGGATGGAAAGAGCCATTCCCAAAACAATAAATTGGTCAGCCTTATATGCAATCAAACAGGGGCCCTCTGAGTCGCCATCTGAATTCCTTGAGAAATTAAGAGATGCCATGCGTCGTCACACATCACTGGACCCTGGGTCTGAAGTAGGGATACAGCAGCTAGTTAATCTATTCCTAGGGCAGTCTACAGGTGACATAAGGCGTAAACTTCAAAAGCTTCGAGGAACAGATGGGAGGAACTTAGAGACTTTGTTAGATGAGGTGTGGAGAGTCTTTAGTAACCGGGAAGAAGGATATAAACAAGGAATGAGGAAGCTTGTAGCTGTTGTAAGTGAGAGAGAGAAGGGAAAATGTGGGCAGAGACCACCTAGGCAAGGCCCATCCCGGCTGGGCAGAGACCAGTGTGCGATCTGTAAGAAATATGGTCACTGGAAAAATCAATGCCCAGAACAAAGATGGGGTGGCTTTCAGGACAAGGGAAACTGAGAGAAAGGAAAGGTGACTGCATATGTGGAAGAAGACTGAAGAGGACCGGTAGATCTCACCCCAGAAGATCCACTGGTTATAAAATTGGAACTGGGGGAAAAAGGGAAAGAAGTAGAATTCCTGGTTGACACAGGAGCAACGTATTCAGCCTTAAATAAGACTTTGGCACCTGTGGGGAAGAATTATATTACAGTGATAGGAACAACTGGCCAACCTGAAAAAGCATATTTTTGTAAACCATTAAAGTATAAGCTTGGAAAGCAATGGGGCATTCATAAATTCCTATATCTGCCCAGCTCCCTGAGACACCTTTTGGGGAGAGACTTGCTAGAACAATTACAAGTAGCCATTAAATTTAAAAATGGGGAGGTCACTCTGGAGGTAAATGATGAACAATACATAGAGGCATTAAGTTTAATGTTGACAACCGTTCAGACAGAGGGGGAAATTAGCGAAGAAATAATAAATCAAGTGTTTCCTGGAGTATGGGCCTCCAATGTACCAGGGAGAGCAAAAAATGCACTTCCTATATTAATCAAACTTAAGGAAGGGAAACAACCAGTTAGAATTAAACAGTACCCCCTGAAGAAGGAAGATAGAGAAGGAATTAGTCCTGTAATTGAAAACTTTTTGCAATTAGGGCTGTTAAAGGAGTGCCTGTCTGAGTTCAACACTCCCATTTTGCCAGTCCGGAAACATGATGGATCATACCGGATAGTACAGGATTTAAGGGCTGTTAACAAAATAACTGAGGACCTCTATCCTGTGGTAGCAAATCCATACACTCTGTTAACATGCCTAACACCTGAGTTAACTTGGTTTACTGTTTTAGACTTGAAAGATGCCTTCTTTTGCCTCCCTATCCATGAGGACAGCCAGAAAATTTTTGCATTTGAATGGGAAAAACCCCAAAAGCAGGCGCAAATCCCAGCTCACATGGTCAGTTCTACCTCAAGGTTTCAAGAACTCTCCCACTCTGTTTGGGGAGCAACTTGCCAAAGATCTGGAATCCTGGGAGGCTCCCCCAGAAGAGGGAAAGTTACTGCAGTACGTGGACGACATCCTCATAGCTACCCGGGCGAAAGAGGCATGCATAGCCTGGACAGTAAGTCTTCTAAATTTCCTGGGACTACAGGGGTACAGGGTATCAAAGAAAAAGGCCCAGGTTGTAAAGCAAAAGGTAATCTACCTGGGTGATGAAATCAGTGCAGGACAGCGGACCCTAGGGCAAGATCGCAAAGAAGCGATATGCCAAACCCCGAGACCTCAAACGGTAAAGGAACTGCGAACATTCTTAGGAATGACAGGATGGTGTAGGCTCTGGATACACAGCTATGGGTTGCTTGTGAAACCTCTGTATGCACTCATTACAAATGGGAACAGAAACCTCCAGTGGACAAAAGAGGCCACGCAAGCCTTTCATCAGCTGAAGAATGCTCTAATGTCAGCCCGGCTCTTGGACTACCGAATGAAAGTAAACCGTTTTTCCTGTTCTCCCATGAAAAGCAGGGAATTGCCCTGGGGATACTGGCCCAGGACCTGAGTCCATACCGGAGAGCAGTTGCTTACTTCTCCAAGAAACTAGACACAACAGCCAAGGGATGGCCGGGATGCCTCAGAGCTGTTGCAGCTGTGGTGCTGAATATTCAAGAGACACGCAAATTCACTCTGGGCCGGAAAATGACCGTATTTGTGTCTCACACAGTGTCTGCAGTCTTGGAAGTAAAGGGCGGGCACTGGCTTTCCCCACAAAGGTTCCTGAAATATCAAGCCATCATGGTAGAACAAGACGACGTAGAGATAGTTGTAACTAACATTATCAACCCAGCTTCTTTCCTTAGTGGGAATCAAGGGGAGCCAGTACACCACGACTGCTTGGAGACCATCGAAGCCTCCTACTCCAGCTGCCCGGATCTGAAGGACACCCCTTTGGATGACGCAGAAACCTGGTTCACTGATGGGAGCAGCTATGTCATCAGTGGAAAGCGACATGCTGGGTATGCAGTTACCACCTGCAGAAAGGTAATAGAATCTGGACCCTTGCCAACAAATACTTCTGCACAAAAGGCTGAGATAATCGCTCTAACCCGTGCTCTAGAGATTGCGAAAGGAAAGAAAGTAAACATTTATACAGACTCAAGATATGCATTTGGGGTTGTACACGCACATGGAGCCATTTGGAAAGAAAGGGGACTGTTAAACTCACAAGGGAAAAACATCAAGCATTCTCAGGAAATATTGCGGCTACTGGAAGCAGTCCAGCTACCTGAGCAAGTAGCAATTATGCACATCAAGGCACACCAGAAGGTGAGCTCTGAATTGGAGTAAGGAAACAAGCTGGCGGACAGAGAGGCAAAAGAAGCAGCAAAAAGTGAGATAACGATCGAGGGAGCCTTAATTCCTGATGGACAGGTCTCCCTGGAAGGTAAGCCAGTATATACCAGAAAAGATAGAAAATTAATTCAGGATCAAGGAGGAAAGTATAACCAAGAGGGATGGGCTATTACTGCAGGTGGGATAATAGTCATCCCTTCTCATTTGTTATGGTCTCTAGTAAGGGAGGAACATCAGAAAACACACTGGGGAATAGAAGCCCTGTATAACTATCTAATTGAAAAGATTACTGCCAGGAATTTATATTCTACTGTCATTCAGGTAACCCGGCAGTGTGATATTTGCCTCCAGACCAAACCCAAAAATACTCCCAAACCAAAACTAGGTCAAATTGGAAAAGGCCACGGGCCTGGACAACAGTGGCAAATTGACTTTTCAGAACTCCCAAGAAAAGGGGGGTATCAATACTTGCTGGTTTTAACAGATACCTTTTCAGGGTGGCCAGAGGCTTTTCCCACCAGAACTGCCAAAGCCCGGGAGGTAACCAAAGTATTACTACAAGAGGTAATACCACGCTTTGGAGTTCCAGCCACAATATCTTCAGATAGGGGGCCACACTTTATTTCAAAAATAGTACAACAAGTACAACAAATCAGTGGTCACCTGGGCATAGACTGGGAGCTCCATACCCCTTATCGCCCCCAATCAAGTGGCCAAGTGGAAAAAATGAACCATTTAATAAAACAGCAAATTGTTAGGCTGGGACAAGAAGCTAATTTACCCTGGCCTCAATCTCTCCCACTGGCATTGCTGCGGATCCGAACCAAGCCTAGAGCTAAAGAAAAATTAAGTCCCTTTGAAATGCTTTACGGGAGACCATATGGCATGCAAAAGGGATTGTCCACCCAGGTAGGGGAGGAGAGGCTGACTGCCTATATGATAGCCTTGAGCAAACAGCTCAAAGCAATTGAGAAACATGTGGCTGGAACTCGGAGCAGAGGGCTGGATGGGCCAGTGCATGACATACAGCCTGGAGATTATGTGTATGTTAAGTCTCTTGCAGAAAAAACTTTGGAGCCACAGTGGGAAGGACCGTTCCAGGTGCTTCTCACCACCTTCACTGCAGTTAAAATCAAGGAACAGAGTGCCTGGATTCACCATTCTCGAGTGAAGAAGGCTCCAGAAACTCCTTGGAAAGTAACCCCGGGTGACAATGAACTGAAATGAAAACTTACTCGGGCATAATGAATATATTGTGGTTGAGAATATTCCATAATTTAGCATACAGGAATCCAATCAGTAGAATTGTTTTGTTTGTTTTGCCTGTAGCTATAAGTGCAACCCAAGAATTGGAAAGTGTCTCTAACCAGAAAAATGCTGAATGGCCTTGGTCCCAGGCTTTCATTCAGTATACTGGATCCATGGGAAATTATTCTGACATAAAGGATTTAAACCTATCAACCGTGGTTATGCATGAAAACCAGATATATGAAAGGCGAGAATGGCAGAAACAAAAGCTGTGGACCCTTCAAGGGACTATAGGGGAGGTAGTCAGAGTAGGATGCCAAATGATTAACGGGACTAACTATGAAAAGGCAATTCAAATTAGTGTCTCGACTTCTCCTGCAGATTATCACCGGGAAATTTGTGATCGTCTAAGTAAATCGGATTGTTGGTATAATTTTACGTTAGTACAGACAGTGAATGTGATCTGCCTTTGGGGTCGTGGTAACAAAGGGCTCTCATTTAAATTTAAAATAACAACTACACCTATTGCAACAACCAAATCAACTGTAACCCAAGCTCAGACCACACCACCTAAAATTGAACACAAAATTTATGAAATTGGCCCATATGTAATAAGGAATACGGGGCAACAACAACTGTTATTTAATCCAGAGTGGTCTCTTAAGCGTATTGAAGTACTAATGCAAACAAACATTTCTGAGATTCAGCCAG
The DNA here is from genome assembly GCF_015227805.2 of Hirundo rustica. NCBI lineage: Eukaryota > Metazoa > Chordata > Aves > Passeriformes > Hirundinidae > Hirundo > Hirundo rustica. The sequence goes on along the minus strand of NC_053487.1, from coordinate 22,849,651 downwards.
CCTGTTCCTCCTTTCTAAGAACATCATCCGAGGGCTGGACAACATGGTTACAAAAGCAAGTGCACTTCAGAGGCAGAATGAGAAGAGATTTAACTGGAATATTAGGAACAGGATTGGGGGTCTTAAATGGAATAGATTCAGAAATATTAATGAACAAATTAGCCACTGCCACAAATGATTTGATAAAACTAAGACAACCCCTGCAATCCTCTTTATTAGCACTAGGAACTAGCCAATGGGAAATTTCCAAAATACTACCAAAGTGGAAAGAAGCTGAGGACCAGGACCATAAGCTAATAATAAACGCACTAAATATAACCCAAAACAATGTGTCGTTAGCCCTCAGCTGCATACAGGCACAATTATGGATACAATCAATCGTTGCTCTAGTAGTAAGAGAGGGAAATGAAGGTACTTTTCCAATTGAAATTCGGAAAATTGTCTAGGACAATGCAAGCAACCTAGAAAGAAAACTTCAGTCTTGGTGGACTCTGGTAAATTTTACCTATGACCCTACCACCGAAATAGCTACTACTTTTGTACTGACTATACGCAATGCCACAATTTATAATATCCACCCTATTATTGCATTAGGATTAAATCATGAAAAAGCAGTGCTCTACCCCTCAGAACATAGAGCATGGGCCCGGATAATGGTGGCAAACTGTGAATTTGGAATCGTGTGTTACCCGGGAACACCAAGGGTTCATCTGTGACACTAACATGATCGATGCACAAGATATATGCCTAGACACTGAGCAAAACATTTGCCACTTTGAGATTCATCCAGATACTAGTCAAAAGACTATGCTTGTATATATTGGCCTAGGCTGTGTATGTTTAAGAACTGCATGTGTTTCTGTAGAAATAGATGATAACAATGTAACCTTGACTACTAGGAACTATTCCAATTTTTGTATTTATAATTTTGTTAGGATTGTAGGGTGTGATTTTTCATATTTAGCACCGGTTACATCCCACCAGTTGATAAGATCCAATTACACAATGTACCATCAGTTATCACCAGCACCCATTGGAATGAACCTTACATTAGTAAGACAACTAATGAACCACCAAGACCTGACAGAAATCCTGAAAGAGATTCAAGAAAAGGGGCAAAAGACTCTGGTTACTGTCTATCATGATGTAAAAGAGATAAGCAAAGTATTACAAAGGGTAAACCAAGACACAAATCACCACTGGTGGGATGCACTCTTTGGATGGTCGCTGACTGCAACTGGGATTTTGAACACACTTTGCCACCCCATCATTGTCATACTGACATTAGTAGGTATAAGCCTGGTGCTATCAATTGCAATGCTTGTTTGGAATTAGAGAATGTTAAAACGGATAGCGGCACTGACTTCCCTAGCAGCAGCCTATGGTAATGCAATGAGGGATACGTATCGAGATGGGTGGGCTGCGGAGGTGGATTGGGAAAGGAAAAAGCATCAGTATTGCTAAGTAAAAGAATTTACTGATTTTCTAGAAAAGGGGGGACTGAGACAGAGAAAATAAAGCAAGGGTGCCTGGCAAGAGCACACAATATTAACAGAGAACTCTTCTTTAAAAGCACCAGTCTGTCACATATTAGTTTCAAGTCCCCCAGCAGATCAATCTTCTCTCTAGCCCCAGTGGACCTCTAAATTCCTCCTTTAGGGCTCGGGTCACCGTTATGCCCACCTGGTACTGATTATCTACGCATTCTTTGGGCCCCAAAACGGAAACATGATATAGGAGATGGCCAAAAGGACAAAAAGAGCATGCGCAAGGAGACAAGTTGAAAAGTTCAGCTCAGAGGATGACTATGTGCTTCATCCCCAAAGACCCCCGACGACCACCGAAGTGATCAATAAGGAGCAGTGCGCAGCCTCAAATAGGCGTGGAACTAATTTCAATACGAAGCGGGGACAGGCGGGGTTAGGAAATAAATATGTATTAGGCGTATCATATAACCCTAGTTTGTAGAAATAAAAAGGGAGAAACAAAGCTCCCAGGTGTGCATGTCTTTGAGGAGTTATCCCCATGCACCTCAGCGCTGAATAAATTCATACCTACTCTCATAACCACTCTGTGAGTTATAGAGTCTTCTCTCCGCACATCACTCCCTCCCCCCCAGTTAGAGCTCAGGCTGTGGCCAGGCCTTAGCTCTACCTGGATGGGAAATTTGCCAACAGACCCAGATGTTTTCTGCATCAAAACTAGATTCAAGCCACTTTGACTTGGCAATTTGACCTTATCAATATGACAGCTGGACCTATTTTTAGAGTGAACCTGAACACCTTGCCCAGGAATGGATGTCCAGGTCCTCACTGAAACGAAGTTTGTCAGCTGTTTGCAGACTCTGGTGATATAAGGGAATTTAAGGAATGATTAAGGATTGATTAAGGTTAGCAGAAATGGACATTGACTGTGCTTGCAAACACAGGCTGTTGTGCTCGCAAAACCAGGCTGAAGAATGCAAAGCTGTATGATAAGGGAAGAACTGCTTGTCAAAACAGGATGAAAGAATGCAAAGTCTGCAAGGACTCTCATGATAAGAGAGGCTTCTTGGACCCCTAAACTGGTCGAAACCAGACCAGTGTTTTGGACTGTGACTAAGTGTCATAGGTTAGTACAGTTTAGTTATTACTTGGGGAGAAAATGTGTTTTTCCTTGCCAGGACCTTGGAATTGCTGGGGGGGGGGGGAACAGGGACCTATCAGAATGCTGGTTGAGATATTAGCATCTATTTTAGCCACTGAGAATGGCTAATGCGACTTTGGGAAGTACCGATACAAAACCCTTATCCCCAGCAGGTCAGCCTCTTCCATCTAGTATAGCCATGAGGTAACACCGTAGGCACTAGGGGGGCCTGGCTCAGGCCCCACTGCTCTCTGGGAGGCCAGACCGGGCCGGTCAGGCCTCTGGGAGCTGCTACTTGCATGGAGAGCGGCCTGAGCCAGCTGAGCTCGCTTTCTCCCAGATGCCGGCAGGAGAGAGGGGAGGTTGCAACTCAGTAACACATGCTTGGAGCCTCGAAGAAGGGGCCAAGCCATGGCCCGGCTCAAGAACGGCTGGCAGCAGAAAAAGAAAGCCTGCAGCTTTGTAACAACTCCGAGCTAAGCCACCCTGAATGAGACTAAGGGGTAGAAAGGAAAGCATCTACCAGCCTCCCCCATCAGCATGGCTTTGTGTCTCTACAAGCGATAGCCTGGGGCAAGAGATCACATAGCTGCTGCAGGCCTGGGCAGATTTAACCCTTTCCTGACACATGAAGCTTCTAAAGCATAACCCTTCCCTGAGAGAGAGAAGAAAGAAAACAGAGGGTACGTAGAAAAGACACCATATGAAGTAAGTGGATTAAGAGTAAAAGAACTAATAATATTATTGGAATGGGATTGAAGAAGTGGACATTTTTAACCAGACTTCTCTGGAGTAAACTATGGAGAAATGGACTGTTCTTTGTAGCATCTTGTTGTTGGAGGAATGCTAATTCTAATCAAAATTAGGGACTGATGTGATTAAGATTTAATTGAGAACGTTAAAGCCCTCTCTTCTGGGTTAAAAGGAGGTCTCAGCCTTTGAGATGAAGATGATTTTAGACTAGAGGGAGCATTCTTAAACGGTACCCCAGATACACTGAGAGGCCCATTAGTAGCTAAGGGAAAGGCTGCTAATGGATGGAACAGCACAATCTGCAAAAACTCCGGGCGGTTGCAGATTTCTGACATTGGAAGCCACTAGACTATTTTGTCTTGTGGCAAGTGTCTCCATGAGACTCTAGAGAGACTCTTCTCCCAAAGTAATGAAAGATTATGTTTAAATGGTAAAATTGACTAAAAATCACTAGTTGTGTCTTTCTATGTTGTTTTGTAAGAAAGTTAACAGTTTGTAGGGGGACAGAAGAGTGTTTTTGAAGTTTCATTCTGTTTTAGTGTTGGTTTTCTTTTCCCAACTTTTTTTTCTTTTCCATTCTTTTAGCGTGTGTTAATAAAAGTATTTTTTTATTTTTAGGTTTAAGCCTGCTTTACTTTTCTCCTAATCTTTTTTCCCACAAAAAGAAAATAAACACTAAAACCACTGCACTAAATTTAGCAACCAAAATTTAGCGAATATAAAACAACTACACCAAGGGACCAGGGAGCATGAGCACACAGACAAGGTGAAAAGTTCAGCCCGAGGAAGACTTCTCTTACTTCATCCTGATGATCACTGTGCAACCACCAGAGAGCACTGCACAAGCTCAGAAGGACTTTTTAGCTCATTTTAATTCAAAGCGAGGCTAGGCAGGGCTAGGTAATGAATATGTATAGGCGTATTGTATAACGCAATGTATATGTAACACTTTAGAGAATAAATAGAGAGATGTAAATCACTAGAAGCACGCATGCTTTCGGAGGAGCGACCTCCCATGAGCCTCAGTGCTGAATAAAGCATACCTACTTTACAACTTTGACGAGTTGTGGAGTCCTTCCACGAAACACTGGGATGATGGTACAGTATTTTAGTGATTAATAATCATCCAATTTCACATGTGTTATTGATAAGATATTAATTATGTTTGTTACAATGTGTGTTGCTTAGTTTTGTTATTCTCTTCATGTTCTTAGCAAGTCATGCATTTTTTTCATCAGAATGCCTGTGCACTTATGCAAATGTTTTGTATTTCCAAAGTTTAAGCAAAAGCAATCTTAAATGCTTGCCCTGATTGTCAGCTTGTGCAACCTCCTGTGTCCACAAGAGCTGTCAATCCACGAGGATTGCAGAGTCTGTAATTATGGCAAACAGGTTAAAAAAAGAAAAGGGGAGAGGCAGAGGCAATGCCTCAAATGCATTTAAACAAAGCCTCATATGTTTTAAATTTTTTAAATAGCTCTTTTGCAGAACCAAATCCACCAATTATTAGACATTTTTCCAATAACACTCAGGCAAAATTAAAAGAAAATCCTTTAGTTTTGATCAGAAACCCAGAAACAGGACAAATTGAAGGTCCATTTTCACTAATAAGCTGGGGCAAAGTGTATGCTTGTATTTCCACAGGTTATGTACCGAAGTGGATTCCAGCGAAGAATGTGAAGCCATATCAAGCCCAGAAACACGCTGACAACTCCAAGAGCAGAGAAGTAAGCATGCAGATGTGAACTGCACAGAGACTACAGTTGATGATAGACATCTTTTATCTCGCATGCAAGAACTGAGAACTTTCGGTTTTATGTTGGGGAATGTAAAAAGGAATTAGATTTGTAGAGTTGAATGCAAACAAAATAACTTAGTGCCTTATGTTGAGTTTGTTCTAGAGCAAATTTGGGATAGAAGAAAAAAAGTGCCTTAAATCAAAAAATAGCCAAAGAAAAAGCATGGAGTTAAATCAGATATGTTTATATCTTCTAATTTTGTTTGCCTTCAGCAGCACAACTTTGCCTGTTAATCAACCAAAGACCAATGTTTGGGTGACTTTAGCTAATGCATCAGGCTTAGATACCAAATGCTTATCCACTGCAACTCCAGAAAATCCATTTTCCACATGTTTAGTAGGATTACCCACAGACACATGGCCAGTAAAAGAGAAAACCATTCTTACTGGGAGCATGAGCATTGGCCGCACATATGATTTGGATTATTGGAATTCTTGGGCATTCAACCTTCCTCAAGTATCTTCAGAGCCTCAGGAGATCAATCTTCTTGGTTCAGTAAGAATGAATGCTTGTGTTAAATTCACTTATGCAGGAAAAGAACCATTACTGCCCACAGATGTTTCTCCCCATCACCAAGTGTATAAGAATCAGATGTCTTGGTGCAATTATACTTCCCCAGTGCCTGCATGGTCCCTTGACACACCTTCACAGTTATGGGAAGGGATATTTTTAATTTGTGGAGATAGAGCTTGGCCCACTATTCCATTGAAGTGTAGAATAAGGACTTTACAATTAGAAAATTGTAAAGCAGGTATGTTTTATTTCCAGCTGGGACACACGGGGGGATGTCTCCTCCAAACCATGCGTACCTGGTCAAGACAAGGTCCAGGTTTAAATACACATTGATCCCACAAACCCACGCCTCCCCACCCACCCATTCCCTGCCTTCTCTCACTTTGTATTCTAATTAGTTGTCACGCCTCCTGGTGGTCATGAGTTGGGGTCTTGGGAGGATGGCCGACGTCTTCCTCAGGTTGATCTTCGCTTCTGGGCAGGCGCGGTGGAGGTTTGGCCATTTTTCAGGTCACTTTGCTCTTGCCAAAAATTAGGAGCTTGATCTTGCTGGATTCAAGCCACAAAGTTCTGCTTTATCAATTTTTGACAAATACCTAGGTCCCACTTTGCTGGGTTTCAACATTATCCATCTTACCTATATGACTTCTATTTAGTAACTGCTTAACAACCAAGCTTAATAGCTAATCTTCTATGTGTTCTCAGTACAAGCTGTTTCTTTACTTTTACAAAATCACTAAAAGCTGCTTCTAAAAACCTATATTTTTATACTCATAAACATCCTCTACATCACCATCACACATCAAAGATGGTCCATGTAGCATTGGAAGGCTTACTTTGCTAACATCTAGTACAAAAATGATTAAAGACCATAAGACGCAGAGGAAAAAGTACAAATCAGACTGTAAAGATGATTTTGAAGCTTGGGGTTTTGGGAAAAGATTTGCAGCATCTACCCCTACTTGCCTCTGCAGTAGCCTTAAAGCAATTGGATTGATTAGGTCTCTGGTTAAGTAAACAGACCAATGCTACTTCTCTCGCACTGAGTGGCTTGTTAGCAGATGTCAAAGACATAAGACATGCAACTCTGCAAAACAGAGCAGCAATAGATTTTCTTTTGCTTGTGCATGGACATGGGTGCAAAGATTTTTATGGAATGTGTTGTATGAATCTGATCATTCAGAATCCATTCATAAGAGCATACAGCAATTGAGGGAAAGCGTGTCTAAGATCAAGGTTAATGATGGGACATGGTTAGATAACATATTCAATAAATGGAGTTTTACATCATGGTAGAAAGAACTTCTAAAGATAGGCATGTATATATTGATTGTCATCATAATTATACTGATAATAGTGCCTTGCCTGCTCCAATGTGTACAACAGATGATTGACAAAGCTATCAAGGGAGTATTCTTGTTTCAAAAATAAGGGGGAATCATGGGAAATCCAGGCACAGAAAATTCTCAAAACCTTGTGCATGCAGGCCCAAACACAGAAATTAATACAGAGTTCGACCTGAGGCCTTGGAAAAGGCTTCCTGCTTTAGAGACCATAAGCAAGAATGTGGATTTGTAGTTTAAGCAGAAACATGTTAAGCTAGGTAGTGAAATTTTTTTAAAGCTTTAAAGTATAGATATAGAACTAGTTACAGAAATAGTAAAACGTTTTAAGGTGTAGCAAGTAGGTTTGTGTGTCGTTATATGATTGGTTAAGGAGGTCCACATTGCAGCAAAAACGTATAAGACAAATTAATTAGGTATTGGTGTGAAAGTAGAAACAATCTTTATGGTAGTAGTTTATTGGCTAATTAACCTTTAAAAGACCTTGTAACCTGTGTCTTGTGACCACTGACCACAGACTACTGACCTCTATCTCATGTAGTGAAGACATTCTCACTCCTTTATGAGACTGTAGCGATAAATCATGCTTTGAAACATATCTCAGTGGTCCCGTCTCTCTTGCATAAGCCCGACAGTTTCTTAGCGACAGTTGGGAAAAAAAATCCATGAGAGAAAGAAACAAAGGGAAAAATCCTGAACCACAACACAATGTTAGCCAGCCATAGATTTATAGGGGCTCCTCTGGAGCAGCAGAGGAGACCTACAGGTCTATATAATTGATTAGAAAGGGAGGAAGAAGAAGAAGCAGCAGGAGAATCAGGAGAGGAGGGGTATTTTTTTTTTTTAATGCCTCCAGCCTGCTAATTCCTTCAGTTGTTGTTCTTTGCAAAAAAAGTGATAAAGGGAAAGGAGCTCAAATCTGAGATGGATGCTCTTACCCTGACCTGTGTCACTATGCTTTTCTGTATGCCATCTAAAACTGCATTGACTGTTCCTGACTGCTGTGTCCTAACACATGTGCAACAGCATGCCATCCTCCAGGTGTCTTGCAGGAGTTGTGCCTCCAAAGCACATCCTCTCTTGTAAATGCAGATTCTGGATATTTTTTTCCCAGAAATAGCCAGCTGGGTTGTGGAGGTTGATGTTATTTGTTTGCAGTGCACAACTAAAGCTACCTAAGAAATCAGAACAGCGGGGTTACAGCCCCCAGCAGCCTTGTGCAGGGAAGGTTTTATCTTTTCTTAAGTGGAGATTTCATTAGCACCTTGAGTGTTCCTGTTTATGCTGATACTTCCAATATTGCTTGCACCACTGATGCTGATGCTCTTGCAAAAGAAGTTTTTTACATGTCTGGTGAGAAGTATTTGCAAAGTAGTTTTAAAAAAGAATCACGAATTCCTGATTATGTAGCTCTACTTCTACCTTGTCTCTTATTTCTTCTAATATGATAAATTCTTCTGAGGTAGTATGTGATGTCTGTTTTCTAAGTCAATATATATGATTTGGATGGCGATGCAGGTAGATGCATGCACATGTTTCTATACTACCAACCCTATGACTGCTTCTGTGCCACAGCCACTGTGCCAGAAGCAGTGGCTGTGGAGGATCAGGATCCTCCAAGGGTGCCTCTGTTATATGATGCATGTTTAACACTTGAATTTCCCAGGCATTTGTAGGTCCAGATCAGGAATTAGGAACTATACTGAATTGATTGCTGCCACATGTTTTCAAATTGCAGAGCACTACCTCCAATATATTGTGCAGTTGTGCAGCATATATACCTCAGGGATGCAAAGCTAAATACTCTGATTAAGAAACATCAGAAGGATGTTTAATGTATGCATTACAATGTCACCCTAATGGCACATGACCTTCCCCCACCCAGTCCCCGGGTCTCTGATCTCAGGGAGTGCAGAGGCAGGATCACCAGGATCAGTGTTGTAGGAAGAAGGAGCGTTGGACAAGAGACTAGGGAGAGCGTTTGCGGTGCCGGGACCCTGACTCCACCTGCGTCTCCCCCGAGCTCAGCCCTCTTCGTCGACCGGCCCCTGCGCGAGGGAAAGACGTTTCTTTCTTCTAGTTTCCTTCAGCTTCCTCCTCAGCTCTTTTCCTTTGGTGAGTCACTCCGACTACTATGCTTGCTTTACACACACTACTTCACCACTGGCGAACCCACACCCTCCGCTCCCTTTAGGGCTTGAGGGTAGGGGGAGGGAGGGGTTGGGGCTTCGGCCGCTCTGCGCCGTGGGGCGGTGCTGACGAGCTCAACGGCTGCTCTGCGCGGCGCTCAGTTGTTCCGGCAGTGGCGGAAAAAGGAAGTGACGCCACATGCAGAGCCCTGTGGCCTCCGGTGACTTTCTCTTTAGCGCTGAGGGCGCGGAGAGGCATCTGCGCGGCTGAGACCCAGCTCCTTCCGGCCGCCCATGCCCCAGCTGCTATCCCCCCGGGTGGAGGCTAGGAGGGGCCTTGCGGTGTCCAGGTGAGTGGGGCTGGCGCCGCCGAGGGCTCGCCCACTCCAAGCTTATGTAGGGCCAGGCCGCCTTGCCTCAGCCGCGGGGGTGCCGGAGCCGTTGCCGTTAGCTCGGCGAGGAGCCACGGGAGAAGCGGATACTGGCCTCGCACTCTCCCCACCCTCCTGCGGGGCTGGCGGAAGCGGGAGGGCACACTTCAGGGGCCTAGTCCCATCAGGGTCGGGAAGGCCTGTGCCGTGTATCATCTGCACCGGCCGAGGGCTTTTCAGGGAAACGTGGGAGTCTGTTGGGAGCTTTCAGTACTGACCGCCTCGGTAACAGTGATCTCCATCACGGCCCGGCCCAGTACTGGGACCGCGGGATCCAGCCTAGCCGCCGCTTTTCAGCTCTAACCTTGCCTGGAGTCAGCGGATGAAAGCCTCACCACAGCTCTTGGAAGCAACTTTGGCCACTTAGTCTTTCCTGGAGCATCTGTAAAGTGCCGCGAGATCGTGTTAGCTGTTTGGAGAAAAAATCCTTTGAAAAACAAGGGGTGTAAACTGCTTCAGTTTTATGCTTCTCTAGATTTTTTGCTTCTTTGTTTACCTTGTGGGAAGCTATATTTTATGTGGAAAAAAGTTCCAAATTGTTCGTTGCTTATCTAGCCTGAGTTCTCCTTGAGCTCCTAATATCTAGGTTGCAGTTGTGGCTTTGAGCAAGTAATCCGTGGAGAATGTAAAATTTAACTGTGCTACTTTTTTCTTTTTAGAAGGAAAAAGGCAGTCTGAGGAGACTTGGAATATTTTAACTATCACCCCAATTCCAATATTGAATCTTTCTTTGCCTTTATTTTTAATTGTATTTTTGTATTAGTTTGTTAATAGCAGAACAAGGCAAATTGTCTTAAAGTTTGTGGGTATCTTTGTGAAACCATAACTAATAATTTAGTTAAGCAAGGTCTTGGTTGTAACTAGTTACACAGTTTAAGCCAGCACAAAGTACCTAACTGTTTCAAAGGCTGGAAAAAAAAATCTTGTCTATAGAGATTCTATGGCATTAGTCAGTCCTGTTTGGTATTGTGGTTTGTTTGGTTTTTTCTTTTCACTGTCAGGTAATTCTAGCTTTTAAAAATGAATGAGTAGTAAATATTTGAAACTTTGAGCATCTCTTTAAAAGTGTAAAATTTTACTTCATTCCCACTCCCGAAGATTTTATTTGGTTTTAAGTCTCCTCTGGTACTTGTCAAGACCATAAGACCAAATAATAGTTTCACTTATAGGCAAGGGCTAGCCTATTTTCAGTTTTCAAGCTAAAGTTTTAAGTCCAAACAGTAAGAGCTCTCCCCTTAGAACAGCAAACAAACATTAAATTTAAAATGTTCCTCTTAATGCATCCTACATTGCTAAAGTCTATTAAAAAATGTAATGTTTGATCTTGAGATGGAAACTGAGTATGGTACTCTTTTGAGGTCTTCATCTTGTGGTTCTTCTGCCTTAGTTAACACCTGTAATGACCATTTCTATGATAGACGAGCTGAAAGTCATGCAGTCACAACAGCACAGCTTCTCCCGTTACCCTGGAAGAGGGTAACATCGCTTTTGCAGAGCAGATAGGTTTGTAACAAGCTCTAAGGAGTTATTAAGTTGCTTGTTATGTGTTTTCTAAGCCTAGATATCTTGACCACCCCCTCCCCCTTCATGTATGATACCAAAACAGTGAGATGAAGTGTGGAGAACTCAGCTGTCTGACAGCAATCATTTTTAAGCATAATTTTCTGAATATTTCTTACCTCTAGTCATCTAGCATAGTTTGATGCTGGCAAAAGAAGCTCCAAAGGGAGTGATTATGTGGCTGCTAAAGGCTAATAAAATAGTGCTTTTTGTGGTTCATATATACCAGTAACACTGGTATTCTGTGTAGGGAATTAGGAGGAGGGACTTTGGGGGTAATGGAAGATAGTACATGAGTTTGGGCAGCTGGTATTTATGCCCAAGTATGAGGATAACAGTTCTGACTCATTTTTAAGCACTTTATTTTTTAATTATAATGTGTCAACTATTTCTGTTTGCTCTTTAGCCTAATTGCTGGTTGACATGAAGAGGTGCAATGAGGTTCCTGAGAAATCAGGAAGAGGAAAGTGACTAGTCTTATGCATTCAAGTGTATTAGGTGTATTGCAGTACAGCCTGGGCATTTATGCTTTCGCTCGATAAGTGCATGCAGTCTGCTTGCCTGGTAGAAATTAAAGTGCACAAACAACCTGGGAAATGAGTGGATACATTAAACTGGCTACTGTGCAGGGAGGGGAAAAAGTAAGGAACCTGATGCCAACCACAAAGCAGTTAAGAAAGGTCGATAGAGTGATCACAACACACAGAAACTAAGCCCTCCTCTAACTGATAAAAGAGAAATAGGAAGGATGTTTGTGTGCATTTCACAAATGAGCAGATCACGCCGGCAGCTGACAGTGTGGAGGAGGTGGGGATTAATCAGGTAAAATAAGATTGAATTACCAACAGTAAATAGTCACAGAATCACAGAATGTCTAGGTTGGAAGAGACTTATCATGATCATTGAGTTCAACCCATGCCTTAACACCTCAACTAGATCATGGCATCGAGTGCCACATCGAGTTTTATTTTAAACACATTCGAGGATGGTGACTCCACCACCTCCCCAGGCAGACTATTCCAGTACTTTATCACTCTTTCCATTAAAAACTTTTTCCTAATATCCATCCTATATTGCCCTTGACGCAGCCTGAGACTGTGTCCTCTTGTTCTGTCAGTTGGAGAATAATGGAGAATCATGAAGGGCTTTGAACACTAAACGTTAGAGAGATAAGTGGATACAACTTGATCTTGTTATAACAAGACCAAGTTATATACTGAGATCTCATTGATATAACTTGGTCTTGTGAGTGAACTGGTGATTGGTGGCCATCTTGACCACAGTGACCACGAAGCAATTGAGTTTAAAATCTCTGTTGCCAGGAGGAAAAGTGCCAGCAAAACCTCAACCCTGGATGTGAGGAGACCAGTTTTCAGGCTGCTCAGGGAACTAGTGAGTAAGGTCCCCTGGGAAAACACTTTTGCAAGTGCTGGGGTCCATCAGTGCTGGTCACTTTTTAAACATTACCTCCTAAGGGCACAGGAGCAGGCAGTTCCTGAATGTAAGAAGTCCAGCAGGCAAGGCAGAAAGCTAGCTTGGCTGAACAGGGACCTTCTTCTGGATCTAAAGCAAAAGAAAAAAATACTTTTATTTGAAGACTCTTTCAGGCTAGCATTTTAGTTTCAATGTACGTGGATTGTGGATTTGATGTTACAGTGAGATTTATGTAGCATCCTGCACAGTGCTTTTCTCCTTTGATGCTTAAAAATTTCCTGGAAATGAGCAGACGAAGCCAGACCTCGATTGGATAAGTGGTTTTTCTGGCTTTTTCTGCTCTAATGTCTTGTTTCATGGTGCTTGGTCATTAGCATTTCAAGACTTATTTAAGAGAAGTCAGATTTCACTTCCATTCATCCAAAATGGGTAGAGGCCAAGAGACTCTCAGTAGCAGAGCTGGCAATAACTAAGTGCCAGACTTTATAATATGAGCTGTCTGCATGATGAAGCAATTGCCATTTCAGTAATTTGTTTTTCATTGGAAATAATTGCATTTCCATTATACTAGTTTGAGGTTGGTGCTCTGTGTACTGTACTGTATTACTGTGTAATAGTACTGTCAAACTTTCTGAAGTAAAAAGAAGCAACTAGACATGATAGCCAGGTAGGGTTAAGACAGTGCTGTTCTTTTGTATTGTGGCTTTCTTATCAGCTGGTAATTCTCCTGACTCTTCAGCACTCTCCTGATTCTTGCTCTCTTGGAATGCCAGCTCTGACCAGAGGCAGTTCTAAGCAATCTGGCAAAAGAAAAATTTTAGGGGAAAAATGTTGGTAAAGAGTAGGTCAGGAAGCTGTTTATGAATTCCATGTACTTGTGGCTGGAAATAAATGTAAGATAAGGGGAGTTTAGAGGCTGTCTCCTAATGAAGTTGAATAAAATGCTGATAGCCTGAGGCCTCCTCATGTTTAATAAGATGTCTTTTGGAAATGAAGTCATTGTGGGAAAGAATGGAGAATGGGCTTATGGGTAGCAGTGCCCATGAGCTGAATTACTGATAAATACAATTTCAGTTGTCAATAGCTGTGGTTCCTCCAGAGCTGGTAACAGCTTTTGATCAGCACTATGCAGAATCTGTGAGGAGTTATAAAAAAAAAAAATTATTTGAGTATTGTTTTTAAAGCCTTAACGGTGAAGTTTTATTTTCCGTGTTTCCACTTACTGTTATTAATGTCATCTTAAAGGCAATTCACAGGCTTTGGATCCACTCACCGTAATAAAGAAAATCCAGAAATTGTTAAATAGCATAAAACTCAAGTAGGGAAATACATTGAGTATCTTGCCAGAGCTCTCAATTAGCTATAGACCTCACTTCAGTTTAAAGTTGGATTGATGACAGACACTTGATTTCCTTTTTTTTTTTTTTAATAAGATGTAAATTTTTTTTCTGCTTTTTTAACATCTGTAGTGGATTACACTGTTTGTATGTAACTCATCAAGCTACAGCAATAATAACACTGTTGAATAAATGGAATGGGATTGAATCAATACTCCAGACTTGATGCTCTTTTTTCTTTTATCTCTCCTTTTGCTGGGCAAGTTGTAAATATTGTTTGTCTCCTGTTGCTAATTATTACTTTTATTCTTCAGAAAGCTCTGCCAGCTGAGCCCCTTTTCCCTAAATCAAGACCAATAATGCAAAAAGTAATTTTGGTGTAATTGGTGCTTTTATTTAAGGATAAGTAAGGGGGTTTTTTGGTAGTTTTTTTTTCTTTGTTTGGGTTTTTTTCCTCCTATCAGTACTTGCATGGTACTGCTGAAAACTACCTTTTAATTTTCTTTTACTCTTATAGCTAGTAGCTTGCTATCCTCTTACATACTGTGATTTAATTTCTGTAGTCAAATATATGCAAAGTCTTCTTTATGTTATGGGAAAGAAATGTCTTTCTTGGTCTGTTATCTTGAAGTAGAGGTTGATTTTTTTTCACCTTTGCCAACTGAGAGTAAATACTGTAGAAAGTATCTGATAGTAAACCCCAGGGTAGAAGCATTATTCATAACGCACATGCAACTGGCTTTTGGCCTGGTTAGTTCTGTTTTTTTTTAAATACAAAAAGTAGCTTTTGATCATTTGTTGAACCAACTTGTGTTTGCTTCATACTATTTTTTTTACCTGTTTGTCAAAAGCTTACTCTAAATCAACCCTCTTCTGCACTGTCCTTTTTGTCTACCAGGCTTCCTTCTTCCATGATAGACTGTGCCACAGTCCCTATTATTCTTCCAGTGCTCACAGACATTTGTCTATGGCTGTGGCATCCTACAAGAATTTTATCTTTTTTGGTTGTGCTGGTTTCAGCTGGGGTAGAGTTAATTTTCTTCACAGTGGCTGTTATGGGTCTGTGTTTTGTGTTTGTGCTCAACACAGGGTTCATCATATAGAGATGTTTTTGTTATTGCTGAGCAGGGCTTACACAGAGCCAAAGCCTTTTCTACTTATCATACTGCCACACTGGCAAGGGGGCTGGGGATGCATGGGAGACTGGGAGGAGACACATCTGGGACAGGTGACCCCAACTGACCAAAGGGATATTCCAGACCATATGACATCATGCTCAGTATATAAAGTGGGGGGAAGAAGGAGGAAGGGGGGGACATTTGGAGTGTGGTGTTTGTCTTCCCAAGTGACTTATGTGTGATGGGGCCCTGCTCTCCTGGAGATGGCTGAACACCTGCCTGCTCATGGGAAACAGTGAATTAATTGCTTGTTTTGCTTTACTTGTGTGCATGGCTTTTAGTTTCCCTATTAATCTGTCTTTATCTCAACCCAGGAGTTTTCTAGCTTTTACCCTTCTGATCCTCTCCCCAGTCCCATGAGTGAGAGAGCAGCTGTGTGGGACTTGGTTAATGGCTGAGGTGAAACCATGACATTGTTGCATTAGTTTCTTAGGAAAGCTCAACTAAGGAGGAGAATGTTAGGATTTGCAAAGATATAGACTCAAAGGTTAGGTATCTTGAGCTAGCTGTGCTCTTGAGCATGGTTCAGGGGTACAGGTGAGCTTTCTTGGTGAGAAGGTAGCATGTTGCTTCCAGTGAAGCTATACTTCTTGCTTACTGAGTCCCGAGCCCACTGTCACAAGTACTTTCTTCTTTAGGAGCACTTAGGACATGTAAAGATTGTGGTATTGATTGTTAGCATTCTGGTAGATGCTGAAACCAATTGGTACCTCTTATTGGTCAGAAAAGATCAAGGCTTTGGTGGCAAGAGCAGCCCAATGGCAGGTGGTATCTTGCTGTCAAATTTTCATAATTTGAATGCAACATGACTTTGCCTTTAGTGTATTGATACCATTTTTCACTAATATGCTACTGCAAATCCATGTTGCAATATTTAGATTTTATTCTATAAGCTTAATAATTAAAGAAACAAAAAAATAATGTTAGTGGCTTGTGGATGAGAAAATTACTTGAGATGAGGATTTGGTTGGCTTACAGCTCCCTTACAGCCTTTCTGTAGAATTTAGGCATGTGTTTTGGTTTTGAAAGACAGTTGTCTGCCAGGGAAAGCTAGAGCCTCCCTTGGAATGGAGAATGTAAACCCCCTTCCCTCAAAATTATTATAATTTTGCAATTAGGGGCTTTCAGGCAAAGATAGGGGAATAGGAGTAACAGTTCTTTACTAGGAATATTAAAAAAGGAAAATACAAATGTAGTAGTACAAAAAACCAAGCAAGGAAGCAAACAAAAATCCGGGAAAAAACCCTGACAGAGTCAGGGATACGACCTGACACCTTGTTGGTCAGGGTGTTGGAAGCAGTCCAAATAAGTCCTCCTGGAGTAACAGATGTGGATCTGTAGGGTATAGATGGTCCTGTAGAAAGTCCAGTGGTGACGAGATGGGTCCGGTCTTCCTCCGGGAATCCAGTGAAAAAACCAGGATACCTTGTGTCCTTCAGTCCCAGTTTTTATCTAGCTAGGAACAGTTGGCTCCTCCCCCACTGGGTGGAGCATCTCACAATGGGGATGATGGAATGTGCCATGTCATTTGTGGGTGATAATGGCCCATTATCAGAAGATGTCCCCCTGGAGAATGGAGGGGTGGTGAAAGATAAGAAATACTGCCCCACCTGGTTTTAATGGCTGGGCCATTATCAGAAGGCATCAGCCCCCCTCCCCCCTGGAGTTAGAAGGATAAAACATCTCCCAAAAAACAGCTTTCAACAGATGAAATAGAATACACATTTTTTGGTTACATAACCCAAGACATTATGTCACCTGTTCTCTCAGTTGGCCAGACCATATGTCCTGGTTTCAGCAGTGATAAAGGTAATTTCTTCTCAGTAGCTGTTACAGTGCTGTGTTTTGGATTCAGTATGAGAATAATGTTGATAACTCACTGATGTTTTGTTTCTTGCTGTGAGTAGTGCTTACCCAGGTCAAGGACTTTTCAGCATCTCATGGTCTGCCAGTGAGGAGATGCACAAAACACTGGGAGGGAGCAGAGCTGGGACAGGTGACCCAAATTGGCCAAAGATAGATTCCACACCACAGAATGTCATGTCTAGTATATAAACTTGGGCAGTTACCTGGAGGGGGGGCTAATCATAGTTTGAGGATGGGGTTTGGCATCAGTCAGTGGGTGGTGTGGTGGTTCTTTAGAGAGACCCAGACGACCGTCGATCGCAAAAGGCACAGAGCCTGCTCTCTGTCCGGGGGGATATCAAGGCTTTATTCTTAGGGCTCTTGCCCCCGCCGGCCGGAGCTCTTACATAGCTCGGTTCCTGTCCCCGCCAGTGCCAGAGAGACCGAGGCCCCGGCTGTCCCGGGGCTTTTGCCCAGGGGGGATGGGCCTAGAGGCAGGGACAAGCCACTACCCAATCAGGGATAAGGTGGGATTGGAACAGAGTTGGGTTGCATTCCAGTGTGGGGGATGGGCACGGCCGAGTAGGGACAAACCACATGATACAGTTTCCAAGGGGATACAATAGAAAACATTGCAAACCCCAATATAAAAATAGAACACAATATAAACTCAATTAACACACTGTAACAGGGTGGTAACTATTGTGCATCACTTGTTTTTCTTAGGTTTTCTCTTTTTTATTTACGATTATTATTCTTATATTTAACTTTGTTTCAATTATTAAACTCATCTCAACCCACAAGTTTTACTTTGGATTCTCCTCCCCATTCTTCTGGGGTGGGCGGGGGTGGTGAGCAAGTGGCTGCATGGTGCTTAGTTGCCAGATGGACTGTTGCCTTTTTCCCAACTTGGAAATGAAACTCGAGATAATTTTAGTACAGAGGTAATATAAAAGTGGATCTTTATTTGAAGGCCTTCATGGGCAGTTATAGAAAGATGTCCACAAAAGCCCACCCACACAGGGTGAATACAGTTTTTATAAGTTCACCAAATCAGCATAATTGACAAAAAAGCACCAATTAGTGGGACAAGTGGTGATGCAATTCCCCGCTCAGGTAAAGCCCTTTCTCCAGAGACCCCCTTTGGCACTAGCTGTACTTTTGAGACATTAATTTTAAAGAATTAAGGATTTTTAGGAAAGTTAAGATAATAAGTTGATGAATTAGCTGAAGTAGATAGGCAAGCTTTGTTCACAATTAACAGAAGCCGGATCTTAGATAAGCTATCCCAGATTTAGTAACTCATTGCTTGTCAGCTTTATGTTTATGTAGCTGTGCTTGTAATGAAAAACAAAATGTGGTAAATAGGACATAAGATAGCTGCAGACTTCCTGCTTAAAAGACCCATTGAACACAGGAAACTATAAGTTCTACCAAGGAGTCATTTGTCACGAATGCATTGAAAAGGTAGAAAGGTCAGGACGAGGAAGACTCATCTTACTTCCTCATTTTGGGTGACCCCTCCCCAGAAGAGACCCCCGACTCATTTTAAGAAACAAATTACGCATGCTTAATAGCCTTTTTGCCAATTAGCATACAAAGCGAGGAATGGGAGGTGACAGGGGTATGAATATGTATTTGTATTTTGGGTATTCAACACTTTTGTAAATAAAAGGCTTTGTAATTGCCTGTGAATTTCGCAGTTCGAATTAGGGAAATATCCCGCGTGCTGCCTGGCCGTAATAAACATACACTTTCTAACTTTAAACTGTTAGAGGGTTTTTGTCCATCACAGTTGGGTATCAATACCCATATTTCTTTAATAAGTCACTTTGTCTACAAAAATATATCTTGAAGAGTTGTTCTCAACCTTGGTAGCCAGGAAGAACTAAGATAGCATAGGGGTCTTGTACCCCCCCAGGGCTTGGAGCTCTGGAATTTGTCTTTCTGCTTAAGGAAAGGCCATGAAAAAGTACTGGGAAAACTAGTCACTAATACAATAGGCTACACAGCTCCAAATATATGTGCAAAGAATACAGAGAACATAGAAAAAAAAGGCAGAAACCAAATGGCATTAAAACCACACACTATAAAATGAGCAAGTTAATGCTACATGCCAGGAAGATACTGGCTTAAAGCTAAGACATTAATTGCAATTGAATGAAAGTATTTTAAGCTTTAAAATACCTGAAAGTTGGCTTTGTTTATTTCCTGTGTTTATATGCATAAAAAGGTCTGATCATAAAAAATTTACCAACTGTAGTGGCTTAATATCTTGTAACTCCTCTTCACCAAATGGCTGTCATAAGTCCATACTACTTCTAGTTCAGTGCCTTGAGCTCTTAGATAGCTGTGAGATATGGAGAGATGCTGGTGAGTTGCTGTGTGAGCTACAGAAGTGCCCGTAAGGCGGCTGGGGTGGTTGTAGTGTCAGTTAAGTAGGCAGCACTGTTACTGGAAAGGAACATTGCAGAGAACCTGACAAAACAGCTCTCTTATCTGCTGAGAGTCAGATGTCAAGGGTTGTGCAATTTCTGTGTGCTATTTTGCAAGATCAGGTGAATCTCCAATGCTCTCCCTTGCTGCAGGCCTGTGGCTGCTGTCTGTTGGGCAAAATGCTCATCTTGCTGTCCTGGACCCTGACTGATCTCATTCAGTCCACTAGCCAAGGTGCACAGCTTTCTTCTGTGAAGTTTAATAACAAAAGGAGTTGATGGTTGCTCACTGCCCCAGCATTTAGGCAGTTCTGTCTCTTTACAGTGTCAGTGAACTTTGAGATGAACTTAAGGGCTCCTGTAACTGCAGCCTGTGCCTCATGGCACTAATTTCTGTTTCAATATTTCCAAATAACAGCAATAGCAAGGCACATATGTGCCTGTCCATGCTGGACTAGCTTTGTTTTGTTTTTTTGGTTTTTTTTTGAGAGACAGCACAAGACCTTGAATACTGCAGTACTGAGATAGCTTTACTACTTTGAAGTTACATTGAAATTGTTCTGATCTGCTAACTGGAGTTATTAGTGAATAATTCAATGCTTGATTACTCTCAGGTTATTTCTGATAAACGTTCTTAATCTGAGAAGTATGATTCATTTATTACCATTATGCTCAAGCAATTTAAAATGTGGCTTTTTTGTGGGCATTACTTTATTGACCATGGTAGAACAATAGATAATCATTTCTTGAAAAGAGGATGTTTATTTATATAGAACAGCATGAACCAGCAGAGGAAGCACAGAATACATTTCCTTTGAGTAATAGAAATGGATAGGTAAAGTGGGAAAATTTGTTAAAATCTTAGAAAAACATGGCACATCCTTATGATCTTCTGTAGTGTGATCTTCTGCAAACTAATAGCAGAGAGAAAAAGAGACAAAGTATGGCTCTCCTAGCATTGATTTCTGCCACTGGTTTTGTTGATAGAATAACAAAAAATCTAAGTGTGAGTCACTTAAACTTTTAGGAACAGATAATAATAAAGATATACCCCCTCTGATTTTTAGAGTAGAGAGCCTTGTAGTCTTTAAATTGCTGCACACTTGAGAAATATGGTTTCACCGTGAAAAAGAAATGAGATTTTTTAGAAGGCTAAGTGCAGCCAACCTTGTGTGCTTTTTATTTGTGCTGATGAATTTTTTTTTACTAGGACTGTGATTTTTGTTCTTTTTTTTTTTTTTTTCCTTTCTTTTTTTTTTTTTTTTTTTTTTCTATTATGAGATTCCAGTGCAGCTGGTGAATGGGTAAATGTTTCTGGAAGCCTGTGTGCAGATTTATGAACTAGCCCATAGCTGGTAGTTATCTTTCATTTGAACAGAATACATGCATTAAGCATTGCAATGCAAAAACCTGTATCTAAATGTAAAGTATCACTTCTTATTTACAATGAAAAATGTTGCCTTTCAAGGTTGTAAAGCATGCTCTGCAAAGCTTTGTTTTAACACATATACTTGCAATTTTTATTCAGTCTTGTGTTGTTGTGCATTATTTGGGTTTATATTGTATTTCATTTTTATATTAGGTTTTGTAATGGTTTCTTCTGTACCCCCCTGTTCCCCTGGAAAATGTATCATCACAAGGCTTGTCCCTGCCTCTAGCCCCTTCCCCCTGGATAAAAGCCAGGAAGAGTATGTGGATCCCTCTCTTGGGATGGGGACTGGACCGGGCTCCTGACCCTGTGGGGGCAGGACCATCGATTGAATAAAGCCATGATTTCCCCCCGGACCAAGGGCAGACTCTTTCCTTTTGCCATTGACGGACACCTCTTCTCTCTAAAGGCAAAGGTTCCAGCCACACTGGTATCTTTGAGACCCTGAGGAAAAAATCCTTCCAACTGCAGTTTGTCTCTCTCAAGCTAGCCGAGGCAAAAACAGAGCCAGGGCTCTGAGAGAGAGACACAGCAGTCTTGGATATTTTGTATATGCAGCCTGTTGTGCACTTGGTAGGAGCAGCCTATTTTTAACCTTTATTTATTTATGCAAAACCAGTTGAAACAGCATTAGTTTAATATTTTCTTCTTTTGTTTTACTCTGCATTTCTTTTACTTTGTTGTTCCAAAGGGTCCTATTCTTTAGGATTGCTAGCAGGCCTGATTTATCAATCATCTGATAAAGAACCAGCTCCACTCCCAGATATATGCCTTAGGTAGAATCGTATGCCAGTGAGTCAGCTTTAGGGCAGAATTTTCAAAGAAGCACTATATAAATTACACAGTATCCCTGTGGCAATGTCTTAGTGTTATGAAAAATCTGCTCTAGAGCATTGTGCACACACATTCACACAGAGCTGAGTCAGCTGTCTTGAGTTCAGTTAAATGAGTGCTGGTCACACTTCTGTTGTTTTAAGTGCATGGGTATGTGTGACACTTATGAGAAAATAAAAAAGAATGTATTCTATCTTGGGGAGGATATGAACAAGTCCAAAAAACATTTGAGAGGTCCAGAGAGTGTATTTCTACATTTGTTTCCATGCTGATTAGTTTTTTGTGATAGAGGTCTAATTATTTGGATTGATTAGTTTTTAGTTATTTAGACATTTTGCTGTTTGGCATAGGGTGATGGCTTTAAACTGAAAGAGGAGAGGTTTAAATTAGTTATTAGGAAGAAATTCCTTACTGTGATGGTGGTGAGGCACTGGAACAGGTTTCCCAGAAAAGTTGTGGCTGCCCTATCCCTGGAAGTGTTCAAGGCCAGGTTGGATGGGGCTTGGAGCAACCTGGTCTAGTGGAAGGTATCCCTGCACATAGAAAAGGGGTTGGAATAAGATGAGCTTTAAGGTCCCTTCCAACCCAAACCATTCTGTGATTCTATGATATCTGCATGGGTTATTTGTACAAGAATGTCACTGGTGAATTCATTGCATTACATGTGTTGGCTTTTAATGGAAAGGAAGGCAATTCGAGAAGATTCTATGAAGTGGACTTCTGTGATACAATCAATTCTTCATTACCCAGATTGTGTGCTTTTTTCATTTGAACAGTTGCTAGAACAGGCATAAGACGGTGATACAGTTGTAAGCAGGGAAAAGAAGTGGTCTGCTGGACTCTGGTTATGAGGAAATATGTTGGTAATAAGCTTCTGAGAAAAAGAGCTGGTTTGCATCATATAAACTAGGCATGCTTTATTATTAATCAGTTCAGTAACACCTAAAATGACAACGTACAATTAAGTTTATGTTGGGGAAGATGATCCAGTGCTCTCTACAAGTTTAGGCTGCCTTGTTTTTATTAAGTATTTCAGGCTGTTGAGAGATATTAGTTGTTTAGCTTAAATGAGTAGGTTTTAAGTAGAATGACTTACATAGAGCTATAATACTGTGTGATTTAGTATGTTGTTTGCTTAGCTTTACTTGTTTAGCATGTGTAGCTGTATTTGCTGAAGCCTTCAGCTGCAAGCTGTGAACTTACACCTAGACATGTTTTCAGCTAGAATGGCGTTAATTTTCTTAGTAACTTTCCTAATAGCTGGTACAGCGCTGTGTTTTGTCTTTAGTATGAGAAGAATACTGATAACACAGTGATGTTTTAGGCATTGCTAAGTAATGTTTGTCCTTAGTCTAGGGCTTTTTTTAGTTTCCTGTGCTCTACAGGTGAGCAGATGCACCAGAAGATCAGGAGACTAACAGTCAGCAGAAGCTGCAAGTCCACAAGATTTGGACAGTTAATGGCCTGTCTGCATGGACACAGAAAAAGAACCCAATAAAGTGTTAGAAGATCCCAGACCAAAAATTACCATTGGACCAAGAGGTGTGTCAAGAATACATGAGGGGCAGGTACAAGTCATAAGGGCATAATTGCTCTGGGGATCTCTTTATTCTGGGTCCCTCTCCAGAGACACACAGATCAAGATGACCTGCTGCTGTGCCACTCTTAAGTTATTTTTTATAAATCCAATGCCTGAGACTCTTCTACAGGAAGCCTAAGGTTGAGCCTGTTTTACTTACCCATGTAATAGAAGAATTATTTGATAATGAAGATTTGTGGGTGAAATACATAGAAATAGTGATTTTATTACAGTATAGGGATGCATTTATGTCAGAACATGTGTACTCATTTGGGTTTGTTGGTGCTGTGCTGTGGCCTTGGAAATAAATTGGTTCCTACATTAAATTACTATCTCTGAAAATTCTTCTATTAAGTTGCTTTCAAGAGAGTTTTACTCAGTATTCAGAAACATTTTTTCTTTATATGTATGTTCCTGTATTTTACAGTATGTATTTTATTCCTCTTTTTGGGTTTTTTTTGAAAATAAAATGCTTTGCTGTGTGTTAGGGGTTTTTTTCCTCATTTAGCAGACCTGAACTTGTGTTGTCTGAGATTAACTAACCTTTCTTTCCTTAACACTGGTGTTTCTCTCCCATAAGTATTTTCATCATTTCTTTGCACCATACAGCATTTCATCCATTAGCCCAAAGGAAGCATGAAACCTATTTTAATATTCTTTAAAAATGAAGTTTCAAAGTGGGTTAGGGTAAGCAGGAGAACACTGAGCTTTTCACGGCACCTTTTAGAATCAGGGAAGTAGCCTCATATTGTGCTGCAGATGGAGGGGGGAAACAGCACGCAATTGTATAAATACAGTTACAGGAAGCTTGGGATGGATCAGGAAACTGATGAAGGGTTGTCAGGGTACTGAAAAATCTTTCTGAGTTATCCATGCTTTCTCAGGCTCTTCAAGTACTACTTGCCCTTGTCTGCAGAAATGCATTTTTAAAAAGCAGTAGATTAAATATTACTACTGCTTTTTCTCATCTACACTTTTTTAAAGTGCTGTAAATTTATCGTTTCTATACTTCTAAACCCATAAATGATTTGTTCCATACGATTCATCCATAATCAAATGTGTTAAATGAAAGATCTTTATTTTATGTTGAATTACAAGTGAAAATTTAGGCGGAAGGCAAAGTGTGACTAATGAAAGTAAAATGATAACTATTCATCTCTAAAAATTTTCCTGAAGATGCTTCAGGTACTCTTGGGTCGATAGCATACAAGTTATCAATCAGATAAACAGCTTGTTTTTTGTATTTGCACTGAAGCAGTGAAATTTATTAAATTATAACGATGTAAAATGTAGGATACTGGTGTGGGTGGATACTGTTTCTTGCTTGCAACTCATACTATTTGATGCTGTTTTCTTGGCATATTTGAGAAAAACGAGGTCAGCCTGTAGGTTCTCTTATAACCAGGACTTGTATGGGAGACACCCAAGGAGCACTTGAATGGTGTATTGGGTACTCCTAAAAAGTCTTTACATGACTCACTGGCATCCGTGGTTGTTCTCTGCTGAGAGCAAATCTGTGTTATACATAGCTAATGCTTCTAAAGGCAATGCCTATAGATATTGTAAACTCTGTGTCTCTGACAATTTAGTAGCACTTCATGGCACTTTATAAATAAGTATTTGGTACATAGTCTACTGGCAGACTGGTTCCACTGGAAAAGATAGGTGTTTGTAGTCTTGCTCTGTAATGTTCAGCAACTGCTCAGTTTCTCTGCAAAGTGACAGGATTTCTCCTGTCACATTGGTACTGTAAGTTTTCAAATTGCCATTAAAACTTTGTAATATAATTTATAAGGTTGAGATCCTGTTCATCTGAAAGTAGATTTCTCATAGATATGGAAACAACTATATTCTGGTCTGTCCAGGTGTATGACTACCAAGTCTAGGAATTTCAGGCTGGCATTGTTCATAAGGACTAAAATTCTGCATTAAAGTATATTTCCAGTTCTAGGTAAAGAAGTTTAGCATATGTTGCTTAGGATATATAAAATTTTATAAAGTAAGACTTTGGAAATATTTTTATTTTCTGATCTGTAGTGATTCACCTCACTAGAATAATGAAATTTAATGTTACTCCAGTACTATCTTTCATGGGTGTGTAAAAGGAAGAGTAGTTTGGTGTAACACAATGAGTTCACTAGGAAAAAGTAAATGAAAAAAACAATGATGCTTTCATATGAAGACAGGCTGAGAGAGTTAGGGTTGTCCAGCCTGGAGAAGGGAAGGCTCTGGGGAGACCTTAGAGCACCTTCCAGTAGCTAAAGAGACTAGAAGAAAGCTGGAGAGGGACTTCGGCAAGGGGGAATGGCTTCAAACTGACAGAGGGCAGGTTTAGATTAGATATTGGGAAGAAAGTTTTGACTAAGGATGGTGAGGCACTTGGAACAGGTTGCCCAAGGAAGTAATGGATGTCCCATCTCTGGAAGTATTCAAGGCCAGGATGGGACTTGGAGCAACTTGGTCTAGTGGAAGGTGTCCCTGTCCATGGCAGGGGGTTTGGAATGAGATGACCTTAAAGGTCCCTTCCAACCCAAACTATTCTAGGATTCTATGAACATACTGTCTGTAACTGAAAGCAATGTGTTGTTTAGGTAATACTGTGAAGAGAAGAACTGAGTTATTTTGGTAAATTATTCTTCCTCTTCTGTTCTTGTTAGGCTGCTGTATTGCTGAAGACCATATCTAGTTCACCCAGAATTCCAGACCATGTGCTCCATTCTTTGAGACCAGGAGGGAGGACCTTGGTGTTCTGAAATGAAGATGGAGACAGTAGGAAAAGCAGAATTTGTTGATTCAGAAGTTGCACCAAAGACTTCTGAAAAGCAAGAAACTGCTTCTGATGAAGATGGACCTATAGAACTCGAGAGACAAACTCAGAAAGACAACATGCACACTGCAGCAGACTCAGCAGTGCTTTCTTCAATGCCATGCTTACTGATGGAACTGAGGCGAGACTCTTCAGAGTCTCAGTTGGCATCTACAGAGAGCAATAGGCCAATGGGTGGTCGAGTTTATGAGAGTGACTCTTCTAATCACTGCATGCTTTCCCCTTCCTCCAGCGGGCATTTGGCTGACTCAGACACGTTGTCTTCTGCAGAAGAGAATGAGCCCTGTCAAGATGAAGCTGCTGTAGAGGGAGACCCTTCTGCGGTGTCTGGGGCTGCAGTTGGGAGGAAATCCAGGAGATCCAGGTCTGAAAGTGAAACTTCAACAATGGCTGCCAAGAAAAACCGACAGTCTAGTGATAAGCAGAATGGTCGAGCTACCAAAGTAAAAGGTCATCGAAGTCAAAAGCACAAAGAAAGAATACGACTCTTGAGACAGAAGCGGGAGGCAGCTGCTCGCAAGAAGTACAACCTGCTGCAGGACAGCAGTACCAGCGACAGTGACCTGACGTGTGACTCAAGCACGAGCTCATCAGATGATGATGAAGAGGCTTCAGGGAGCAGCAAGACAATCACTGCAGAGATACCAGGTAGAGGATGTTTTTTAAACTGAACTGTAACACATCTGACATCGTTTTTCAGCTGTCGTGCTAAATTAGATGAGTGACACTTGTGAAAAACCAGGAGAACTGCAGCTCTGTAAATTTGAAGACTGCAGTGTATTAAGACATGGGCAAATTTTAAAATCTGTCCTGAGGTTTTAGATCACTTTTGCACACCAACAAAGCATAGAAATGGTAAATTGGAGGAAGGACTATCTTTGAATTCTGGAATTTTCAGATCTTTTCATTTGTAGGCCTAGATAAGGTCTTGTCAGTGCTGTCAAATCCCATTAGAGGGTGATAATCTAATAAATACATTCTGAAGATAAATAGCCAGCTTTGCTTTAATATCTTAAGACCACAGATTGGCAGCTGTGTTAGAAATAATACAGCATACCTCTTGCCTGTGTTACAGTAAGGCCCTGTTAATTATTGCACTGTGCTTTCAGCTCTATGTTTCAGTGCATGACAAACCTGCTTAGCCTTATTGTAAGTTCTTGCAGATTGCAGCTGGTCACCTATTTTAGGATATAAATATGAATTTGTTTACGTGGGTGCCCAAGCTATATCCACACCTAAATTTTCAACATCCCTAGACAAAGCTGTTACCATTTTCCTATGTCATAAGGATCTGTAATTTCTATATTTTAATTTTCTGACACATCTGTGTTAAGATTATAGGCAGCAAATTATAGGGGCCTTCTCATCATTTTATTGGCAAAAGAAACAATAATTCTTCAAGTTTTTTGTCTGCTGAGTCTTTGTTGTTTTATTAGCACAAGTGCTGTGGACAGGATTTTGTGTGAAAAATTATTTCAGCATATTATACCACAGAACCATCATCATATGGCAATCAAAATAAAATCACAAAAATAAACTTTTTGGTTTGCCAATTTTTACTAGATTACATGCCTTTTTGCCTCTTGTGTTAGAAGTTGGGGTGTTGGGGTTTTGGAGATAAATATCAGCTTACATAGGGCAAGATTTAAAAGAACCGCAATAATTAGTCTTAAGTTGCTGAACTGATGTTTGCTAGATGAATTTAAATATTTTCAGCAGATTTTACAAATAACTGCTTTAACTGACTTGGTTATGGTGAATGATTCTGTCATCATGAGAACTGGGATTTTTCCCACATATTGCTAGGAAGCAGGTTGCACAAAGTAAATGTTTATTATTAGAAAGTCTGGGAAAGGCATAGTCTATAATTATTGTATAGTTAACTTTTAATAGAGATCTAAAAATATTTACTAATTTAATAGTTACTCAGACTTCTAGCTTTTATAATTTTATGCCTTTTTCTTTGCTATATTTATACTTTGCTGGGCAATTAAAGACTCATTTAAAGCCTGTTGAAGAAGACTATTTCATTGAGTTTTGGGACAGGTTTCTCCCCACCTCACAAACCCCACCAAACTTACACAATAAGTCCCCGAGGTTATATTTTCTTTTTTTAAGTCATAAAAGGATCTTGTGACCCAGGAAGGCACCACAGGGTATTTTCACATCTGCTTAGATTTCTGACTTCCATTGCAGAGACCTGAAACCACTCTAGGGTACTTTGTGTCACTGGACTCTTCTGTATTTGAGTTCTTGGTCTTAACCAGGAGATACTTGCAGTGAAGAGGTCCCATTGTAGTATACAGAAGAACTTGATTATTTAGTGATGATTATACTAAGGCCCAGTTTTGTCTGTGATGCAAGATATGGAAGTGCACAAACCATCCTGAGGAACAGTGATGCTTATTCATTGCACATATCATTTACTTTATGCTGAATTCCACTTATGAAATTCAAATGTTTGAGCTGTCCTTTTGCTGCAATTAGGTGCAATGTGTACCTGCCACACTGTGGTTTTCCTTTAAATAGAAATGACTTTGGTCTGTGGGAAATGTTTTCCAAGTGCAAGAGAAAAACATTCTCTATAGACATAAGGACAAAGTTGGCCAAAAGCACATCCTATGCAACTTGTGGTTAATGAAATATTGTGGTCTTAACAGATGCAGTGGAGCAGTGAGTATGAGTAGGACTCCCAGCTCTCCATCACAGTGGTAGGTTCACATGCCATTTGCGATCCCTCTTATTGGAACTGGCAAAGTACTTAAATTCTTTTTTAAAACTAGAAAGCTGCTTTAGTGCACTTGGCATTACACTGTGAATATCTTCAAAATTTAGGGAATGAACACATAGTTAGAAATTATTACAAGGTATCAAAAAACATTACTGGAAATTCAGTGCATGAATGTCCTCTGCACACTGTCAAAAGAGCTTTAACTTGATTGCTTGAACTTGAGTATCAGGACATAAGCATGAAAAAGCTTTTGCAGTTACTTTTGAAAGTCTGTATGCACTGATGCAGAAGAGTCTTACAGGTAGTCTGTGTTCCCCTCAGTGTATTTGGACACTTCAGTTGTAGTGCTGGTTACTGTCTCAACATCACTTATTATTGGGACTGATTTTCAACCAGCCTGAAAAATAGCTTTGCCAACAGAGATGCTCTAAAATTTTTAGTGACAGTTAATGTGGCCTTCATGTATGAAGGTTATGCATACTCTAGCTCTTAACGTTCTCTCAGTGCATGTATTGTAACAGCTAACAGTTTGCTTGTGCATGGTCTGAAAAGTGAAGTGCCACATTTGAGAATACAGTAGTTTTTCATGTTGTGTAACTAAACTTTGTCCATTTAAATAGCATGGGATTGGCTAAACTAGAAAGGTAAGGAAAATGTTTAGTGACTACATAATGCCATGAAGTTACAAACAGAGCAGTTATGCTGTAGAGTCAGTTCTCTGCTGAACTCAAATGTCGTGCATTAAAATACTGTCAGGCTTGATTTTCTTCTCAAGATAGATTGAAGAGTAGAGTTGAGATCTTACTGGTGATACTTCAATACAAGTATTGTGAGCTCCATAAGACCTAGGCACAATATAAGTTATGTTATTCTGAATGCTTTTTGTGGTGTTAATTTACACCTGAAAATACACGTTCAATCTAAATTTCAAGGGTGCTACTGAGAATCTTCCTACTGACCTGAGCAGTCATAATCTCAGACTCTTTAATTCAAGGAAATGCCAGGATTTTTGAGTTACTGCAAAGAGCAATTTCTTATCTTTTAATGACTGAGCCTCTCTGTTGGCATTTAAGATTTTGCCATCCTTAAACACTAGATAGCATTCACAGCCCAAGAGGATGATCTTTGAATCCTTGAATAGGTTCTGCTAGATCTGCTGCTGTTGAAAGTTTTTCCTTTAAACAATTTCAAATTTGACTGTGCAAATTTACTCTGAATGAAATTGGCATGAGAGCAAGTCAGGGAATCAGTATTTATTTCTATGTAAACACTTTTTTTGAAAGAAGAAAAGGGTTTTTAAAAATTCAAATATAATTAGAAAAATATTGGCATTTCACCATTACTGTGCTTTTTACAACTCAGAAAACTCTGAATTGAAATAAGGGTGACTCATATTTTAGGGTATCAGAAGAATTTTGAAATTTTTGAGTGTTGATGTTGAAAATGTGTTGCAGCTCACTTTGTTAAAAAAAAAAGGGGAAAAAAAAAGATTTTTTTTCTAATATGAAGAAATCCAAAGGGGGGAGGCACAGTGTGTGTATATGAGGGACTCTCAACCAGGTTACTTCCTCTCAAGAACTGTACATAGACCTTGGAAAAAGCATCTTGCAAGGGATAAATTTGGTTCAAGTAACTCAGGATGACGCTTATATAAGAACAGGGGAAAAAATCTGTTAAAAAGGATTTGCTGTAAGATACTCATTTGGAAATGTCAGTAAGCATAACAACATGGAGGAATACACCATTGCTAGTTAGAATGAAGATGCAACATATCTCCTTAAATTGTTGTCTTGTCAGACTTCCTAAATTAAATAACTGTAGATTTGGTTATTATTTAGATGATACTTAATAGATCACATAAAGAGACAGTGTTGGGGCATTTCTTAAGTGCTGTTTTGCAGGAGGTAGTTTTGAAAATAAGATACGAATCTTGGCTTCAGAACCCTTTTGTAATTGCAAATTTCTTCATGTTCTAACTTGGCATAACTTCAAAAAAATTAGAGTTGTAAGTTTACAGATAGGAAAGAGACCAGTTAGATAAATGCTAATATTTTTAATATAAAAATGCATTTTTATTAAGCTTGATTTTTTTTTTAACCCTGAAAGCCACAAATAAAGAAAAGATTGAATAAGACTTGTTATAAGAACTGCAAGGGAAGCATTTGAAACACTGATTTGCTGCTACTGTGAATTGTAGTTGTACTATGAATGATGCCTTTTAAAAATAGTATTGCAGGGTACTATATATTTCAATACCTAGTTTCTTCACTTTGCAAAACGATTTTATCAACTTTGACCATGCTAGTTCATTCTTAACGTTAAAAACCTGGCTAGGTTGTCTCACATACCATCATCAATAGTTTTTATTTAAATTGCAGTTAAAACTTACTCAATGTTAGAGGTGTCTGTTCATAAGCTTGTGGAAATCAGAAAGACTGTTGTTTAGTTACTTAATTTTAGGATAAGATCCCTGACTAAAGATGAACAGTATCATATTGGATGTTCAATATTAGGAGTATATGAATGGAAAGAATTTTTTTTTTCAGGGAGGAAAAAGACATTGAATATATAAAAGGAACCACATTTTAGGAAAAAGGTACCAATTTAGGTAATTATTTCAGTTAAAATGCAGTCAGAGGGATGTTAATTAGTTACTATAAAGTATATATTTATTCTTGAGTAGAAGACATGAATGCTGAATTCCCAGCCTGTCTGATAGGTAAACAGGTGGAGGTTTAATAGAATATTTTTGGCCTCTGATGGGTAGTATTGCTGCTGCTCAGAAAAAAAGATGATAATCCTGGGTTTTGTTTAGCTGTTACTGAAGGCCTTATATATACCTCATTTATATAGCTCCAAAAAAAGAATGTGTTGTTTAAGCAATACTGTAATTTAATGTACACAGTGAAATCCTAAAAAAGATTTAGTGCCTTATATTTTTATTAGTAAATATTTGGTTAGGTTGTGCAATGATTTCTCTCATTCTTAGGATTTTATCTATTATTCTTAAGCTAGAGGATCCCACAAGTTTCATATTTACATATTAAATTGTCAGGTTCTGTAGCTGCTTTGCGTAGTTTAATGTGATGCTTGTCCTGTTTCAGAATTACCTTAGGTAATGTTTGTGCATTTGGATGGTGTGCACATATTGTTTATTATTCCTCAAACAGGTACAAAGCCTCTGGTTTCTTTTGGTTTTATTGCTTCCTAGATGATTCCTGAGTGAACTCTAAACATAAAAATATAGACACTGCTGCCTTTTGTTATTGATATGTAGAGTAAGGTAATGAGGATGGCCTTTTCTTCTTGCTGCTAAAGTTCTTTCTTATAATCCCAAAGCCGGTCATTTTAACCATCACTGATGGATAGAAGGAAGGAGAACAATTTCTTTCTAACTATGCCCTGTTTTCTGCCATGCCTAGGATTAATGCTAGAAATGCTGCACAGCTAGTGGCACCTGTGAGGAAGGGCACATTTCTAGTTGGTGTGAGGTTGATCACTCCTATATGTCATGTGTATTAACCCTGTGATGGAGCTGTGTCCATCAGACCTAACAGAGGTTGCTTTTACCTCATATATTAGCATAGCATTCACATATCTTTTCATGTGGTTTTGTTGTTTATTTTCTTCATTGGTGTTTATTGTGTTTTCCAAAATTAGACCAAGAGCTTTGGGCTTAGCTACTTTGGATGCTGCAGTCACTATATCAGCCTTTATCTTATGTAGAATTTTAATTTTGTCTGTTTAACAGTCTGCTATAAAAGGGTTCAAGTATGTAAGTAAAATATGCATAATTATTCAGATTTACAGTTAATAACATTTTGGATCGCAGCTTAACAGAACTAAACATGATATTGTATGATTTTTTTGACACCTTCAGTTGAATTAAAAACAGAAATTGCAAGGGAATGACACTAATTTAGTTTATTTATAAAATAAAACCTTTGACAGAATTGTCTGAGAATTCTAGAATCAAAATATTTCTGAAGCCAAAATGTCTATTATAACCTCAGTGAGTGTAAATTTGTTTTTGTTTTTTTTTTTTTTTTTACAGTAATACTGTTGGCTGATATTTGCTAATGCCTCCCCAGTTGTCATATCTAAGGGACAATATTAGAAAAGTTGTTTTCTTGAGTTAGCATGCCTTAATAAGCAATAATATGTTCTTAATGATATCAACTGGCCTCAATATCTTTAAAGCTGGCTTCAGTCGTGCTGGGGGATCTGGAGGAGTGACCAGGGAAATTCCAGGATTGCTTGACAGGGGCACCGTGTGGGATAGGAACTGCATAGGCAATGTCCTGGAAGAGGCCATGAACTGCTTTGCTGAGATGCAGAGGCAGACAGAGGAGAAATTTCGCATGTGGATAGAAAAGCTAACTCGTCTTGACACGGACAAAGAAAGCAAGCAACAAGTGGAGCCCAGGGAACCTAAAATTCAACTAGTTGGCCAAAGAACTGCCCCTACCACACAGTCAGGGGCTATCATACAGATGCCTGATAGCCAAGTACTTCCACAGCAGTTGTTTAATTTTTACATGGGCTATCAAAATATCAATCCTACGTTAGAGTTTCCAGCGACTTTTAATAACAGTTTTCTACCTATCTTTCCAGAAAATGGGAATATTGCAGAGCCTGATCTGAATCAATTATAAACTTAAAAAAACCCAAACAAACTCATCTTTGCAATCTTGATGTTACTTTGAATTGTGCTAAAAACAAGGTTTCCTTTTCTCTTCACATGTTTGTTTTGTTTTCTCTTTTGGGTTTTAATACCATGGTATTATTTTTTGAGGGTTTTTCATTTTATAGAGAATATATATGTTGTTTAAGAAAACCCTCAGTGTGTTCACATGCATGTGACAGCACACACATATAAACACCTTTAGAGATGTGTAGGGGGAACCACCCTAAGCTTTCATCACCAAACTTGAGAAAAGATAACTTAAAATCCTTGTTTAGATACCCCAAAATCAGTAGAGCTGTTTGCTACAGTAGGAGCATTCATCTAGATGGTCTTTTTGCATGTTAAAACATTTATATAAGTACCAGAATATATACAAACTTATTTTCTTAACTATGTTTACTTCTGAGTTTTTCAGCCTGAGCATGTCATACATTAGTGGTTTTTTCTTCATTTTAGGCAGAAATAATAAATAAGCTTACCTTTAAGATTTAGCTATATATAACAAATGTGCAGAACTGATTTTTTTTTGGTCTCCCATTTAGTGGTTCATTTTCTGTCCAGAGTTTTTATTAATGTCTCTGCTGTGTTGCACATGACATATTTATGGAAGCAACTGTCTTATACTGTGTTCCAAAATAGGCACATGTACACATATATATGTGTTTGGTCGGGTGGAAGTAATCTCTCGTTTTAGGTGTTTAGTTTGCTGCTCTCTGAATCTCCTCCTGAGCCAATGGGAAGAAAGAAGCACCTACAGAGGATACCTTCTGGCAGTCTTTCTCTTGCATTAGTTGTCTAAACCTTCCTTATCAACAGTTTAGAATAGATAACTTCTGGCTGAAATGAGGTGAGATGAATCATACCCAACTGCATGTGCATGCATGACCTGTGCACACAAAATACTTCTGCTTTCTTTCTGTTTATACAATCAAACTGCATCCTTCATGCTAGAATGAAAATAGTCTTGTCAGTCCTAAAATAAGCAGCTGTCAGTGAATGGATTAAACCTTGGCACAGGATGTTAGAGGAAGGCCTGACAGTCAGATAAATAAATTGCAGTGGTCTGGAGATTGCTGGTCTGAGTCAGACAACAAGAGCTTCTTCTGAACCACCTTTGAATGCCAGTGAAAGAAGTATGTATTTGTGATGGGGAATGCCAGAACATTAGTTTCATTTAATTAATGGGAAAAACTTGCTCTTGTATGATTCTTTTTATACTAATGATTATCCTGAATAGACAGGCTTGAAACTGATGTTTAAAGTAGGATTAATTCAAACTATATATTAGAAATCTCTATTTAATTCTTACTATTATCACTACACACTGGGATTTTATTGGTCGCCTTTCCATTGAGACCTATCTTCATGTCAAATAACTTCTCTGTAGCTGCCAAAAATGTATATTTCTCATCAGTTAAACTTATGAAAAGGTTCTAATGCAAATTAAATCAGAATTTTAGGAATGGAAATTGAAAGTCTTATAGGCATAGTTTAAGTAAAGAAAATGCTATATGTCTCCATAAGCTCTGTTATTTTGCTTTTTAAAACAGACACTTTTTTCCTAATTGTTTTCGTGTATTTCCTTTTCTTCCTGTTGGAAATATTCACTGTATCTTCTGTAGGTCTGATTTTATTTTTTTTTAATCTCCCTGAAGTCAGTGGGAGGTTCTTCATTAATTTATATGGGGGTTTGGATCAAACATGTAACAGAAACTCAAGAGATGCTTTTTTTTTTTTTTATCAGTATATTAACACTGATGTTTTTACATTATTCTTGGCCTAGACTTACTTTTATTTTATGTGATGCCTTCATTAAAAAAAAAATGAGGTTAGAGAGCTATATTATTTTCAGAGTAACTGTTTGAAAGACTATGCAGGAGATCATTTTTATGTACTGGAATTATTTCTTGCCAGATTGCCTTCATGTACAATTTTGATACAAAGATTTTGATATGAGCTTGTTAGAAAAATCCCTTGTCTAAAATTGTGTGCATTTCAGGTAAAAGTTAAACAAGTTACTCTATGTTTGATTGCAATTTAATAAACTTGTCCTCATCTGTTTAAAATTTAAGATCCTTCAGGGTAGATTATTTGCTAATATATATGGAAAAAATAAATATATATACACACAAATACCTTTATGATGATGATAAGAGCAGCATACTATAAAGCATGAGAACTTTACAAGTGCTCCCATGCATGTAGAACCACCTTTTTGCAGTGACTGCTTTCTTTCAATGTGTAAGAGTCCCTGTCCTGGCTTAGGAATGGTATTTTCCAATTTAGTGTTCACACTGAAACCACTCCAAACCACTTGCCACTTGTTCACAGAGAACTGGAGGCACAAAAGGTAAAGATCATGGGTTGAGATAAGAACAATTTCCTGGAAACAGCAATGAGATAATAAAAGGAATAGTAACAGCTACAATATTAATAACTGTCTTGGTTTTGAAAGACAGTTGTCTGCAAGGGAAAGCTAGAGCCTCCCTCAGAAGGGAGAATGTAAACCCCCTTCCCTCTAAATTATTATAATTTTGCAATTAGAGGCTTTCAGGCAAAGAGATGGGAATAGGAGTAACAGTTCTTTACTAGGAATATTAAAAAAGGAAAATACAAATGTAGTAGTACAAAAAACCAAGCAAGGAAGCAAACAAAAATCCGGGAAAAAACCCTGACAGAGTCAGGGATATGACCTGACACCTTGTTGGTCAGGGTGTTGGAAGCAGTCCAAATAAGTCCTCCTGGAGTAACAGATGTGGATCTGTAGGGTATAGATGGTCCTGTAGAAAGTCCAGTGGTGACGAGATGGGTCCGGTCTTCCTCTGGGAATCCAGTGGAAAAACCAGTAACCTGCTGGTCTTGAGTCCCAGTTTTTATCTAGCTAGGAACAGCTGGCTCCTCCCCCACTGTGTGGAGCATCTCACAATGGGATGATGGAATGTGTCATGTCATTTGTGGGCCCTAATAGCCCATTATCAGAAGATGTCCCCCTGGAGGATGGAGGGGTGGTGAAAGAGATAAGAAACACTGCCCCACCTGGTTTTAATGGCTGGGCCATTATCAGAAGGCATCAGCCCCCCTCCCCCCTGGAGTTAGAAGGATAAAACATCTCCCAAAAAACAGCTTTCAACAGATGAAATAGAATACACATTTTTTGGTTGCATAATCCAAGACAGTAACAAAAGTATACAAGAGAGGCAAGTGATTCACATGCAGATGCTCACCACTGTACCACCAATGGAGCCTGACAATACCCAACCGCCCCCAAGCTATTTCTAAATGACTCCAAATGGGGTGTGAACCTCACTGAGGAGACATGGCTGACTTAGCTTCAAGAACATGCCTTCATCAACATTCAAAGAAAATTCAAAATTCTCAGAACCTGTTCTACCAGGCCTGAAGCAGGAAAAGGGGGTGAAAGGCTGGGGGAAGTCATCCTCCCCTTTTCCCTCCATGGACTGGGTATGATTATTAATGCACTCCCAAAAGGTAGTACCTGAAGTAAGGGTAGGAGAGTAGCACTTAATACACATCTCACATGACCCTCTTTGCCCTTGATGTTATCATGTCATAAACTGATATCCCTCAGTACAGCAACAAAGCAATCCTGATCCCTTCTCCCTGCTCTGAAAAAGGCCACTGTGATGGGTGCATTGCATATACAAGGAATATATACAGGATTAGGTTCCACAATTACGTGAACAGACCAAGCAACACTGTGACCAGTGGTTCATTGTCTAATACAACAGATGCTTAGATCAAATTTGTTTCCAACCCACTCTAGGCAGACCTGTTGCTATCTCAACCCTTTGTGCCTCATACTGGGCACTAAATAAGGCTGTCATGTTTTAGGAATGGTGTTCTCCAATTTAGTGCTCCCACTGAAACCACTCCAAACCACTTGCTTGCTCACTTCTCCCTCCCTCTCCTCTACTATGGTCTGGAGAAGAGAATTGGAGAAACAAAAGGTAAAGATTACAGCTTGAGATAAGAACAATTTCCTGGAAACATCAATGCGATAAGAAAAGGAACAGTAACAACAATATTAATAGCAAAAGTGTTCAAGAGAGGCCAGTGATACACATGCAAATGCTCACCACTGTACCACCAAACAGAGCCTGAAAATACCACCTTTGCCACACCCCTTCCCTTGTTCCTGGAAAATGACCCTGAGGTGGTATAGAGTAACCTCCTGGTCCTAGCCATGCCTCGTCCGGTCCTGGCTGGAACTAGGACAGCCACATAACTCAGTATGTGTATAAGCATGCCTTTAACCTTTTTTACAAAATATATATGGAGCAATTTGGTATTTGTAAACAAATTGTGTAAGGAGATCAGTTTAACTTATTTATCTCTCAGACTGAAATACCTTTATATACGGATCTCATAAATGGATAAGAGCTTTGTTTGGAATCTAGCCAGTGAAATTTCTGCCAAGCTTCAATGTCTCAGTCAGGTAGTCTTAAAAAGAAAAAAAAAAAGAAAAATATTGTAATCATTCCATGTATTAATAGATAAAATTTGGATTTGGTTAGTAAGATTCAAAATCATCAATTTCTGTTAATTGTTTATTTCAGTGCAAGAAACTG
This sequence comes from Hirundo rustica, assembly GCF_015227805.2. Taxonomy (NCBI): domain Eukaryota; kingdom Metazoa; phylum Chordata; class Aves; order Passeriformes; family Hirundinidae; genus Hirundo; species Hirundo rustica. The sequence continues at coordinate 22,811,593 of NC_053487.1, read as the reverse complement.
TGAATGTGAAGGAACAAGCAGAGGGTCACAGCAGTTGAGCATAGATTTTAAAGTTGTGCTCTTTCTAGGATAAAATTATCCCAAGGTACCCAGAAGACTGAGGAAATAGTTCATATTAGATATCATTTTAATTTCCCCAAAAAACCTATCTAGTGTTAAGAACACCTGTGCAAGATCAATCATTTTAAATAGTAAATATTAATTTCTTTGGTCACTCTTTTCACTTGCTTCAAAACTGGAGCCAGGTCTTCAGCTGTCATAAATCAGCTCCTCTGAAAGGAAAAGTGTGTTGATTTATGCCGTTGAATATCTGGTCCATGAGTTTGTTTTCCATGTGAAGCAGTATGTTTCTCCCTCTGCAAACTGAGAGGGGAACCCCACCTTTCTGTTGTTGTTCAGGTGTAGTATAATCTACGTGATGAAGGATTTGGCAAGCTGTGCCATTAAACAGGAACATCTCTTTTCTTGCTTTGTATTGTGAATTTGAGAGATTCAGAGCCCTGAAGAAACCAACCTTCAGATACCAATAGTAGTGATGAGTCTGTATTTTCAATAAGTGTGTGACAGACTTTAGCATCTCTGTGAGAAAACAGATTCTCAATACATATTTTCAGATTATGTTTTTTTTTTCTTCTGGGAATTCTTTTGCTATATTAAATGCAGCCATGTTTGTCATGATTTCCATTATAAGGTCTTATTTTTAAAAGACTTTGACTATGACTTTGGGAAGTTAAAATTGCTTCAGCTGAAATTTTAATATAAATTTTAACCTCATCCATTCTGTATTTCATGAAATCAGGCTGACTTATTTTAAGATTATCAGAAGGAAACTCTCCTACTTTCCAACTCAGTTACATTTTGAATGTATGTTTATGCTCACATCTCAAGAAATTATGTGAAAATCACCAAATGTAACAAACAAGTAGAGGAGAAATCAGTAGTTTTTCACAGATGTGGAGAATCACAGATGATAATTTAAAGATTCTCTAAGTTCCCAAGGTTTTATACTTCAGAATGGAGTAAAGAAACACTGTTCTCTTTAAAGAATTTTACTTATGGTTTCAAAGATTAAATACATTGAGTCAGATCACCTGGTGTAATTCTGGGAAGATGGTGCCAAGTTTAAACCCAACTGGCCTATTCATAGAGGTCAGAGAATCATAGAATGGTTTGGGTTGGAAGGCACCTTAAAGACCATCTAGTTCCAACCCCCCTGCCATGGACAGGGACACTTTCCACTAGACCAGGTGGTCCAAGCCCTATCCAACCTGGTCTTGAACACTTCCTGGAATGGGGATTCACAACTTCTCTGGGCAACCTGTTCCTATATTGTAATTTTTAATATTGAATTACTTGTTTTCTAATGTGGCAGCTGTTTCAGCATATGAGTAACGGAACACCTATACCACTGTGGAGTTAGGATTTAGCAGCAGGTGAAACACAGCTTCCTGTGCAAAAGAAAAAAGCCTTTATATAAAGGCTTCATTTAAGTATCTCTAAATGTCAAACTGACAGCTCAGTAAATGAAAAATTAAAGGATTTTCTCCTAGGATTTGACTCTTTTTAGAAATGCTTGAAAGTCCAGGGGCTTTAATGTGCAGGGGTTTTTCAGGCTTGGCTGCATGTTCTTTCCCAGGCATTTGTGTTGCTTCCCTCTCTCAAGTGGGGTTTGGAAAGCAAGGTCTTTAGGAAGTTCTACTCTTCACACTTTTTTTGAATCTAAATATTTGGGATTTTGCTTCAAACATCTGAATTCTCAGGTTTTATTTAGAAAAAAACATTGAAATAAAGGCAGTGACACTTTTTTTTTTCAGTTTTTCCATTGCAAAAAATATCTGAGCAAGGAAAAAAAGAAAAAAATCTTAAACCTTTAATATATGTTACACTTCAGTATTATTTTAACAGTATTATGATAAAATAATTCAGGCAGAAATATGCATATCTTTTTTTAAGTTCACATTGTCTTTTGGTGCTTTTGCAGAATAGTTAGGTTATTTTATCTGAGCTGCCAGAGTTAAGACTGGAGGACCAATTTTAACTTCAATGAAACAGGATTATATTTGGTAGTTATTTTACAAATTGAAATGTGTTTACTTTCACTGATTTCATTTGTTAATATATTTTGTCTCTTCCAGTATCCACATACTGTAAATCTCTTTTTTTTTTAAGTAATATTTTGAGTGTGTTAAGAAATAAAATTCTAGCGCTATTGATATTAATAGAAGTTTTCTATTGGTTTTAATGGGGCTAGCATTTCATCTTGTTAGAAATTAAACTTATTCTGTAGTTTTGGTCAGATCCTTCAGATGAATTTCAGGGGAGTCTTTGCCTGATGAGGGTGTGTAAATCAGACCAGTTGAGTAGATGTTTCTAAAATAATTGGAGTCTACACTGTGACCACTGCAGTTACATTTGGAAGCAGAACAAATGCCCTGTGTAATTAGTACTGTAAAAGCTAAAATATTTCGGCTGATTGATAGAGACAGTACCTTGAAAACATGAAGCTATAAACCAGTCTTTCTCATAAATTTTGTTAGTATCGTGTTAGATCATCAAAATGAAGGCACATGGAAAATAGGCTTATTAAGTTAGAAGCAATTTCAAGCACTCTGTTAAATCTCACAGACTGATGGGAGCAATGGATTAGTCTGGAACATCAAAAGCTTTGCATCAAGGCTGTATCAGTCCTTCCATGGGAAAGTGCAGTTTGTATTTGCAGAAATGCAATGTTTTCTGAAGGGGTATGTATGGGCTGTGTGCTTGCTGCCTTTTCCTAATGTAAGTTGTATTTACACAGGGAATTTTTTTTTAACTGTCATGGCTAAGTAAGAGTGTAGGGTGTGACGGTTTCCAAAAGCCTCCTGATAGACTTTTGCAAGTAAATCTGGGGAAGAGATCTGTCTAATATATCTGTTTCCATAATTAATGAATTATTAGATGGCATCAGGGTAAATAAATCCTGTAATGAGAAATACAGGCCACTTCCCGATAATTTCAATGCACAGCTATATTCCATGTGCCTTTGCTTAACACACAATGGAAAAGACTTTATTATATCTTTATATATAATTTGATAAAACAAATCAAAGATATTTTCCATCTAGTCATCAAAAAGCCTGAAAGAATGAATGTTGAACAGCAAGACTTGAATTTTTGAGATCTCTTTTGATGTGCTATTAAAAAGGATCCAGTCTGAGAACGGATATTCATTTGATAATGTTGTTTTGATTTTATTATTTTAATATGGTTAAAAAAACAAACACAAAACCTTTACTGTGTGAAATTAAGGAAAATGGGATGAAAGTGGGTTCACCAATAACGTTCACTTTATGATTTTGGACGGAATGCTGTTACACTATTTTTAAAATGTATTTACAATGTATTCTTTGCCTAACTCTGTAAATTTTGAAATGTAACTACTGTAACCTCAAATTAATAAATAAATAAATAAACATAGTAGTGGAGTGTTTCATGTTGCTAAACAACATTTAAAAAAGCACAGATCCTGCTCCCTATCCCCTCATGGGAATTGTTTTAGGGTTCAGCTAGTTTATGCCATTTGAACTGTGCATACTTTATGAAACAGCAGCTCTGGGTCATGTTTTAAATAATAACAGGATTGTATTGCTTATCTAAACAAAAAGGTTGTTAGCCTGTAGTCTTGTATATGAAGCCTTTCTGTTTGGATCAAAGTTACTGATGTATCTACTGTAAAAATATTTTGGCAAGTCATTTAAGATGAATCTTCTAGGTTTTGACACACAAAATAGTTCAGTTACTGTAATGATTATCTGATCTTAAAATTTATATAGCTCTTAGACTCCATTACATGTTTTGTATAATCTTGAAGTACATGGAATTATCTTTTAAATTTAAATGTCAAGTGTAATTGAGGACATTCTTAACTCCTATTATTTTAAAATGTTTCAGGATTTCCTTTCCTTTTGTTATATAAAAATGCATCCAATTTAGTTTGAGAGATTGAGACAAAGCAGTACGTATATTCATAGTAAAGATGTAGAGGTGAGGCTAGAAGAAGCTGTCTGTCTCTCCTTGGGCTTTCAATTACTTAGGTGCCTCTGTGTGTCACCTTTTTAGCTTTTGTACATTTCATGAAAGCATTCCTAAACACTGTTTTTAAACTCCTCAGTTGTTTGAGGGGAGTATTGTTTTTACCAAAGTTGAGCTCTTCTGCTTGTTAGCCTTCAGCAAGCTGTGAATCTCTGCTTGCCTGTTTCCCCCATAGGCAAAAGGAGGTTAATAAGCACCTCAGAGCTCTTTGAGATCCTCTAATGGAAAGCCTTCTGTGAGAGTAAAGTGCTGTAATTATTATTGCTAATATTATTGTACCTGTTATGTGTGTTTTAAAGCTTAGCATGATATTTACACCTAAATAAGGTGTCTTATTTAGACAATGAATGTCTCCTTCATTGTAAACACACAACTCCAGAGGGCAATTCAGACCACCAAAATTAGACTTTTAATTTTGAAATTATTTTAATCTGAATAGTCTTCTGGAGATATCAGTCTTTTTCCTCTACTTGTAGAGAAAACATAGCGAAGTTTACATCCCATCATTAAAGCTGGAATTAATCTTGCTGAACTTGAGAGATGTAGAAGTTAGGTGCCTTAGCTAAGGTGGCTGCCTAAGGTCTTTGTGTTTATTGGGGGAGGAGGGGAGATGGTGATGCTCCAGGCTGCAATTTCCAGACTGGGATTACCTTTGAACAACTTGTCTCTGGCTACAGTGGGAGGGAGTTTAGGTGATGATGAGCTTGGCAGAACATGCTTAAGTTTAAGAAAGCTAAAGTAATGAATTAGAGTCAGTCTCATGGAATGGTTTGGGTTGGAAGGGACCTTCTAGTTCCAACCCCTCTGCCATGGGCAGGGACACCTTCCACTAGAACAGCTTGTTCAAAGCCCCATTCAACCTGGCCTTGAACACTGCCAGGGATGGGGAATCCATAGCTTCCCTGGGCAACCTCTGCCAGTGCCTCACCACCCTCAAAGTCAATTCCTGTCAGATATCTAATCTAACCCTGCCCTCTATAATTTTTAAGCCATTTCTCCTTTTCCTATCCCTCCATGCCCTTGTCGAAAGTCCCTCTCCAGCTCTCTTGTAGTCCTTTTAGGTACTGGAAGCTGCTCCAAGGTCTCCCTGGAGCCTTCTCCAGGCTGAAAAACCCCAGTTCTCTAAGCCTGTCTACATAGATTTAAAGGTCTAAATTCCCCATTCAGGTTCTGCTTGCTAATATCTTTTTGTTTCCTGTGCATTGATACACAGCTGTTGCAGTGCAAAAGTATGGTGCTTATAGAATCACTGCTTTTAATCTATAACTGAGATTTTACTGTAGATCCTCCCTTTTTGCTCTTGCTGCCATTATAATGAAATAAGGGATAGTAGGAGCGTGGATCTTACAGCACAGTTTAGATCGTTGAATGTTGAGATGTGGCTCTATGAAAAACATGGGAGCAGATAGCAGATAAGAAATTATTGACTTTTCTATGTTTCAAGCTTAAAATGAAGGTTGATATGTGTAGACATGGATTTTTGTGCATGTGACTTCTGATTTAGTTGTCCTGAGTGGAGTTAGTTTTGATGTGTAAATTAAGGGGAGAATTGGACACTTGGAAACATTGACCCCATGCTGACCTCTGCCTCTGAAATCTTTACAAATAAAAAATGCAGTCTTTCCCTCCCACATTAACATTAAATGTCAACAGCTGTATTTTGCTGCTGGTATTTACTAACTTTCATCTTTGCCTTTTTCAAGCATTTATTGTTTTAGAAGTGAATTATAGCTTATCACCAGGGATTATGTACATCTTCCAGCTACCTTTGTTGCCTATTTCCCAACCTGGAAATGAAACTCGAGATAATTTTAGTAAGGAGGTAATATAAGAGCAGATCTTTATTTCAGGGCCTTCAGGGGCAGTTATAGAAAGATGTCCACAAAAGCCCACCCCCTCCAGGAATGAGTACATATTTGTAGGTTTTAGGAAATTAGCATAATTGATAAAAAACACCAATTAGGAGGACAAGTGGTGATGCAATTCCCCCCCAGGTCAAGCCCCTTCTCTGGAGTCCCCCCCTCGGCACTGGCTGTACTTTGTCCATGAAAATGTATCTCAAAAAGTTGTTCTCAGCCTTGGTTCCCAGGAAGAACCAAGATAGTATAGGGGCCTTGTACCTCCCGGGGCTTGGAGCTCTGGAATTTTTTTTGTCTTTCTGCCAAGGGAAAGGCCATGGAAAAGTACTGGGAAAACTAGTCACTAATACAATAGACTACAGAGCTACAAATATATGTGCAAAGAATATAGAAAACATAAAAGAATAAAAGGCAAAAGCATCAGCTTGGCTTCTCAAAAGACACAATTTTTCTTAAATAGTTTGTTTAAATTACTGATCAGGGAACTTCCTAATTGTGTTACATTAAGTTTTGATTTTGGCATGGTTTGTTTTGGTGTGTTTTTTTATCTGTTGTAATCCCGTTACAGTAAGTAATTGCAAGGAGTGCCTCTATTGCAAGGAAAAGATGATAAAGTTCCATTTTGCTTGTAGTTAATCCTTTTACTTTTTCAACCTGAAAGCATTTTTTCACTTTATTTCCTAGCTGAATCCAATTGTCCTTATTTCTTGGTACCATACATAAACTTTGCATCACATCACCAGGTGATCACGTAGTTGGCTAGAGAAGTATTATTTATTTCCAAATTTAATTGCTCCTGTCCCATCCTTATAGCACTGAAAAGGAAACAGGCTTTTGGGAACAGAGGATTTTTTTTTATATGCCTTTCCTGCAACTTTTATCTAGTTGTAGTTCTCTACAACTTATTGTTTGGGCATTTTTAAACACACAGTCATTTATTACTTATTTCTTCTTTTATACATGCTGAGAATCTTGGGATTTCTTGCAGCATTGTGTCTATTATCTTGTCTTTGTTGGTTGTTTACTGGTGTTAGGTATGGTTAAAACTGGTGTCGGGTCCTTTTGTTTTCAAATCTGATTCTGTAAGGCAAGGTTGAGAAAAAAATAGATCTCTGCTGTGATTGCTTTGTAAATAAGCAGCTTGTTTTTTTCCAGATTGTTAAATTGGTGGCTCTTACACTGATAAATGTAATTACAGTATGTAAATTATATTGAAAATATTTTTGTCTGTTTGATGTATACTAAATTGAAGCGAAGTTATACGGTGTTCTGTTTGGAAGTGTGGAAGATACAAGAGTGGAACTACAGATAACAAGTTTATGCTTGTATTTCCTACTGATGAAGACTTTCACACAAGTTATTTTTATGGGTAGGTGATGAGAATATCACTCTGCATGTATATACATTTATTATACATTTTTGCATGATTATACATGTAGGAGTGGTACAATTTTGACTTGAGACTATTGGTGCCTTTTGTCCCAATGCAATTTTATTTGTGTAGACATGTCTATCTAAAAATCAGATTTCACTTCTCCTTTTGGAGATATGAATAAGAAGTGAGAGAAACAAAGACCTGAAGGAACAGTACATAGCTCCTGAAATTTTAGATAACCTACTGAAAAAAATGGACAAATAGTCAATATTGTACTTGACCCTCGTATCTTCTCCACTCGGCTATTTATTTTTATAGCTCATGTTGTATATGTTCACATTGAACTCTAATGATAATACTGAAAGACAACATGCCTCTCTGATTCAGTCCAGTTGTAGCTTATGTATGTAATTTAATCATAGTCTGTCACAAATAATGAACTGGACATCAGCCAGCTTAATTTTGAACTTGGTCTTCTGTTATTTTGTAATTGTCTTTTAAAAAGACAAAGATTGCCTTTCAGTTAATTATCATGACTTCTTTTCCAGTCATAATCATCAGCTTTTTGTGTTGCAAACGGTTTAATCTTTAATATATTGGCATTTAACTACCCATTTATTTTTGTCAAGTCTGTTTTAAGTTTCTAATATAACATCGTTTTATGAAATTGTTGTTTTGGAGGCAGGTCTGATTGGAAATATTTTGTGAATTTCTTCATACCTTGTTGCAATACTGATCTTTAGTATGACTTAAGCAATATGGTCACTCTTCAACGAAGTGTGTTACTGATCACAAAATAGGCACTTCTGAAAATAATGAGTTGAATTATGTGTCAGGCACCAAGTTACAAAAAACCCAAACTAAACCAAACCAAACCAAACAAACAAAAAAAAAAAAACACCAAAAAACCCACCCTAAAAACCTCAGGAGAAACAGCTTTCAAGAGAATTAAATTTGAGACTTTTTTCTATTTTGTCATCGATTTTGTTGATGAAGTCTTGGCCCAAAGAGAGTTTTGATTCTCTCATTTGGGGAGTGGGAACTCCAACCATTTTCATCCACTATGAGTCAATAAGCTGTAGCTGGGATGAACCGTTTGAGTTAAACTGCACATCCTTTTGGAATTATTTTTTCATTCTCTCTGCTTCCACATTAATCTTTGTCTTGAATTTGACTTTTTTTCTGAGCCTCTTCTGTTTCTAGCATGCTTTTTAATTATAAGTGATTTTCATTCATCACAAAGAATATAGGAGGTCCTAACAAAATAGACCGAAAATAACTTTTTGTTATTCTTCAAGAACAGATTTCAGAATCACATAAGCTATTTTCTCTCTCCCCTTCCTTCTTCACTTTTGTGGCCAAAAATGCATATGGTAATCATATTGAATTAAAATCATATTTATCACTGCACATGATAGTTTTGTTTCTTGTTATCCTCGATTTTAAAAGAACAACACCAAAAAAGCATTGCCACTTTGAAAAATTTCCCTGACCTTGACAGGTAAATGTTATGAAAGGAAAGTTGCCTAATGTTAAATTTATTGTCACTGGATCACTTATATCAAAAAGTTAGTTTTATTCAATCAACCATAATGTAATGTAAGCTTGTCTTGGTTTGGGACAAATTTGGGAGAAAACCCCTGTATAGGATCCCTCTAAGGAAGCAAACCTAAGTGGCCCCTCCCTCCAACCCGTCCGGTAAAAAAAAAAACCCTTTGGAGAAAAGTGGAAAAAACTATTTTACTAAACAAATGAAGTGCATACAAGTATAAAGAATGAATAATATGAAACAATAAAACCTCTCCTTCTGAAGTGAGATGGCAACTTGAGAAAGTCCTTGCCGTGGGTGTAGCTTGGCTCTCTCTCTCAGCCTCTCCTCAGTCTCAGTCTCTCCGGCGCTGCTGGAAAATGCCGAGGTCCAGGCCCCGGTGGGCCGCAGGTGCAGCCCCCAGTGCTCCCTTGGGTTTTTAGTCCAGAGCAGGTTTAAACAGTTCTAAGAAAAAGGAAAAAAAACAGTCCAGGGAACTTTTTTGCCCTAGCTAGTTGAAACTAACTAAAAGCAAAAACAAGATCTCTGTCCTGCAGTCTCTCCAAGCCTCCGCTGAACACGCTGTCCGCAGCAGAATGTGGAGGAGTCAGGCAGTTTTCTCAAAACAAACTCTGCGCTTTTCCTTGCTCTTAGAACTAGTTTTAAAGGCACAGGACTCAATATACAGCACAAACAGAACAGACGATTGGGGATACAAGCATCATAAAGTTACCCTAGGACAAAGCTCTCACTTGACTTTTGTAAAATTCTCTAGATAAATATTTTGTCTTGCCAAATTTTATATCCTGTATCTTAGATTTTTTTTTATTTTAAACTGAAGTTTATCCTTTTAAGATTGTAAATATAATGTCATCAGATATGGAGATGTTGATATGTTAATGTAAAAGATAATACACAAATAAGTGATAATTTCATAAATGTGTTTTTCTTACATTTGTGTTTTCTGTGTATGCAAAGGTTAAAGTGTCTCTGTAATCTCAGACTATGTTCATTAGCTGAAGTTTAATAATTCATATAATATATCACTATAAACTCTAACTCTAAGCTTCATGTAGGAGATTGTATTAACCCTTAAATTATTGTACTTTGTACTTTTAGAGGGGGTTTTCACAGTATACAGACTTCTAATCTGTGTTGCTTTTCTCTCCTGCAGATGGACCTCCAGTTATAGCTCACTATGATATATCAGACACAAACTCAGACCCAGAAGTGGTAAATGTGGACAATCTGTTGGCAGCTGCAGTAGTTCAAGAGCACAATAATTATTTAGGAAATCAAGACTCAGGATCTACCTGGAGAACCAGAGGGCTGCTAGATGAACTGAGTGCTGATACAGGTTTGGTTAAATTCTCTTCCTCTGACATTTGTTCCAACATCTCAGTAGGTGTCTCTCCCTTTCTTGCTTTCAGTATTTTTATAGTTTATACAGCTTTAAAACCTCCCTAAGTGGATTTTCCAAAAAAACACAGTACTGGTGCTTATTAAAAAGGTCTGACATTTATTCCAAAATATAACTCATAAAAATCAACAAAGATTCTTGCAATGTATTTTTGATACTAATTTTCTTATTTATTTTTTCTCCTTTGTTTCCTTCTAATTACTACTTGGAAGTTAGGTCTGGGGTTGTGTTGTTGTTTTGTTTTTTGTTTTTTTTTTTTTAATGAAAATGAGCTAAGCTTGTTACTGAATGATTGATTATGACAACCCACACCACCAGCTAGTAAACTAGTCTGCTAAAGAAGAGGTTGGAGCCTGGGTTCTAAGGCAGAGTTAGTTTATTTCAGCTTGAGCTGAGTGCCTCCAGAGGCAGACCCTGAGCATAGAAATTCCTGGACCTTTATACCCTTACAGTCTGTGCACCAGATCTTCATGCATCCTGCATGCATCTCTTGGTCCAATGGTGATTTATGGTCTGGGGTCTTCTAACACATCAGTGGATTTTTTCCCCATGTCCACATGGGCAGGCCATTAACTGCTCTAATCTTCCAGCTTGGGCCAGCCTTCGGGGCCTCCAGGGTCTTGACCCTTATCTGAACGTATTCAGCCTTTCTCTGTTTCCTCCCCTGTTTAGCCATCCATGCTAACAGAGTTTACTTAAAGTTCGCTGATCCTAAGCTTTGATAAGGGCTCACTCATGCCAAGCTGTAAGCAAGTTACAATTAAACTTAAACCTATACAATTAATTTCTGATATTTCATATTTAAATGTAAACTTAATTTGATCCTCAACAGGTCATAATCTAAGTATTGGAATTGTCTGTGTGTATCTTTTTTCTTTCTCTCTTTATTTCTTTAAAATACAAACAGTAATTCTTCCCATATTCCATCTGCACCTTATAAAGTTGGACAGACCAGCATCAGATAAACATGAAGGGTAAAAAGGTGCTGGTAAGTGAGCTTAGCATTTTATTTGGTTTGCATGGCCTGGTTTTGGTAGCTAGGGGGCTACAGGGGTGGCTTCTGTGAGGAGCTGCTAGCTGCTAGCTTCCTCCATGTCTGGCAGAGTCAATCCCTGGCAGCTCCAAAGACAGATGTGCCTCTGGTCAAGGCTGGGTCAATTAGAAATGGTGGTAACACCTCTGTGATAACATATTTAAGAAGAAAGAAAAAAGTTATTGTGCAGTTGTAATTGCAGCCAGAGAAGCGTGAGAATACGTGAGAGGAGCAACTATGTAGACACCAAGTTCAGTGGAAAAGGAGGGAGAGGAGGTGCTCCAGGCACCGGAGCTGAGATTGCCCTGCAGCCCATGGTGAAGACCATGGTGAAGTTGCTGTCTCCCTGCAGCCCATGGAGGAGACCCTTGCCAGAGCAGGTGGATGCCTGAGAGGAGGCTGTGACCCCATGGGAGGCCCGTGGAGAGAGGAGACCCCTCTGGAGCAGTCTGTTCTTGATGGATTGCACCCTGTGGAAGAGTGATCCATGCTGCACCAATTTGAGGGGTACTGTTGCCTGTGGGATGGACTCATGTTACAGCAGTTCACAAAGAACTGTTGCTTGTGAGATGGAGCCATGTCAGAAAAGTTCGCAGAGAGCTATCTCCTGTGGGAAGGACCCCACAGTGGAGCAGGGGAACAACTTCTCTCCCTGAGCAGTGGGAGAAGCCACAAGTGATGAAATGACCATAATCCCCACTCCCTGTCTCCCTGTGCCACTGGGGTAGGAGGTAGAGCTGGGAAGGAGGGATGGGTGAGGGGAAGGTGTTTTTAGTTTTATTTTACTTCTCATTATCCTGCTCTGATTTTGTTAGTAATAAATTCAATTAATATCTCCAATTCTAGCCTGTTTTGCCTGTGACATTATTTGGTGAATGATCTCTCCTGGTCCTTATCTCAACATATGAACCCTTTGTTCTATTTTCTCTCTCCTGTCCAGCTGCAGCAGGGGAGTGATAGAGAGAAGCTTTGGTGGGTTCCTGGAATCCAGCCAGCATCAACCCACTCTTCCACAGGGTGCAGTCCTTCAAGGACAGACTGCTCCAGCGTGGGTCTCCTCCATGGGCTGCAGGTGGATCTCTGCATCCCCATGGGCTGCAGGGGGACAGCTGCTTCACCATGGTCTTCACCACAGGCTGCAAGGCAATCTCAGCTCTGGTGTCTGGAGCACCTCCTCTCCCTCCTTCTTCACTGACCTTGGTGTCCACATAGTTGCTTCTCTCACATATTCACATATTCTCACTCCACTCTTCTCTGGCAGCAATTACAACAGCGCAATAACTTTTTTTCTTTCTTTTTAAATATGTTATCACAGAGGTGTTACCACCATTTCTAATTGGCCCAGCCTTGACCAGAGGCACATCTTTCTTTGGAGCTGCCAGGGATTGACTCTGCCAGACATGGAGGAAGCTTCTAGCAGCTCCTCACAGAAGCCACCCCTGTAGCCCCCCAGCTACCAAAGCTTGGCCACGCAAACCCAATAAATTCCACCCTTTGCCTCTGTGAATCACATATTTAAGAATTATCATTAAAATTTGGGCAGCTAGCTCAGTCGGTAGATCATGAGACTCTTAGGGTCATGGATTCGGGCTCCACATTGAGTGCCAAAAAGGACTGTACAGGGTTGACCTTGATTGGACACCAGGTGCCCACCAAGCCACCCTATCTGTCCCCTTCCCTATGAGACAGGGGATAGAAAATAAGATGGAAAACAGCTAGTAAATTGAGGTAAGGCAGTTTACTAAAGAAAAAAATTGCCCATGCATAAGCAATGAGGAAAAAAATTATTCTCCACTTCCTATTGGCAAGCATTGTTAAGCCACTTCCCAGGAAGCAGGGTTTCATCATGCATAGCAGTGGCTCTGGAAGGCAAACATTGTAAATAACAAATGCTCCCCCATCCTTCCTCTCTCCCTTAGCTTTTCTATCTGAGCTGATATCATATGGTATGGAAAACCTCTTTGATCAATTTAGGTCATCTGGCCTAGTCATGTCCCCTCCCAGGATCCTGCCCACTCCTGACCCCTTGATGGAGGGTGAGGGGGGGTAATATTGAGAGACAGCACAGTGATGCTCAGCAGTAGCCAAAACACTGGTGTGTTATCAACACCTTTCCAGCTGCCAATAGAAAGCACAGCACTGTGAGGGCTGCTATGGGAAAATGAACTCTACCTCAACCAGACCCAATACATCTTGGTATACTTCTGAGTGCATGTTTGTCAGTACTGGCCTTTTCTTACAGTCTCTAGGATTGTACATTTGGAAAGCAAAATTTTCAAATCTTTCATCTTGTTCACAAATTTCATCTTCAGCCAGTATCTAGTTTAACAAACATTAAAGGATGTGTACCCATGGAAGAATAACAACATAAACTTCGTCTAAGTGAAAAATCTTATTATGCTATCACATCTTTGTGCATAGGTGTCCTAGGGTGACTGTATGGTCCGGTATCCCCATCATCTGTCTTTTTGGTCCAGATATAAGTCTTGTGCCTTAAGAGCGAAAGGGGGGGAAGCAGTGGAATGCTTTTTCAGTTTTGTGGGCAGAAGCTTCACTTCCTCCCTCGTATTCCTTTCTCTCGGCATGTGTTTCTCGTGGGCTCGAGAAAGTGGGCCCAGCTAGCTTAGTTGCTAGAGCATGAGACTCTTAATCTCAGGGTTGTGAGTTCGAGAAAGTGGAAAGGAGCAGGTCAAAGATCCTGTGGTGGTCAGCAGGGGGATTGTGCCTTTTAGCCACTGCAGTGTAGCCTGGGCAACACAGAGACTTGCGGGCTGCCCTTTTTTTAATTCATAAAGCAGTTGGGGAGGAGCTGCTGGAATCTGCCTTTTCAGAGGAGACACATTTTGGATATTTCCTCCCAAATTTATCTCAAACCCGAACAATAGGCAAATATTTTAGACTGTTTTGCAAGCCCTGATGTTGTAGGGCAGATAAAACACATTGGGCATCATCCTAATGTTCATGCAAAGAAACTAACAGCATAGGCATGTTACTAGGCATGAAATTAATATGGCCAGAGGCTGTAAATCTATCTGTATGTTATAATCTTGATTGACACTTCTTGTAATAAATAAGCAGACGGGACTGTTTTCTCATGCAGAAAAGCCTCTTCTTTATTCACAAAGCTCATATTTATAGGAAATATCAGAAGGCACTGCGTTAAACCTAATTGGTCAGCAATACAGTGAAACTCAATTCATTGGTCAGTAAGGGCTATTGTATATGTCTATCAAATTTTCTATCTCTAGATATGTTTACATATTTTCTTCAATGATTCTCATGGGACAGATTCATTGTTTATGCTGGTGCAAACATTTTTCTCTCTAAGAATAGGTTGTTGTGTTCATTCTTATAATTTTTCTTTATAGGAACTTACAAGCTACTTCTAGCTTAGCTAGAGTAGCAGGGCCTAAACTATATTTTATAAGGCCTTTCTTTTATATCTCTACCTGTCTGCAACAGACACTCAGCTATGCTTACAGTTATTACTCTGCTAATCATGGTTTCTCTATTGCTATTTATTTTTTATGTCTGAACTTAAAACTATGGTAATATATGGAAGCTCTTTTGGAGTTCCCCTTTATACAGATGAGGATTAATTTGGGGGCTATTTAAGAGCCAGCTTGCTTTGCTCCTCTGCCAGGCATTACCCTGTCAAGTAAAGGGTGCAGAATGGTGATATGTCATCAATACACTGATACAACATAATAAAGTCGGTTTATATTCACACCAGTTTGTGTGAATCAATGGCCAAGGATTATGTTGCTCTTCTGCTGCCTGTATTACCAAAAATTCGGTAAAAAAAGCCCAACTCCTTAACACCAATGTAACATTAAGAAGCAGGCATTCTTTATTTGGCTGGATGCACAAGGGGATATCTCCTCCAAAAATTGTGCATGCTGAATACAGGAAAGTTTCTGTATTTTATATACATGTTCATTGATTGTCCCAGAATAAACATACGTATGATAATCATTTCCCCAAAATTGGTAACATATTTTCTCTCTCCTTTACACATGCATTCTTAGTGGTCAGGGCCCCCTATGTTATAGCTGACCTGGTAAAGTTGGCAGAACACTGGGGCTGGTGAACTTCCAGTTCTTCTTACACAATGGGCATTGTGCAGTTCCATAGGCCAGTGGTCTTTGAAGAATAAGCATTGTGTTATCTCACCAGATGTAGAAAATTTATCATCTGGTAACATCCTTCCCCTTTGAGACTTGTGAAGCTTATCTTCCCTTCAAGCCTTCATAAGCCTCACTTTGCTTTTTTAATAACATCATATAAGTTCCTCGCGTTGCATTAGCAATCATGTTTTTTATGCAGCTTAAAGCAAGTAGCATAATCACAATTATTACTATGATCATAATTATACTTTGCAAATTTTTATATTAAAAAAAACCTACATGGTGTTAATCTTGTTTCTGCTGTGTTCAATGTGTGGTTGCTGGTTTTACCTGCATGTGATGAACCCAGTGCTTGATTCTTTCTACCTTGAGTGCAGTGTAGGTTACCAGGAAGACTTGATATGGTCCCTTCCACTTCTCCTGGACTGATCCAAAGTTCCAGGTTCTGATGCACACCATATCTTCTGGTTGGAAAGGATGTACATGCAAGTGCAACCCCAGTTATCTATTGATAACAATGTACCTTGTAAGACTTGAAAGAGTTAGTCCTAATGCTAGTAAATATTAAATTTAGCAAAGCTTTTGACACTTCCCTTGCCTTGTTGGTGTGACATGGAAAAGTTTCTGGCCATCTAGAAAAAGTACCAAAATACTAAAATGTACTAGTCCCCATTCTTCCTGGGCAATTCTGCAAAATTAATTTGCCAATAATCACCTGGTGAATTCCCCTGTTTTACTAGCCCTGGAGGTGGCCTTCTTCCTTCCTTGAGATTATTATGCAAAACAAATCACATATTTTGCTACAAGTGATCTATGAATTTCTGTCATCTTTGTGCTTACTATATCCCTTTGTAAACTAGTTACCATATTGTCTATTTCCTGATGTGTTTCCTGATGTTTTAGTTTCATTATCTTATACATTAATTGTGGAGGTACAATTATCTGCCTGCATGAGGTTACCAATCACCTTCTAATGGTGGGGCTAACTGCCTGTCCTGATTACTATAATTTGATTTTTGTTCCAGGACATTCAACTTTTGCTAGGTATTAGTGCAAGGATACCTTTTTCAGCAATGTCTTTAGAATTTTTGTCAGTTAATTGATTCCCTGTATTAACTGGGGAGTCTCCAAACTGATGGGTTTTACAAGGGCACCACAGCCACTTCTTTTGACTTTTACTTTTGTACACTGTAGTAGTTGACTAATTTCTTCTTTGTACTTGATAAGAGACCTCTGTGCCAATAACAATCCCCCTTTCTTCTATATGGTTTAATGGGAGTGTATTATTTAAAAAATATATTTTAAATCAGTCCATATGTTTACTCTTTTTCCTTCAGTGATTTCGAACACTCACTGTAAGGTCATTATTTCTGCTTTTTGTGCTGATGTGTTAAAAGGTAAAGCTTGGGCTTCTATTACCTGGGTCAAGGTTCCCACTGCATACCCAGCTGCCCATTTTCCATTTCATACCATGCTGTTCCTACCGGTGTGCACATCCAGTTCTGGCTCCCAGATGGAAGTGCTCTTGAGATCCAGTCTGCCAGAACACACTTGTTCAATAGTGTCTAGGTTTGAAAAGACAGGTATCTGCTAGGGAGAGGTGGGGCCTCTCTAGGAATGGGGAATTCCAATCCCTTCCCTCCAAGTTATTATAATTTAGAAGATTAAAAAAAACCAAAACTTTTCAGTCAGAGCTATGGGGAAAGGAATAACAGTCCTTTACCAGTAAATATAACAGGACAAACAAACAACAACAGCAATGATAATAATAATAATAAACAGAACCAAGAACCCCGAGGGGCTTTGTCTCACAAGCCCCGGGCAGTCTGATCTCTTGGGACCCCAAGAGCACCAAGCCGAAACGGTGGAAAAACTCCGGGGCTGATGACTGGAAACTGTGGGTTGTCCCGGCAGGCAGGGGGGTGTCCCGGCAGGCAAAGTGAGCAGTGCTGAAGAAGCTGCAACGGCTGGACGGGACTGACCCAGCCTCCAGCAGGGCAGGTGAGGGGCTCCAAATTCCTGGGCGCTCCAGCAGATGATAGAATTCCCAGGACCGGACCCTCCGTTGTTATGGAGTCCTCATGCAACCAGCAGTCGCCCAACCATCTTCTCCAAAACTGAGAGCAGAAGAGACCACCCTCAGCTCCCGGAGCCCCCGAGCCTTTCCCTCCCCCCCCCAAACTAAGTGATCTACTTCTCCTGTATGGGTCAAGCACCCTTTAAGCATCAGTATTTAGTCTCCTAGCAACTTATGGGGGGGGAAAAAAATTCCACAGGAAAACTTAACCCCCAACAAATAGTTACCATGAAGTCATAGCATAAAGGTATCTGGGCTCCTTCTGAAGCTTGGAGAAACATGTCTGGGTTCAAAGCAGTGGTTACCTTAAGTTCAACATTGTCCTGCTCCAGTAGGGCAACTTGGTATTTCAGCATTCTGCTGGCGATATCCAATGTCCTCCTTTTTCTTCCAAACCAGCTATTACCATGTGGGGTACATATCAGCTTTTGTGCTTCTCTGCAGCTACCACTGCTCTCAAGCATCTGGGTCATGCTTTACTCACATTGTCCAATTGTTTGGACAAGTTTCTTCCATGACCCCAAATGCTGTGCCAGTACCCCTAGGTCCAGGTACATCCTTTTACACACAAATAACTCAAGTGATTTGGTTGTGTGGGAATCCTAATGCAAGGGTTGGCATTAAGGGTCTTTTAGGGTTTGAAAGGGCCTCTGACTCTCAGGAGTCCATACCGAGTAATTTTTCAGTGGAGGACCATAGAAGGGTTTTGCCAGTACCCCATAACTGACAATCCATAACAGACACCATTCAGCCATACCTAAGAAGGCTTGTAGTCCTTGGCTTTGGAGTCTGGCAAAAGGCTTTATTTCAGCTGCTTCCCAAGCTTCTTTCTTCCTGCAAGATCTCAAAACCAAGATATATTACTGCTTTTCTGCCTATTTGTGCCATTTTCTTTGACACCCTGTATCCAGATTATCCCAAGAAATTTAATAGATTTACAGTAGCATCAAGGCGATTCCTTTCAGTCTTGGCAGAATATCATCTACACATTGTAGTAAAGTTCTGTCCAGATTTTCCAGGTTTCCAAGTTGTTTTTTTTGCCAACTGATTGTCAAATATAGTGGGGCTCTTTTGAAGCCCTGGGGTAGCACAGTCCACATTATTTGCTCTTTCCACCCAGTGTTTGGATTCTCTCACTCAAAAGCAAACAATTTCTATCTGGGTCAAGAGGTATCACAGAAAAAGGCATCCTTAAGATCGAGCTCTGTGAACCATTTGTATTCCCCTTTCAGTGCTGTCAAGAGTGTGTACAGTTTCACTACTACTAGAATAATATCAGGTACTTTTTATTAATGGCCCTTAAATCTTGTATTAATCTATGTTCCCCATTTTGCTTTTTAACTCGTAATATCAGGGTGTTATATTCTGACTCATGCCCTTTCAATAACTCATATTCTAAAACTTTTTCTATAAGCTTTTCCAACCCCTTCCTTGCCTCCCACTTAATAAGATAATATTTTTGCTTTACCAGTCTGGCTTTAGGTTTGAGAGTAATTCTCACTGGTTTGGCCACCTTTGATCATCCAGGCATCTCAGTTGCCCATACCAACATGGTTACAGCATTCTCTACCTCCTCTGGGATTTCTTCCAACTCTTTTGATTCCTGTGACATAAAATCTTTGCTTCAACAGCTTTTTATTTGGGTATTTGAATTTGTATTTCCCCATCCTGGAAAGTTATTTGAGTAACCAGTTTTCCCAATAAATCTCTCCCCAGCAGGGGGATTGGGCATTCAGGCATATGCAAATTGATGTGTCCTCCTCACTGTTTTCTTAATTTAAATATTAAAAGTTATAAAAAAAGGCCTGTTCTCTTTCCTCCCTGTCACACCCACAGTGCTTACAGGTTCCAAACTAAGTTTTCCTCTGCACGTATTCAGTACTGAATAAGTTGTTCCTGTATCAATTAAAAAAAAATTTCCTTTTCATACCCCAGCAATAATGTAACCAGGGGCTCAGCTAAAGATGATTCCCCTGGTTCCCTTTCAGGGTAATTCATCTTCATTTAAGGTCCTGAGCTTGATGGCTTGAAGAGTCGGGTTTAGTTTTTATGTCTGAATTCCCCTGCCTTGGGGACACTCCCTTTTTCAATGTCCCCTTTCTTTACAAATTGCCAAATATACTTCAGCCACTAATTATTACAATAACCAAAATATACGTCAGCTACCAACTATTAAAATATTCAACCAATTGTTTTTGAGTGAGGGGGTCCTGAGTCCTAATTATGGTTTCAAATACTTTAGCAACTCTAACTGGATCTTCCCTATAAACTCCTGCCACTTTTCTCCATGACATTAAATCCACTGTTAAAAATGTTTTTTTTTACTGTTACTGGACCATGATTTCTGACCATCTGCTGGAAGGGAGCCATCAGAACTTCCCCAGCATCTCCCCCAACATCTCCTTTCTGCCTTCTAGTGCATCCCACAATCAGACTAAAATCCTCTGATCCCCTAAAACGTTCTCTTCATTCCAGTCCACTTTCCCACAACCTCCTCATATGTCTAAACGTATTCCTGGGTGATTGATCATTCCCTCTCCCCATTCTTTGCCAAGGAGCAACCATCAGCTCTAAATCCTCCTCCTCTTCTCACCCGCACTTTAAATACCTCTGTCCTATTCTGCACGCAGAACATCTCCTCAACCCTTTGCCTTTCTTTTCCTTTCAAGGGCTAAAATGAATGGAACTTATGGGGTTGTGCTGCATTCCTTTTGCCATTATGGATGATTTTTTAGGGTGAAAAAACAATTCAACATAAAGAACTTCATCCCACTTATTCTCCCTTCTACAAAACAGTATTGGTTACTGAAGCGGCTCTCTCTCTCCCCTTGGAGCCCGTGCTCTGTTTTAGCCTCGGCAAGCTTGAGAGAGAGAGCCCACGCCAGAAGGAATCTTCCTTCAGGGTCCTAAAAGCTACCCAGAGGCGGCAAACCTTCTCGTTTAGAGAGAGCAGGCATCCATCGATGGCAAAAGGAAAGAGTCTGCTCTTTGTCTGGGGGGGATCACGGCTTTATTCAGGGGTCCTGCCCCTGCAGAGTCCGGAGCTCAGTCCGGTCCCCGTCCCAGTCCCAGAGCAAGAGAGCGAGCCCCCAGCCATCCCAGGGCTTTTTCCCAGGGGGGACAGGCCTAGAGGCAGGGACAAGCCACTACCCAATCATGGATAAGGTGGGAGTAGAACAGAGTTGGGTTACATTCCAGTGTGGGAGGATAGGCGGGGCAGAGGTGCAGGGACAAACCATGTGATATGCTTTCCAAGGGAACAGGGGATACAGAAGAAATATTACAAAACCCAGTATAAAAATGAAATACAGTATAAACCAAATTAATGCACTACAACAGATTACAATATGGTACTATACTGTAAGGTTCCATCCTTAGGCCACTTCTCTTGATCTTCCAGTATGTGAAGTGGCCACCACTGATTACAAAATTTTATACATTTTTCTCGCACAAGGTGGACACCCCAAATTTGTTTCCAATGTTTCTAGATACATTGCAGTGGTGACACCTGTGAAACTCCTTTTGAGGTTTTGTTTCCCATTACAACAAATTACCATTTAGGAGCTCCTAGAAGGGACTGTAACCATTCCCTGTTCCCACCTTAGGTACTTTTAAACCCAACCCTGCAAAGGTTTTGCTGGGCCTATGTAATAGTTTTAATTTTGATAACTGG
Source organism: Hirundo rustica (assembly GCF_015227805.2). Lineage (NCBI taxonomy): Eukaryota > Metazoa > Chordata > Aves > Passeriformes > Hirundinidae > Hirundo > Hirundo rustica. Next base: position 22,790,430 of record NC_053487.1, on the reverse strand, counting down.
GCAGAAATACTACTTAATGTAGTGGTTTCGCGTTTACTAAATTCTGGTCTTAGTATTTACTCTTTTTCTGTGGGAGAGAGACTAGGAGAAAAACAAAGCAGGCTCAACCTTAAAAATGAACAAATAGTTTTATTAACACACACTAAAAGAATAGAAAAAGAAAGTTGGGAAAAAAAACGTAAAACAAAACAATGAAACTTTAAAAACATTCTTCTCTCTCTTTACAAACTGTTAACTTTCTTACAAAACAACAAAAAGAGACAAAACTCGTAATTTTCAGTCAGTTTCACCATTTGACAATAGTCTTTCATCAATTCATTAGGGGAAGAGTATCTTTTAGAGTCATGGATCCCACTGACAACTTAGAACAGTTCTCTTGTGGGTTTTAAACTGTCACAAAAACAACCGCCCAGAGAAACTTGCCTTTGTGACCCTCCCAGGAGCAGTTTCTCAAGCTGCTTATGGGTCATGGGTCTTAGACTTTTGCATACTGGGGTGTCACCTTTTAAATATGAATAACTCTAAAGCAAAGGATTTTTCACCTCAAGGTACAGAGATATCTTCTCGCTTCTTCACTGGCGCAGGGGGCTTCTCATCTTTATCTCTGTTCAAGCATCTAATAGGATATTACTTAGTTCATCACAAACACTTTTGCTCAAATTCACACAAATTAAAACAATCATCTCCCCAAATGCATATCTTTCCATGATTTAAAGGAATGATCTAAATATAGAGTTCATTTCCATGGCTCAAATAAGAATAGAACAACCAACTCTTCAACCCTCTGTCTTAATAGTCTTTTCAGTCTTGCTACTGACTTCATGCTGTTGGTCTTTATGTTCACTCTGTCCCTTTCTTACTCTCTCAGAGAAGGGCCAAGGTCTGGAAGCTTCATGTTGCCAGGAAAGGGTTAAATCTGCTCAGAGTCTTTGTGTCTCCCTCTGTAGCTCATGGTATTAGATGTTCAAGTCTGTGCTGGTGAGGGAGGAAGAACTCACAGAAACATCAGAGATCGGAGCACTCAGGCAGTCCGGAATCACAAAAAACCCAGGCAGGATCATAAATGCCTTCTCAGCCCACCCCTCGGTGTAAATCGGGGCAGCCTCAGCCTAAATGGTGCCCATAGCTTTTATCAGGAGCCTAGCAGAGATCTCTCCTTGCTCCAGGGAAGTTTAGAGAAAGTAGTTGTTATAAAGCAGCAACCTCTCCTTCCCGCCCCCCGCCCCGGGAGCCGATAGAATCTGGCCAGGCCTCAGGCCAGCTTCCCCCCAAAAGGGGGGAGCAGCAGGCCCAGCTCGATGTTACCTGTCTCTCTCTCACCAAAAGAAAGAAGGAAAAGACCCACCTACAGGAAATCAAGGGGTTTTATATGGTACTTCCCAAAGTCGTAGCTAACAATTTTCAGTGGTTAAAACAGATGCCAATATTCTAATTAACCCTCTGATAGGTCCCTTTCCTTTCTAAAGCAATTCCTAGGTCCTGACCCAGAGAATCATTCTACATTCTTCTATGACTAAAAAACTAAACTGTACTAACCCATGACAGCCTAACTGGCAGGTTAACAGTTAACACCTTTAAAGTAAAGAATGCCTTTATTTTACCAGGGGTCTTTGGTCTGGGGCTTGAAGGTTCTCCCCAGGAATCCCTTGATGCTGGCTGGAGGTCCTGCGATCCCTTGGATCTCTTGAAAATCAGGAGTATGTTCCACCTGGTTTGCCAAAACTGTTAACAAAAATTTAGTAAAATTAAAAAAAAAAACCTCCTTAACACCAATGTAGCATTAAAAAGTAGGTATTCTTTACTTGGCTGGTTGCACAAGGGGATATCTCCTCCAAAAATCATGCTGAAGCAGCAGTGACATTCAGAAGAGAGGTGATGAGAATCTCTGAGATGGTGATTATAAACTCATCAAATGGTTTAGGTTGAAAGGGACATTAAAGGTCATCTCATTCCAACCCTCATGCCATGGGCAAGGGCTCCTCCCACTAGACCAGGATGCCCAAAGCCCCATCCAACCTGGCCTTGAACACTCCCAGGGACGGGGCAGCTGTCTATGGGCAACCTGTTCCAGTGCCTCACCACCTTCACAGGAAAGAATTTCTTCCTACTATCTAATCTAAACCTGCCCTTTCAGTTTGAAGCCACCAGCACATGAATCAAAGCCTCTGAGCACTCCATTTCATGTTTCTCTATGTACCCAGCCACTTCTATTAAATAAAGAAATATCTATGACCCATTTGGGGGCTTTCTGGCAGTCAGTGATATTTGCCAAGAAAAGTTCAACTGAACTGTAATGTTAGGAAAAGTCTGCCTAGGCTATTAAGTTCAGCTGACAAATCTTATTTTGCCTTGTGAGGTGGAAACTCCTCCTTTGGGTACCTAGCAGCACATGAGTTTCCTTCCTTTGCAAACCTGATCAGATGTTGCACCAAGGATCTTGGCTTTTACAAAAACTGAACATATGGTCTCTGCCTCTCTATTTGCTTGCATCTTTTCCAAGTACTGTAAGCAGCCAGTAGGTGGTTTTCTGGGACTTAATTTAATTTCCTCTTTCTGTGGTCTTTTCATCTACCTGGGGCTATAATCACTTCTGTATGTTCGCACACCTTTGAAATTGGGTGTTACATTACTGCTTCCTTCTCCTCTGTCCTGCGTACTTGGAGAAGGGGATGGAGGTTTCAGCACTGTTTATTCAATATCATTTTACGTCATAGTCATAGGTGTGCTTTTGGCAGGGAAAATGCCATGGCTAGAAATGGAAGGGGGGGGCCATTTTTGTTTGGCTCGCTACAGCTAAAGGACCTGCAGACCCCAGCATGTCCTGCCGTTTTCCCCCATTTCCCATCCCTCCAGGATGTTTTTGCAGGACAAGGGGCTGAGGAGAGACATCAGCACTGCTCCCAGGGGATGGTGCTGAAGTGACAGCTCTGATGCAGCTGAGACCAGCAGAGCCAGGGCTGCGCAGCTTTCAGTTCACCATGGGATCGGTTCTTCCCCCTCTTCAGGGTGGCAAAGTGACCTGGAGCAATGGCATTGATTTCAACTGAGTCTAGCTAAGCCAAGAGGGAGTCCAGCTGAGCCGGAAAGGAGCCCAGTGAGGTGGTAGGAAGAGGCAGCGAGGTGGCAGAACCAACCCTCACACACACCCCCAGTGTGGCGGACCAGTGGTAGTGGCAGTGCAGGAACCTGTTATCGAACTGAACTCAGCAGAGATAAACACTCACTGCTACCGCCACCACCGCTGTCACAGAGACAGACCAGGAAAACCTCCAATACAGATCTGGAGCTGCTCCAGGCAGCACCAGCATCCCCCATCCCCCATTGGAACTGCTTCATAAGCCCCTGAGATCTTTTCTTTGTTCGGGGGAGGGGGGGGGCACATGATACTGTTGCCTTTTTCCCAACCTGGAAATGAAACTCGAGATAATTTTAATATGGAGGTAATATGAAAGTGGATCTTTATTTGAAGGCCTTCAGGGACAGTTATAGAAAGATGTCCACAAAAGCCCATCCCCTCCAGGAATGAGTACATATTTGTAGGTTTTAGGAAATTAGCATAATTGTTAAAAAGCACCAATTAGGAGGACAAGTGGTGATGCAATTCCCCCCCAGTTCAAGCCCCTTCTCTAGAGTCCACCCCTTGGCACTAGCTGTACTTTGTCCATGCAAATGTATCTCAAAAAGTTGTTCTCAGCCTTGGTTCCCAGGAAGAACCAAGATAGTATAGGGGCCTTGTACCTCCCGGGGCTTGGAGCTCTGGAATTTTTTTTGTCTTTCTGCCAAGGGAAAGGCCATGGAAAAGTACTGGGAAAACTAGTCACTAATACAATAGACTACAAAGCTACAAATATATGTGTGAAGAATACAGAGAACATATAAAAGAAAAAAAAGGCAAATCCCAAAATGTCATCAACACCTTGCTTTTGTTGGTTAAACCATACCCTCTTTTGTACAATTTTCTTTTTTACTGTTGTGTTTATTGCTATTTTATTTTAGTAAAATTTCAGCTCTAGCCTTTTTTAACCTATTGTAGTTTCATTTTTGATTTTTTTTCTTCCCTCCACTGTCATGAGGGAGGGAAGGGGGAAGGGGGAAGGGGCTTATTCAGTCCTAAACTTTTACTCACTGTAAAACCCTTACATCCTCTCACCTTTGAAGAGATGTTTACTCAAACTAGATATATTATGTTAGGGGTTGTTGGTTGGAGACAGAAATGACACAAACTCACCGAGGTTCATCAACAGCCAAAAGTTTATTACTGCAGTTCTTCTTATAGGGGATTTGAATTTCCTGGGTTTAGACAGCTGATTGGTCTGAGTCTTAACACCGCCCAGCTCCTTGACCAGTGATACGTTAGCAGTTAGGATCAAATGGGGTTGGCTGAGGTCCCTATTTGAGTTTGAATCTAACCTATCCCTGCCTTATCCGAGGACTTGTTTTTACTTCTAGGCTGGTCAGGTTTGGGGGTCTGATATGACTATATTTATCTGGCAGCTGCATGCCAGCTGCAACCGTGACAAGATATACATAATATAGTCACCTCCTCTCAAATTTCCTTCTTGACTACCAATTCTTCCCTTGTGTAATACAGATGAGTGAGTGGTGTCCAAGGAGTACAGTGTCACCTGCTTCAGGGCTGCCCAGCATCCCCCAGGTTACTGATAAAGAGACAGTAAAAGTAATTGTCTTTTTTTGTTCCCTAAAAAAAAAATTTAAAAAAGTTCTGGTTCTGAGACCAAAGCAGGGAGAAGGAGAAGCATGCAGTTTGTTTTCAGAAATTTGCTCACTCCTACACATTCTGGCTCCTGGACTGTGTTCGTCTGAAGCACAGACAGACAGCAGGACAGAGATCTCCTGTGCTTTTAGTTAGTTTAGCCAGCTGAGGCAGAGAAGTTCCCTGGACTGGTTTTTTTTTCTTTTTCTTGGGACTGTTTAAAACCTGCTCTGGACTGAAAACCCAGAAGAGCTCCAGGAGCTCACACCTATGGCCCACCAGGGCCCAGGATGGAGTTTTCCAGCACCGGAGGGACTGATAAGAGATTGGGCGAGCTGAGCTACAACTCACAGCAAGGACTTTCTCTGAGTTAGCCATCTCTCTTCAGAGCAACAAGAGGTTTTATTGCTTCATATTATTCATTCTTTATGCTTGTGGGCACTTTGTTTGTTAAATAGTTTTTTCCACTTTTCTCCAAGGAGATTTTTTCCCAGACAAATTGGGGGCCGGGGCCGTTTGGATTTGCTTTTCCAGAGGGACCCTATTCAAAGGCTGATTTTTATTTCATTGACTGGCTTCTGCTATCAAAAAATTTAAACTTTTCCTTGGTGTATGATATTTATGTCCAGCCTATAGGCTTTATTTGTCACAGTATCATTGAGTTTTATTTATTTGCATTAGATGGTCTTCTTTCTTTATTTCAAAGGGGATTAGGCTCTAACTCAGCATTGTAATAAAATAACAGCTGGAAATCCTAATTACATTGGATGTTCTTGATGCAACAATCAGACTTGGTTCACATTTGTGTGATAACACTATCACTGGAGCTATGGAGACTGGATAAATCCAGTGGTCATCCTGTATCAGGTGATAAACAGAAAGTTGGATAACTTAATCTAAAAAGATTTTCCGTTTGCAGTGTTTCAGTCTTTTTTTTTCACTTGGGATATTCCTTTTTCAGATCATTTCTGAGTTATGTAAGTTGATAAACATTGGCTGTATTTGCATTTTCCCCATCTATAGGTAATTTGGATCCAGGCCTCCTTGCAGGTGACAAAATATCTTTAAGTAATGCCCAGATCAATGAAGAAATTAATATCGCCTCTTCTGATAGTGAAGTAGAGATTGTTGGAGTTCAGGAACATGCCAGGTATGAATTCCTTTTTCTTATTCTAATATTTATTTCATTTTATCAGAATATCTGTATTGCCGAAATTGATAAAGAAAAAAAATGCTGACTTTCACTGCTGTAGTTATCCATCCATGACTGATGCCCAAAAGGTAGCAAATGTTGCACTCGATTTTTCTATTCCACTGGTCATGGTGATATCAGAATGTATTTTTCTTTAGAACATTGCCAACTTGTTAAATATTCTTATTAAGCTTGTGATTCGATATCAAACATTAACAGGAATTCAGATTTTAAAGGCATAGCATGAATATGCAAATAATGAAACTAAAATATTTATATAGGTTCTTGTTTCCTTTCAAAATATTAGCTTTAAGCATTTAATCAGCTTCCACTTTAATTAATCAGTACTTGTAAAAATGCTATTAACTTTTCAATAGCTTATATATTAAGATAACCCCTTTAGAATGAAAATCATATCTTTATGAATCTTGGGTTAATTTCAAGATACAAGAGAGTTCAAATCCCCAAAGTAGAGGTGGGTAAGGAAACCAGAGGTTTCTCTCAAGCTCAGATAGAAAGCTGTCCAGCTGTGCTTCAGGTGTTATTCTTGCTAGGCATTATTTTGATGTTACTCTTAATCTTTAGTCTATGATCTTTCCTCGGCTTAAGATATTACAAAGCAGTTGAACAAGACTGGCATTTGCATATAGTATGGAGTGTTAATTTGATGGAATAAAAGCAAGTTAAAACAGTATACAGACAAGCTCCCTCTAAAACTAGTCTGCTGCCTGGTGGATGTGGTGGATGCTTGGAGTCAGAAAAGGCGTGTGAGGGACAGAGCAGAGCTGTTCCTTGTTGTCCCTTCACCACATCTTTTTTTGGTGAAAGGAAGATGGAAGGTGTGTAGGACCCAGTTTCCCAGGCAGGAAACTGTACAGATAATGTGGGCACAGTCCAGTGCTGTTGAATATGAAAAAAAGGAAATTTTAAGGTCCCAAAGGAAGAGATTTAGTCTTTGCTTTTAGAATAATGAAAGTCCTTGCATGGCTAACTCTTTTGGAAGATACTAATTCCTTAGGAAGTAGCTCTCCTGACTGTTTATCCAGCAGACCCAGGACTTGGAGGATCTTTGTGCCAATAATAAGCAGTGTGGACTTGTCCTCCAATAATAGTTTGTGTAAATCTGTCTAGCACTATGTATGCACAACCCTTCTGTTTGAGGTCCCCTATTCAAAAACTTTCCATGCCACTTACCTCAATAATATTTGCTGTGTAAAAAAATGGAAATGTGAAGTAAATGCAGAATTGCCATTTAAAATCAGTTTTAGTAGATATGGACTGAAATAATTTCAACAAAGACAGACTTAAAGCACATTTTTGTGCTTTCCTTTGTTTATGTAACCATCTATCATCTCCCACAAACTAGTTTTTACTGTCTCTGTTGAATGCTCACTTTTTAGTTGTTTAAATCCTATTTAGAATTGTATTTCTCTTGCAGGTCTAGGCTTGCAGTTATGAAGTCTTGATGGGCTTCTTTCAGGGTTCTCTTTTGGAAAAGGTTTAGGTTTTGATCAGTATTTTTACATTCTTAGTTAGTATGGTGTTTGGATTCTGTTCTCTTGCTCATACTGTTTTTTATCATGCTCCATATTCCATGCCATTACTGGACTGGTATGAGTTGTGACACCCTGGAGTTTGTCCATAATTTGTAGTTTTTCAGATTATTAATGTATTGGTGCAGTTTTTCATCATTAGAATATTACTTGACATCTACTTAAGACACCCCGACTTTTTTTTCAGTTTGTTTCTTTTTTCCAGTTATGCTTAAAAATATTTCTTCTTAACAAAAAAAAGAAATCAGATACATTTGTTAGTGTTCCAGTCTCTTATTGCTAATTCTTTGTAGATACGTACTTCAAGTATGTATTTTTAAGACTGAAGAAGTAATGAAAAAGTCATTCTAAACATCAAAACATCACATCCAAATCTAAATAGTGTATCTGAGAAGGCAATGAGACATTTATATTCAGAGAAGTTACAGCTCAGAGAATGAGATTTTTCATTCTATTTCATGAAACTCTAACAAGAACCAAGAGAGATGATCATAACCTAAGTACTTCTGGAGAAAATAAATTGCATGACCTCAAATTAAATAAAAAAAATAAATAAAATGTAAATGTCAGGGATATTTGAGCAACACATAAAATTTGGGTTCCTGAAATACAGTACATGCACATTTACAAAGAAATGGGAAAAGCTTACCCCAGCAGCCAAAATACCTACTTATGTGTGCAGCCACCATCCGTGCTTATAAGAGGCAAACCAATTTTTGGAGGTAGCAAGTTTTCCTAGTGCTTGTTTAAGACTTACAGGTGGAAATGGTCATCTTAAAGACTCCAATAAATTCTTGTCAACACTTCAACATATAACAAAATTGTTCTTTCATTGTGTTGGGTTTTTTTACTAATTATTATTAGCTTGTACTTCAATCATAAAATATCTACTGTGAATGTAATAGGTAAAAATACTGTGCAAATAAGTAGATATGTACCTCGCTTCAGTAAGGCACTTGAGTGTGTGTTAATGAGACTAAATCATGTATTTAAAGATAGACTATAATCACTGAAAGATTGTTTTGCTGAAGTCGGGCTGTACTGTTATCAGTGAGCATTTCTCAGCATTATTGTAATTTTTAGCTAAGAAGACCAAAAGAAATATCAAATATAATGGCTGTAATAATGTAATTGACAAGGTTTTTTTTTTTAAAATATTGTGACGAGAGTATCATTACCTCCTTATTTTAACATGGGTTTGATTTCATATAGAAAGATAGCTTTTCTTTGTCTCATCCAGCCTCACTTAAAATTTTTCTCTTTTTAAGTCCAGTGGCTAAAAGTGCTAGCAGGAAACTATACTTCTCAATAATGCACGGTATTACACATGATACAGTAGACTTCTTCAAGATCCTTGGGATCCATGCACATATTTTGTAAGGAATATCACTTTATACCCACTGGCAGAATTCAGTTCTTAAAAATAATCACCACCACCAAGTTTAAATTTAGTCTCAGCTTTGTTTACTGGGTATTTAAGATGTCATGGACTCTACAAATGGAAAATCCATGCAGACATTTTAGAGACAGGCATGTTAATAAGATGCCTAAGTGATAAAACACTGCAGCTAAGAATCTTGCTCCTGAATTCAATAGTAGCTTTAATACTTTGTGGTTTTTGCCTTGCTACAGGTATGTGCATCCCAGGGGAGGTGTAATTCAGAGTGTGTCTTCTTGGAAGCATGACTCAGGCTCACAATACATTAACACTCAGCAAACACAGTCATGGACAGCAGTGACTCCCCAGCAGAACTGGTCTTCACCCCCAGAAGTAGTAGACCTCACTTTGGATGAGGATACAAGACGCAAATATCTACTGTAATGCAGTGTCCCTTTGTTTCTGTCCCCACCCCTTCTCCCCTTTGTGGCACAGAAGTTCATTGTTAAAGCTTCAGCTTCAGAAGCTCCCTTTTTGACACTACGAAATTCAAACTCATGATCTTTTTCATTTCCATAAGAATGTGGTATGATTTCAATATAATTTAAAATGGTTTTGCCTTCTCAAAGAAGGATTCCTCCCAGAATTAAAACCTAATGGCACCAAATTTAAAACACATCTTCAAATAATAACATGTGCGTGTTAATCTGAAAAAATAACTGTGTGCAGACTTATGTCCACCCATCCTTTCCCACCTCCAACTTCAGAACATTTTTAATTTATCAGTATATTGAGTTTGTTAGTAGAAGTTAGTGTTTTGCTGTGTGAGCATCAGTGATTTTGAGAAATGCTGTCTTCACTGATTTCAGTGGAACTGGGGGTATTCAGTACTTCTGAAAACTGGGCCAAGAGTATTTTTACCCAAATTCATTTGGTTATTTTACCAGCAGGAGGGACTGTCTTTAATGCAAATGGCCCATAACATATGCACTGAACATCTTTTATTTTAAGCATTTTTATTTTCAATATAATTTATAGTTTACACTCTTCAGTTCTGAGTACTCTTATTTGACTACTGTTTCACTGATCATTTCCCATGGCTTGTTATGGTTTAAAATAGTAATAGTAGTGACTTAGTAGAAGATGGTTATAACACAAGCACAGGAAAAAGAAAAGTAGTAAAAAGACCCAGCATTCCTCTTTTTTAAATAGAGATGATTTTTTTTTGCCTAAATATGAGTCTTGCCTTGAATAGAAGGAGAGAAATGAAAGAATTTGCTCACAGTCCTCATTTCTACCGTTGCTTATTTGCTTCATTCACCATCTCAAAAAAACCCTCAACCCAAACAAATTCCAAAACCCCAGTCTGGCAAAGCACTTTAGCAGCTCTGTAGCAGGGACAGTTTGCTGAAACTAGATGGATCATTCAAGTTCTTAAAACTGTCCTAAAAGGTGTTGCAGGATCAGAACTTAAGATTGTGATTTTTAAAATTATTATTATTTTTTAAAATAGATCTGTACTATTTTCCTGGTTTTAGGTCATGTCTCTCATACTAGTTTTGGAATTGATTTTTCATGTATGATTCAGGAAACGCTTTCTACCAGAATATTTACTGAAATCAGTGGAACTACTTACTTTAGCAGGCTGTAGTTTCTGTAGTGTGTATGGAAATTCCTGCCACTCACCTGTCATTTTGAGCCTTTCTCAAGGCAAAAAACAGTGATTAGACTTTACAAGATTATAGTCACTTTAAATGTTTATTGTGCAATTAAAACATCCCTTTGTTTTCCAGATGTTTCTAGTGGGAATTTTGTACAGCTCTATCATCAGATTTTCTGCCATTTGAGGCTGAACAGGCAGTAATTAGGACATGGAAAGTTCTGTTTTCTTTTAGTGTTGGCTGGTTTCTAAATTTTATTTGGCTTCAAATAATTTTATCTGCAGGCAAAAAGAAAAAAAAGCAGAACAGTTCAGACTGCACTTTAAAGAACAATTAGGTAAGGGATTGATATTCCAATTTCAAACTTTCTAAAACACTGAATATAAGTATATTGCATGGCCAGAAAAATGCATGTGGTGCTTCTAGTGACCAATTTCTTTCTCTGGGGGCAGGAAAGAGGGAGGAAGGGGAGTGTGGATGGAGCCCATTCACACTGCAGTAGGGAAAAGCCTCATGCTATTTGGGCACTATAATCAGTAGTGGCTGTCAATCTTTTCTCCTTGTATTTTAATCATGCAACTCAGCCACTGTTTTAGTGGGCTAGCACACATTTTGTAACAGTAACTTTGAAACAGTGGCATACTGTAGCTGCTTTTTCCTGTTTCACAAAGTCTTTTGAACATCAGTTGTGAAGAAAGTTGCACAGACTCATTTGTAGTCCAATGAAAAATGCAAACTCACTCTCTTGTTTTTCAGTTTGTATATGATATGACTTCCGTGTATATATAACAACTGTGTCCTAACCAAGCTTACTCCAGTTGTGCACTGTGTTTGTTTAAACAATTCATATATTGTAGTCTGATGCAGGTTTTCTTTTATTTAAAACACTACATATTTTTTCTTATTCTTAACAAATTTGAAAAGGTGATGACTAATCTGAAAATTGCAATCACTGCATAGCTAGGAAGTGGTTTGGTTTTAATTTTTTTTTTTTTTTTTTTTTTAATAAGAGCAAAAGGTGCCTGTGTGATTTTGCTCTTCTCAGCAGGAAAGAGAAATGATAGCCATTGTATGGCTAAGAAGCAATGCACTTGGGCCTGATCTAGAACCCACTGGAGTTGATGAGGGGCTTTCTATGAACTTTAGTATGCATTGGCTCAAGCCCTTCAGGGTTTAGCAGTTCCTGAATTGCTGGAGTGTAAACTTGGAATCTTCTATAGTGAAAAAAATCATTGCTTAGAATATAAATGTTTAAAATGTGCAACTCTAGTTAAAAATTCTAGATTGTTCTCGACAGTGCTTATTTAGTTCTCATTTTCCATCTAATATTTAATGGTCTTTGAAGAAGAAATAATAAAACAAAGTGGGTTTTATATATATATATATATAAATAAATATAAATATAAATATATATATATATATATTTTTGGTGCAAGATAAGACCACCTGTTTTTTGAAACAAGTCTGTAGCATAAAGGCTAAATTATTTTAAGGCAAAATAAAATATTGTATTATTTAAATAATATAAATTTGTTTGGGATTTCTTTCCACTTTCATCAATCTGTTTTGTCACATCTCCAAACTAAAGCCCTGTGGTCTGGGTTACAGCTGTCCAAAATTCAGCACTGTTCTCCACTGTAATGTGTTGAATTTTGCACATTCAGAATGTAAAAGTGATTTCCTGACCGCAAAAGTTTGCTTTTATCTGTCAAACCAGGACAGGACCATCACTTCTCCCTGTAACACTGGTGGGGGATGCCAGGGGATGTGCAGGTACCAGTAACAAGCAGCTGATGCCCATCATAGAACCATACAATGGCTTGGGTTGAAAGGGGCCTTAAAGACAGTTGGCAGGGACACCTGCCACTAGATCGGGTAGCTTCAAGCCCCATTCAACCTGGTCTTGAACGCTGCCAGGGATGAGGCAGCCACAGCTTCTCTGGGCAACCTGTGCCAGTGCCTCACCCTCCTCACAGTAAAGAATTTCTGTCTAATATATCAAATATAAACCTGCCCTCTATCAGTTTGAAACCATTCCCCCTTGTCCTATCCCTCCATGCTCTTGTCCAAAGTCTCTCTCCAGCTCTCTTGTAGCCCCTTTTGGTACTGGAAAGTGCTCTAAGGTCTTCCCAAATCCATCTACTCCAGGCTGAACAACCACAACTCTCAGCTTGTCTCCTTAGAAGAGGTGCTCCAGCCCTCTGAGAATCTTTGTGACCTCCTCTGGACTTGCACCAGCAGGTCCACATCCTCCCTGTTAGGAGTCCATTGTGCTCTGCAGGATCTTTTCTAGGCATGTGGTTTCTGCATAGCCTCCATCTCCCCACACACAGCAGTCCTTCAGGTGTCTGAGAAACCTTCACACCAGTATTTCTCTGACTGTATTCCCTTGTCCCATTCTCCCAGCTTTCAATGAGCTCCCAGCTGGTCAATGAGACCAATGTAACACTCAGATTTTCTCACACAGCCAGATAGTGCTGACAAGCTCAGACCTACTGCCATGTGAAATGGATGTGTAGACTAGCTATGAAGCTCTGAGCAGGTCCTTGCAGACCATAAGAGGTGGTGCCAGGCTGAACAGCATTTGGTAACCACTAAATTATACCAGGGAATTTACAGCCACAAGTAAAGAGAAGGATGGTATGTATAACTGCTGTGCTAAACTTAGGGTCCCACTGCCTACCACTCTTCTCATAGGCAATATGGAAATAGCAATACTAATAATAACAATAGCAATAATAATAACAACTCATTACATTTTCAGCTAAATAGGGAGTTTTTATCCTGTGAGAAGGCTCTCAACGGTGAGAGGAGAGACATTTACCCATGTATTTTAAATATCAAGATGGCTAATGAGAGTGAATTGAGTTGGTTTTCAGCCCCACTGAGTTCTTGGCTTTTGTGAAGCTTGAAAATACAAATTCTGGGTCTGGTGGTGGTTGTGGAGGTGGACACCTGTGCAGTCCCTAAAGCAGATTGAAATAACCCCCAGGTTTTGGCCTTGGAAGGACACGCTGTAATTCTACCCCTGCCTCTTCTCCCCAATACCCAAATTCTCCTGGTTTCTTCTTTCCTTGTTAATCCATTGGTTGTGGGACCCTGGTGACCAGACCTGTCTCCCCTATAGGACACTGACCTTACCTGCCCTGTGCCACAAGGTCATTGGATGCTGTAAATCATACTTAAGCCTGAGCAAGGCACATGATGGCCCCTTCTTTGCACTGGATTCTATTCAGCACCTGGAATAAATCTTGCTGGAACTTGATCTTATGCAAAGGGCTTTCTCGCCTCTCTTTTGCTGAGCTAGCCTCATGGCGTGTGTGGATGTGAGAGCTCAATTGCTTGCCGAAGTTGCTCCAAGCAGCTTTTCCACCAGAAAGGTTGATTGGGGCCTAGGCAGAGGCTTCACTCCTAAAAGACACACTGTTACAAATGGTGCACCAAGTGGTTGCTTGAACCTGAGAGCTCCTTGTTAGCTCTTTTGGAAGCATCTCCAGAAACCTCTGGACTGGATTTTCAAGTTGCATTCAAGTTCCACTTCCCCTAGAGAAAAACTCCGATTTTTTGGAGAGTTCCTCTAGGGTTTGACCAGCAACCCTCTGGTTTTATGAGGATTGGTCAATTCGGCAAAAACTCCTTGAGATTTTTTTTCTTTTGACCCACTCCAGGGGTAAGTATTCTGGTGGTGGTCACCTTTTATATATTTTTTTTCCTTTCTTGTTTTAAATGTCATGGAGGAAGAGGGCTCAATGGGGGGTAAATTTTCCATCAAGCAGAAAGAAGTCTATCCTCATGTATATAATGCCCTTGTAATAATGTTAGTTTCTCTAAGGGGGATTTAAAGGTTGTGAAAAACGAGGTTCACTTTCTTGGTAAATTTTAAGAAATAGGTTTAATAAAATAAAAATAAGATAATTAGGAGACAGATTAAGCAAAATTACGGCCAGCTGGGTGACTTAGCATTTAGCCAAGTTCACAACCTGCTATTTCAGAGATATTCTTTAAATACCCTTTTGAATGCATTAGTCTGTTGCATATTCATGTTTCTTGGCTGTGTCTTCATTATCACTTCCAGTTGAGGCCTTAGTCCATACTTTGTTCAGATGGTAGATGCTGATAGTTGGTATATCAATAGCAGGGTCTTCTTTACATGTTCACTGGATGTTATCCCAACCAAACAGACAGTGTAAGCATACTATATCAACTACTACCACTATGCCTAATTTTTTACTAATAGCAGAAATAAAAACTTATATCCTTACAACAAAGTTATTAATCATATAGCACACATCTTGCAAAAAGCCAACTTTATATTATATACTTATAACAATATCCCCCCTCTTTCTTTTTAACAATCATTTGGCTTGAGCCTTTCTCTTTGTTTTTTAGCCTTCATTTTTTGCTTATTTTTTTCATAGATAATTTTGCTTCTTCAAAGGGGTCTTTTATATTATTTTGTTTCTTTAGTACTATGATTTTTTGTGCTGTTCTGGATGTAGTCAATTTTGGGTCTATAGGCATTGTTACTACTTGCATGCCTTGAACTATGCTGGTGATCAGCTGAATAAAATAAGGGATCAAACAAGGAAGAAATATTAGACCATCAGTAGCACATAAAATAAAAAAAATTAGGTTTTTTTACTATTTTGTTCTTAATAAGTTATCTTACTAGCTGGTTTTTAGCACTGATTCTCACTTTTGAACTGGTTCATGAGCTGTTTTTCTGATATTGACTATATCTAGAACGGCATCCTCGTTGTCATCTATTTTCAAACAACAATCTGATGTATTAAATTTTTCCCAAACACCCCCTTCTTCAGCTAGTAAATAATCTAAAGCTAACTTATTTTGATATACTGCAGCCCTTGTTTGGCATTGTTGACTTGATATTAATTCTAATGCTTGACTAGTTTTGTTTGTTATTATTTCTACAACAGCCTGAAGCCTTATAATGTGATTTAGCATATAAATTGGGGTCTGATATCTTCAACTCCTATCCTGTGCTTAGGTGGTTGGTCTATATGTTTCTAATATGCATTTAGGGGGCCATTCTTCATCTCCCCATTTTTTGAATTCTCCAATCAAATCCCTTTTATTTCTTTTTAAGTCTTCATAAACTGGCAGTCCTAATTGATCTCCATTTGGTCTTGGTAAAAGAAAGAAACTTGGCTGTATAATTCCTAAAGTGCAACTCCCCTTCTGCTTAGAGGGAAGTTTTGGGTATGCTCTTTTTCTACATATTTAAAATAAGCTATCTAGTGCTTTCTAATAGTCACTTTTTTAGTTGATTTATATTCTCCTTGGATCATTTGGGTTTTCTCAGTTCATTACTACCCAGTCTCCTTTTAAGAGTCAGTTTGGTATTGGTTTAGATGTTATAATCCACTTTTTAGGTTCTTTCATGGGTCCTTTGATTTTGCTGGCATGGATCTACCCTCGTTTTCTGGTCCGGATCGTAGCCTCAGTCATCAGCAATACTTGAAAAGGACTTTCTCATTGTGGAGTTAAAGATTGTTCTTTTCATGTTTTCACTAATACCCACTCCCCTGGATGGATATTGTGGATTTTAAAGTCTAAAGGTGTGGTTTGAGGGATTATTCTTTTTAACTGCATATTTTCAAGGCTTTCTGCAATTGTGCTGATATATTTCTTAACACTCATTTCCTATATGTTATAGGTAGCTTTTTCATGTTGGATGGTCAGAAAGGGTAACCTAAACATCATCTCATAATGTGACACTCCCAGGTCTGGCCTGGGTTGGGTTCAAACCCTCAATAAAGCCAAAGGTAGGCATTTTACCCACAACATTTGAGTTTCAATTATTAATTTTGTTAAGGTTCTCTTTAAAGTCTGATTCATCCTTTCTACTCAGCCTGAACTCTGAGGATGCCATGGGGTGTGTAATTCCTATTTTATTCCTAAGGCTTGAGTTATTTGCTGTAAGACTTTTGACGTAAAATGTGTTCCTCTGTCCGAATCTATCTTATTAACTATTCCATACGTGAGAATAATTTGTTCCAAAAGGGTTTTACATACCACATTGGCTGTGGTTCTGACAGTAGGAGTAGCTTCCACCCAATGAGTCAGATGGTCTGTTATCACTAATAAAAACTTCCATCTCTGTACTTGGGGAAGTTCAGTAAAATTCACTTGGATATTTTGAAATGGTCGAAGAGCTAACTCTTAACCTCCTAATGTTGTTTTTCTCATTACCTTTTTATTTACCTTTTGGCAGATTATACATCTTTTAGTTACTTGCTTTGCCAATTTAAAGATCCTAATACACCTATAATTTCTTAGAAAATGGTTACACAAAGCTTGGGTACTCCAATGAGTTTTTTGATGCATGTTTTCTAATATTTTCTTAGTGAGTGGCTTGTTAAATAACTTTCTTCTATCAGGAAGTTTACATTTCTTAGATTAATTTGACTTTCCTCTTATCTTACTTAATTCCTTTTCTTCTGTTTCACTGAACTTTGGAGTTTCAAATTCTTCTTTATTTGAGGTCAAAATTAACATAACTCTTTGGATCTTATTCTCTGCCACATCTTTTGCTTCTTGATCTGCTGAATTATTTCCCTTTATTTCTGAAGTCATTACCTTTTGATGTCCTTTGATATGTACTACGGCTATTTCTTCAGGCAATTTTAATGCCTCTAAGACTTCTAAAATGAGATCCTCATGTATCAATCCCTTTCTTTTTGAATTGAGTAACCCCCTTCCTAAATTTTTCCGAAGGTATGTACTACCCCGAATGCATACTCGGAGTCAGTATATATGGTTCTTTTTCTGTGTGCTAAATATTCTAGTGCCCTTTTTAGAGCATATAATGCATAAGTTTGAGCTGACCAGTGTCACCCTGGTTTTTCTGAGTTTTTTAAAGCCTTTTGATTGTTCATAAAATGGAGTCAGACCTTTTAGCTACTGTACAATATTAGGAGCAGTTTCTGCCTTTTTCTCACACATGTAACATAAACAAATCCTTTGTTTTTCATTCTCTGTCTTTTGTTTGCATATTTCTAACCTGAAAACAATTGTAACTGACAGTTGGTCTGGCCATTCAGCTGGGAGGTGATAACTCCAGAAGCCAATCCACAGCCAGACCCACAAATGTATAAAAAGTAAGAAATAAACAGGCAGAGGGGCTCTCGGGCTTGGTTCAGCCTTGGGCTCTCTTGGAGGAACAACTCTGCCCTGCGAAATCTCTTGTCTGTGTGATTGCTTTGCGTATCCAGATCACAGACCAGTTTGAAGGTAATTTTATTTTTTCAATGATTTGCATGTTTTTCTCATCAACCAAAGCATGCCCTGACATTCTTTTTCCTTGTAAACACCTGGAAGAACCATCCACATATATTGTTTCTCCTTCTGAAAGGGCTTGCTCTTTGAGATCTTCCCGTACTTTAGTTTGGTATTGGATAATTTCTAAACAATTGTGTTAGGTTACTTTTTGGTTCTCCATATAAAAATTGAGCTGGATTTAAACTTTTGTTTACTTCTAATGTCAAGTCATCACTGTCTATCAGGATTGCTTCATATTTTAGCATCCTAGAGTCTGATAACCATTTTTCAGCTTTCTGGTTTAACACATTTCGGACTGTATAGGGTGTACACACAATTAGTTTACTTCTAAAAGTAAGCTTACGGCTCTCTTCTACCAGAATTGCAGTGGCTGCTATAGCTTGAATACACACTGGCCAGCCATGGCTCACTGGGTCTAACATCTTTGATAAATAAGCTATTGGTCTCTTTACTCTTCCCCACTCCTGAACTAGAACTTCATGAGCTACTTTATTTTCCACATTCACATATAGATGAAAAGGTTTTTCTAATGAGGGTAAGCTCAAAGGCTAGTTTTGACTTCAATTCTTCTAATTTATCATCATCTTCCTTGGTCCATTTTATATTATCTCCCTCTGTCAATTTTTTATATAAAAATTTTACTGCTTGTGTATACTTTTTAATCTATAATTTACAATATCTTAACAATCTGAGTAGCTTTCTAATTTCTTTTTTTTTTAAGAGGGAGGTGTTGCCATATTATGTGAGCTTCTGTGAGATGTTTACAGCTCTGACTGAATTTTCCCACAGCTTCCTGATGTAAACATCTTGTTTTTCCACATTCCTTTCTGATGATAGTCAACTGATGGACTTCTAGCCTGGCCAGTGGGATGGAGAGGTGGTAGCCTTGTTCTCCAATCCCTGATTATTCTTCAAAACCTATAAAAGTGAGGTCTTTGTAAACAATAAGGTCTTTCCTTCTTCAGCCTTCATTTTGTGGAGTCAAATCTGTGAGTATTTACTCGTGTCCACTAGCGACAGGGAGGGGGGAGAGATAAAATTCCTGCAATCTTCTTAGGGTTTAGCTTTCGGCTACCTTTGCTTATTAAGTGTCTAAGACATTTTACTTCTGATTCTACAAATTCCAGTTTCCTTTTTGATACTCTTAATCCTTTTTCTCTGAGAAAATTCAGAAGTTTTATAGTAGCCTCCCAAACGTCAACTTCAAATTCCTCTGATAATAAGAGGTCATCTACATATTGAATAATTTGTATTCTAGGACGAGTGGGGAAAGTTTGTAATATCGTTTCTAAAGCTTGCCTAAATAGGTTTGGAGATTCTGTAAACCCGTGGTAATTTTGTCCATCGTAGTTGCTGCTTTTTCCTAGTATTTGGATCCTCTCATTCAAAGGCAAAGATATTTCAGCTTTTCTTGGCTAATGGACAGGCCCAAAAAGCATCTTTTAGATCCACTACACTAAACCATTGATGCTGGGGTGGGACCTTACTTCGGAGAGTGTAAGGATTGGATACCACTGGGTAACGGGTCCGAGTTCTCTTATTAACCTCTCATAAGTCTTGTACTAATTTATAATTCTTATTAGGCTTCTTTACTGGGAGAATGGGGGTATTATGAGGAGACATACAAGGTTTTAATGTCTCATCTTTTATCAGTCCTTCTATTACTGGCTTCAAACCTTCTCATCCTTCTAGGGATTTAGGATACTGATGTATACATATGGGACATTCTTCTCTCTCAATTGTGACCCTCATGGGGTCAGTGTCTAGGCCCCTCCTATTTCCTTCTCCAGCCCAAATTTCTTTGTTAATTTTACCCTCATCATCTTGGCTAAGTTTTAAAATGTTAGCTGTCATTTTCCTTTCTTGTGGTATAACCTCTATCCCTAGTTTTACCTATAAGTCTCTCCCTAATAAGTTGCTGCCTGCCCTAGGGACCAATAAGACATCTCCCATCCAAATTCTAGTTTCACCTCCAATCACCACATTTTTAATGACAGGAACTCTAAAACTTTCTCCTTTCGCCCCTGTTACCTTTACAGTGTCTTTACTTACATTATAACCTGTGGGAACATTTAATAAGCATGTTCTTTCTGCTCCTGTGTCTACTACAAATTTTTATTCCTCCTCTTGGGGACCTACTTTTAAGGTTATTACAGGCTCTAGATGGTATTTGTCCCCTAAAAAGAGAGCCTATGACTTCCCTATTCTTCTTGGTCTATCTCTTGGAAAAATGTTAAGTCCTTTTTTAGATGAGGGCACTCACGCTTATAATGTCCCTCCTTCCTACAAAAGAAACAGGCATTCCTAGGGTGCTCCTGGGATTTTGCTCGTACTGGGGCTCTGTTTCCCTCCTTTTTCTTGTCCTTAAAACCCTGACTTTTACTGATTTTCTGTCCTATTTTTCAGGATTTTAGTTATTTGTCTTTGGTCTTTGTTTCTCACTTTCCCTTACAACCTGAACACTACCTTCCCTTTCTCCCCAAAGATAAAAAAAGCTTTTTTTTCAACAATACAATACACCTCCTTAAAAAATTAAAAAATTCAACAATCTATATCACACATACATTCATTCATCCTCACTTACTCAATTTTATTAATTTACTCTTTCTCCACTCACAACCAGACAACACAACTAGACAACACAAGGAAATGGTACCTGTTGTATTCTGTTGGAATGGTTTATTCTTGCTTTCCCTATATTTCATGTGTTAATGGTTTACCCCAGATTTTGTATACTCCCTTTTTGTTCCCTATATAGTTATTCCACACCCTTTGTTCCAGCACCTTCCTTGTCCATCACCTAAACCCTGCCTAAACTCCCTGTCAGTTACTGTAAAACCTATCCCTTTTACCCAGAAAGTTCTATGTCTGTTATGTACCCTTTGAAACCCCACTGGACTCTGTAACACAATCCCTCCCACAGAATAATCCTATTGGTCTCCCAAATTATACTATCCTCCCCTCTCCTCTTCCCCAGTTGTATCCCATTGGTTAATTGTTTATATCAACCCTTGTTACACCCCCTGCATAAAACCCTGTCCACAGAAGTGCTCCGGGCCTTTTCTTCCCTCGTGGGCCCATTCACAATAAACACGTGGATTTACCCGAGAGAAGAAGGTCGCCTCAAATCCTTTGTCCTGGTCCTTGTGGACTCCAAAGGCTCAAGGAGTGTGCCTCCACTCCTACAGGTTCCGTGCGTCCTAGGCTTTGCCGCGGGAGCAGGGTTCCCCACTCCTGTGGCAGCGCCGGGGTGCTGAGCTAGCCTATTCACCCCCAAAGCCAAGAAGGAATCTACAGGTACCCTTTTCTTTTTAATATTTACCTGACATGTCTCTCTCTCCCGGAGCCCCGGCTCCATTTTTGCCTCAGCTAGCTTGAGAGAAAAACCACAGCTGGAAGGATTTTTTCTTCAGGGCCTTAAAGATCCCTGAGGCTGCAAACCTTTTCCTTTAGAGAGAGCAGGTGTCCGTCGATGGCAAAAGGAAAGAGTCTGCCCTTGGTCTGAGGGAGAATAACGGCTTTATTCAGTTTGTGGTCCTGCCCCTGCAGGGTCAGGAGCCCAGTCCAGTCCCCGTCCCAAGAGCCCAGAGAGAGCGATCCATGTGCTCTCTTTGCTTTTATCTGGGGGGAAGGGGCTAGAGGCAGGGACAAGCCACTACCCAATCAGGGATAAGGTGGGAGTGGAACAGAGTTGGATTATATTCCAGTGTGAGAGAATGGGAGGGGACAAGGAGCAGGGACAAATCTCGTGATGTTGTCGGGGGCTTTTTTTTAGGAGCTTAAATTCGGCTTAGGTCTCTGACCTTTTAGGGCAACTAAAGGAATGCTTTGGACTCTAACATCTCCCCCTCCTGTTTGAACTAAGAACACTTTTTTGGCTATTTTGTTTATGGTTTGCTGTATGCATGGAAACAAACACGGCAAAATTATGAGAAGGATTATAAGCTTTACTAAAATATATATAACTATTTTTAAAATTTTTTTCTATAATGGTGAAAGGTTAAACAAATTGAAAACTCTATTTATCTATGTCTCAGTTACTTCTCTAAGTTTGTTCACATTCTCTTGCAATTGCTTGACGTTTTTATGAATGGATTTGGAATGATTTGATAAATTTATGCAGCACATTCTTTTAAATTTTTCGCACTTATGCCTATGGGTCAGCAAAAGATTATTAGTCGCTGCTTTGTTTTGGAGACTTGCTTATTTTACATTGTTAATGTCTAACAACATGTTACTCAGTGTAAGAGAGATGGCTTAGGCATGTTTGCTTAGCTAACAACTCACGTGATCTAATTGTGCTAAGGCTGCTTTTGATGCTGCTTGTGGTGCAAAAATTGCAACTGCAATTTTCTGAGCTTTGCTCTATGTGTGAACTTTATTACTATAACTTGGATTATACATTTGAACTTGATTTTTTTTTTATGTTTTAGTTTTCTTATTAGTGTTATGTTGGGTGTTAGCAATGAAAGCATTCTACTGCTGCATGGACTACTTGTGCTGTGGCATTTGCTAGGATTGTGGACTAAATTTTGTCTCTACAAATGAAAAAGTTTCTTTTTGGCAAGTGATTTGGAACATGATTGGATGTTTTTTTTAATATCTTAGTGTAATTACACTAAGATGATGAATTTTTGTAAAAATTGAGGTTTGGAGTGACGTCTGTAGCTTTATTTTTTGTTACTTTGGAAAGGTTGAATTTTACACAGAATTGCATTTGGACTGACTTAAGAATTTCTAGTTTTTGGGGTTTAAAAGGAGCTACAGGAAGAAATTTCATTTAAACATTTTATTGTTCTACTGGATTTACAATGGACTTTGAAATCACTGGAGGGATGTTTTTAGGAATCGGTTATTTGCTTACTGGCAACTTTACTAAACATGTTGAAAAAGGTTTCTTTTGGCTTTGATTGTGTCAGGCAGATGGTATCTAAACTTGATGCATTGCTTAGAGTTTTTTAAATATTCTTTTTTGGTTGAGCTGCGGGCAAAACTGCTGTACTGCTCAAGGCAATTAAGGAGAGAATGAGGCACAAGGATAGTTTTTTTATTTTTAATGCTCTTTTTTTTTTGGGAATCTTTAAAAATGCAATACTACTTAAGCTTTTAAGAAAACAAGTTTTAAAGTCTCTTTTGCACGTAGAACGAAAGGATGTCTGCTGTCTTGACACTGGCACTCGTCTGCGTGCTTACTTTTTTTCTTCTAGTTTTGGGGTTTGTTTTTGTTTTTTGGACTTGGTACAATTTTACGTGCTTTGCTGCTAGCTTAACTGCTGTGAAAACACAAGTAAATCTTTTGCCTTAAGTTATTAATTTGAATGGCTTTTTAATTTGCTTTGTTTTTGGGTTTCTGATTAGAATTGAAGGATTTTTTTTTAGTTTTGCTTTTGGATTGATTGCTCTTATGAATGCAGAAGACTGCACAAGCTCACAATCTGGGCAAGCACTAATGATTTCCTCTGCCTGACTTTTGGAAATGTGAAAACTTCCCATTAGTGCTTGAGCATTCTGATGAAAGAATGCATGACTCAATTTTGCCTGTTCAAAAATGTTTGGTAAAGTCCTTGAAATTGTCATGGTCAATTTGTCTGCGTGTGCATTGCTTTCCACTAAAAATCCTAGGAGGGATGAATGTGCCCTCATGTCAGAGACAAAGTATTTATGTTTTCTGTTTTGCAACAATGTCCTCATGCACAGCAAATATGAATACAAACTTTCACTGTTAACTTTTTTTAAAAGTGAATTTTTAAGTCTCCCGACCACACCAGCTACACAAGCTGAGTTTGTGATCAAACCAAAAGGTTGCTGAAACAGCTCAAAAGCTCTGACCACTCCTGCTAATTCCACTATTTGTGGTGACCCTTGTACTATTCTTATATCTGATTTCCACTCCCCTGTGATGCCATTCTTTGGCTTTTCCCTGAAACTTACTTTTGCCTTCAACAATCTGTGACTTGGGAAATGAATAGTACAAACACCAGAGTGATCTAACAATGCAATCTGCAAGTTCTCTGATTTCTGCAATGCCCAATCAAAATATTCTTTTTTTAAAGGCAGGTAAATTGTTGTAAAATCTTTGTCTGCCATTGTTTGCAGCCTGGTCCTAGCTTTGATGATGATTTGAGCTATCATTTCCTGACTTGTGAGGATCATCCTCAGAGACCTGTAAGATAAAAAATTCCACTCTAAAATCAACAATGGGTCTTTTTGTGATGAATCCTACTGAAAAATCAACCTATACAATGGCATTTTTTCTCCCAACACTGCAAGAAAGAATGGCAATGATGTTACAAAACAATTCCCTTTCAAGAGATTCATCAGATCCCTGACAACTTCACGATCTAAACTCTCCTATCTCGGGTTTACATTCTGTGTACTATAATTCACTGGCATATCTATGCCCTTTGCACTTATTGAACATTTCTTTATGTCTGTCCATTCTGTTGGACTGAATTCTGGTTTGGCAGAAGCCTGTGCGGTGTCTGCCTCTGAAACTGTCTCCTTTGTTTGTGGCTTTGCTGCTGCTTCATCCTCTCCAGGATGTTTTGGAAGCTGCACGTTATTTGGTCCTGTTTCTTTTTCTTTTTCCTTTTTCTTTCTCCCGCTGAACAGGAACTAGAGTTTGCTGAGCATCCTCAAGTTTTTCTGCAGCTTCTTTCCTTGGAAATACCTGTAAAATCTGAGATATTTTTGAATGTGCCTCCGTCCGTAACATCCCTGCAGCTGCCCCTGAGTCTCCATAAGCAGGAGATCCAGGGACTTGGAAACTGCCCGTGGGCGAGGTCTGGCCCTGCGACGTCAGCCGCCTGGGGGTGGTACCTTCGAGGCTGTCCTCGCCTCGGCTACGCCCCGTCCCTGCCAGCTCCGTCTCCGCTCGTTCCGCCCCTGCCTGATTTGGCCCGGCGGTCTCCGGCGGGATATCCCGCCCCCTCTCACGCTTAGGACTCGTCCCGTCCCTTTCGTCATTTGAATCTGCCCCCCTCTGAACAGAATTGTGCCTTGGGCCTTCCCCTGCCCCCGCCATGCCTGCGTTTGAACATGCCGCATGGCTTTCTGGGATTTGTAGTTCTCGACTCTGTACTTCCGTGTTCGGCAGCCCTCTCCCGGCGCTTCGCGACGCGAATGTGTTTTGAGCTATGTTTCCCCTAGCTTTTGTCATCTGCGTGCGCCAAGCCGCCTGCTCGGTTCTCGGGTCTCCCCCCGCTCCAGCTCCATTGCTCGCTGTTTCACACCCCCCGCACTGCGCAAACCGACTTCCCCCGCGGTCCGCCTCTATCTCGCTCGACGCGTCCTCCGTCCGCACTTCCCCGCGCCCCGACGCGCTCTGACGAGATGGGTTAGGACCGACTTTCTGTGCGCGCCGCTTCCCCGGCGCCTCGGCCGCCCCGCCTTCCCCCCCCGCGCTCCGTCCCTCCACGGAGAGGGAAAGGAACGGCGAGATGATGTCTCGCAGTGACCTTGGGTGTGCAAAGGGACTCTGCGGTGGGTTTCTCCCCCCGCCCTCTGTTAACAGCCCTCGGCTGTTAACCGAAAGGTTGGTGGTTCGAGCCCACCCAGGGACGCCAGTTGTCGGGGGCTTTTTTTTAGGAGCTTAAATTCTCCGGCATTTAGGTGGTCTTAGAGTTTTGGCCCTCTGCAAAGCTTTGTGCTAAACGCAGGAAAAGACGGAGTCTTCAAGGTTACATGCTTCGTTTATTAGTTTTTATTTTACAATTTTTTCAGTGTTTAAAAGATGTTTGACGCGGCTCGGACATTTGGTGGCTCCCCTTGTCTTTGGGCTATACTAATTGCTATGTATTTTTTATTTACTATTTATTACTAATGTTTATTACTATTACTAAAAAGGTCATCTTTACTCTGACTTAATCTTCACTAACTACTCTGTGCCAACGTTACTGCAGAAATGGAGTGAGGGAACAAGAAGGAAGAAGAAAGAGACAACGCCTTAAATTTTCTATCTTGCTTCATTTACTTTAATGCTAAGAATTCTAAACTCACTGTTTTTTCACTTTGTGATATACTAAATTACTATTTTTACACTTTTGTGGCTTGCAATGCTTCTTGCAGTGCAAGAAGCCTCTCCTATGGACTGAAATTAAATCTAGTGTCTCTTTGAGCTTTGGGCTCTGGGCTGGGGTTTTAGACCTTCTTGCTTAGGTCTCTGACCTTTTAGGGCAACTAAAGGAATGCTTTGGACTCTAACATCGTTTCATTTTCCATGAGAACAGGGTGGTACAGAAGAAACTATTACAAAACCCAATATAAAATGAAATACAATATAAACCAAAATAATGCACAACATTTACCTATAGGTATTTGGCTTAATCCTAGATGCTCTTGGATTTATCACACTTTTAAGCCTCTAGTGTTTCTCAACTTGGCAGCTTTTTAAAGCCCAGGTGTCTTGAACTTTACACTTCTGAGCCTTTTTTGGGGTTTTTTTCCACAATCTGGCAAATAAAGTAAAAAATGCATATATTTGACCAAACTCTAGGTGCTCTTGGATAACCCTCAACCTGGCACTTTTAGGGGTCCCCCTTTTATCCCGCTTTCCCAGTGGATTGTAGAAGGAAAACTCCTGGCTCCTTTTTTCTGACGGGTCCAACCCCTCTTTGGGACCCCGTCCCAGCCACCTGGGGTCTTTTTATAACCCCTTTTTCCCTGGGATCTCATCCCAGCCACCCTGGGGGTCTCTTTCACTCCTTTTTATCTTGCGCTTTGTCTTGTTCCGGGCCATTTTTCTCGCGAAAGAATGGAAACGCAGTACTAAAGGCTACCACACTTGCTTCACCAGTCTGGGAATACCTAGCCAGTGTCTCATTTACACACCTCACAAACCCCCCTTTAATCTGCACCCCTAAGAAATACTTACAATCCTTTTTTTCTTAGGTCTTCATGCACAAGATGTTACAGTGCAAAAATACCGCGGTTCCTTAGGGAGCTTTTTACTTTTCCTTTTTGCTTTACTGTCTCCTTCCTTGTCTTCTTCGGGTGTTTGACCTACAATCTCCCTGACCTACACCAGAAGCAAAACGAGGCAGCCGAACTCCATGGGGTGCCCCCCCGCTCTGTGTCCTTGGGGGTCCGAAAGGTGAGGTGTATATCCCGGCAAGCCACCCAATTGTGAAAAACGAGGTTCACTTTCCTGGTAAATTTTAAGAAATGGGTTTAATAAAATAAAAATAAGACAATTAGGAGACAGACTGTTAGGAAAATTAATCCATGAACACCAGAGAATTATGTCCAAAAAGGAGACAGAGGCGTCCTTTTACTTTATTCGAATAAAGGGAGAGGCCATGGGGCATTTCCCCTGGGGTCTCTCAAATTTTCAGAGGACACAGCCTCCTTTGTATCCTAATTTCCCAGCCACATTTTCCTCTTTCTTTCCCCATTGGCTGAGGTACTTGAGAGGTACAGACTTCCTGAAATGCCTAAGACCTAAGAGTCCCCTTTTAATGTATAACCCCCCTACTTTTTAATTTTTATGGGATTTATGGTTTTTTCCCCATTGTTACTTTCATCTTTCAATATCCAATTTCATTTACAACCCTACGGTTTGTTTGTAAAGGCAAATATCTTTTTTTTTTTCTATTCATCAATCAGTAGAATCCTTCCCATTGTTTCTCTTATCTCTCAGTGCTAGTTTTATCTACTAGCAGACCCAGGGCTTGTTTGTAAAGACAAATCTTATCATTCTTCTCAGAGATTAAGCAAAATTACGGCTAGCCAGGTGACTTGGCATTTAGCCAAGTTCACAACCTGCTATTTCAGAGATTCTTTAAATACCCTTTCTATTGCATCAGTCTGTTGCATATTCATGTTTCTTGCCTGTGTCTTCATTATCACTTCTAGTTTGGGCCTTGGTCCATACTTTGTTCAGATGTTAGATGCTGATAGTTGGTATTGTTAGGAAAATTAATCCATGTACACCAGAGGTTTATGTCCAAAAAGGAGACAGAGGAGTCCTTTTACTTTATTCGAATAAAGGGAGAGGCCATGGGGTATTTCCCCTGGGGTCTCTCAGTTTTTTGGAGGACGCAGCCTCCTTTGTATCCTAATTTCCCAGCCACATTTCCCTCTCTCTTTCCCCATTGGCTGAGGTACTTGAGAGGTACAGACTTCCTGAAATGCCTAAGACCTAAGATTCCCCTTTTAATGTATAACTCCCCTTTAATTTTTAATTTTTATGGGATTTATGGGTTTTCCTCATTGTTGCTTTCATCTTTCAATATTCAGTTTCATTTACAAACAAACTTATGGTTTGTTTGTGTCGGGTTTTTTCCCCGAGATTCAGGTGGTTTTAGAGTCTTTTGTCCTCTGCAAAGCTCTGAGCCAAACGCAAAACAAGAGACGGAGTCTTCAGGTCCTGATTTTTCAAGGTTGCATGCTTTGTTTATTGTTTCTTATCTTACAATTTTCTCAGTGCCCAACAGATCTGTGCAGCTGCTCGGGCATCTGGTGACTCCTCGACTCCTCCCGAACGGGGCTGTCGTTATCTTTTATACTAATTGCTGCGTATTCTTTATTTATCATTACTTGCCAATACCTATCACTTATACCAAACAGGTCATCTCTACTTCGACCCAATCTCTTTAAACTACTTTGTGCCACCGTCACTGCTGAAAATGGAGTGAGGGAAGAAGAAAGAAGAAGCAGGAGACAACGCCCCAAATCCTCCATCTTGCCCCCATTCACTTCAATACTAAAAACCCAAATCTACTGTTTTATCACCCTGTGATAAGCTAAACTACTATTTTTCACACTTTTGTGGCCTGCAATCCCTCCCACAGTGCAGGAAGCCTTTCCCATGGACTGAGATCAAAGCCAATGTCCCTCTGGGCTCTGTGCCAGGGTCCCAGACCCCCCTATCCAGGTCTCTGACCCTCCAGGGCAGCCAAAGGAATTCTCTAGACTCCAACATGTTTGTAAAGGCAAGTATCTTCTTTTCCATTCACCAATCAGTAGAATCCTTCCCATTGTTTCTCTTATCTCTCAGTGCTAGTTTTATCTACTAGCAGACTCAGGGCTTGTTTGTAAAGACAAATCTTGTCATTCCTCTCAATCCTTCTTCTTTTATTTTTAATAATTGTCTTTACAAACTTTAGTTATCATTGACTTAATTTTTTTTGTTCTTGGGTCTTTTTTTTTGGTTTTGCAATTATTTGCAGTGACATCAATTTCTGTCTTTTTGTAGCCATCTCTGGATCAGTAGGCATGGCTACTACCTGCATCCCTTTGATCATGTGTTGAATAAGTTGTACTAAGCAAGGGATCATGCATGGTAAAAAGATAAGAGTACCTACCACACATAAGAGGAAGAAAAGCATTTGTTTAACTCATAGTCTACCAGGCAACCATGAAAACATGTCCTATTCCTATCTTTTCCATGTTTGGACCGGTACATGAGCTAACTTTCTTAAGATTAAAGGTTTTTGCTACTTCTTCTCCTAAGGTTAAAAAATTATTTTTCTACTTTTGACCCTAACTTAACTGAGAATATAAAGGTAAGATTATTAAGAGAAACATTCTAATGGTGTAATTTAATCTCTTAACCTAATTTTTACTTTCATGTTGTCTTCTACACCACCTGTGGTGAGTGAAGGCACAGAAACAGCTTAACATAAAGAAGACAATGACAGCGAGGATTGGCCCTCAGTGACTGGAGGTCTGAGAGGAGGGATGCTCACACAAGCTACTTCAGCAGGCACTCTGTGAGGAGGCACACGAGGCTTCCCCCGATGTCGACGCACTGGCTACTGCTCCAGTCCACTCCTGCAGTGTCAGTCGTGGCTTCCCGTCCTTCTCTTCCAGCTGAGATGTCCAAATCTCTGGGGCCACAGAGACTTTGACCCGAGTGTGGTGGGTCCACCCGTGTTCTGCTGTCTTGACGGCTGTTTCTGTGGTCAGCAACACTTGTAAAGGTCCATGCCACTTAGCCACTAGTGGTGCTTCTTTCCACTCCTCAACTAGGGCTTAATTTCCTGGTTGGATGTTGTGAACAGCAAAGTCCGCAGGGTCTGTGCCAGCTGAGCTTCCTGTCAAAGAGATCTCACAAGAGACAGTATCCTGGCCACATATTGTTTTAAATATACATCACTTATCTCTACCCCCGCCCCCCCCTGCCTGGGCTGGGAATTGCAAGGGTAAGGAATTCTAAACATCAGTTCAAAAGGTGTTTCTTTATTTCTCCATTCATCCTCTCCACCCTGCCGGAACTCTGGGGATGCCAGGGGGTGTGGAGATTCCATCTTATTCCTAGAGCAGTCATAACTCCTTGAAGAATTTTTCCTGTAAAATGAGATCCTCTATCTGAGTCGATTGCTTTTACAGTCCTATATTCTGGAATTATTTGTTCCAAAAATACTTTAATAACTGATCCTGTAGTTGCTGAAATGGCAGGAAATGCTTCTGGCCACCCTGTCAACTGATATACTATTACCAGAAGGTATTTAAACCTTGCCACTCATGGCATTTTGGTAAAATCCACCCGGCATCTCTGGAAGGGACATATAGCCCAAGGCCTCCCTACCCTGGCAAGTTTCTTTGTAACTCTGTTATTGGTTTTAGCACAAATCAAACAACTTTTAATAGCTCGCTTTGCCAGGGTAAAAAGACCTACAGCAGCATACATTTTGAGGAAAGCTTCTGCCAGTCCTCGAGAGCCCCAGTGACTCTTTTCATTAAGTTGTTTTAATAACTGTAAGGCCAGAGCTTTTGGTATCCACTGTTTACCATCCCTTGTAAACCAATTACCACGTTTTTCCTTTGCCCAACTCTTTTTAGTTGTCTTAAGTTCTTCTGGTGAAAAAGACAGTTTCTCTGGCAGTGATGCAGTTACTGGGAGCAAGGGGAGGATCTTAGAGATTTCTGGCAACAATGCAGCTTTTCGAGCTTCTTCATTAGCCAGTCAGTTTCCTATTGCCTCCTCTGAGTACCCAGTTTGGTTCCCTTTAATGTGTATTATTGCGACCCCTTGGTTAAGTTCCCCACCTCTAATAGGTGAGAGATTAAGTTCTCATGAACTAACTTTTTTTCCCCTGCAGGTTAATAAACCTCTCTCTTCCTGTAGTTTCCCAAATGCACGTATCACCCCATATGCATATTTACAGTCAGTAAAAACATTCACTGTCTTGTCCCAGTATAGTTCACAGGCTCTCACAAGCGCATACAGCTCTGCTGTCTGAGCTGACCGGGTGGGCAGTAACCTCCCCCCTTCCTTTAGTTGCCTTTTATTAATGACAGAGTATCTTGTAAATAATTTCCCTTCTATTACCTTTGAAGATCCATCAATAAGCACTTTTTTTTTTTCTTGTTCTTACTCAAAGGCAAAATACTGTTTATTATCATTTGTAATTGGACACCTCTAGAAAGCATCCTTTAAGTCCAGTACTGAATAATACTGGTGTGAAGAAGGGATTTGATTTAGGATTGTATAGGGATACGGAACTGTGGGATGCCTTGCTTTGACAATTTCATTTATTATTCTTAAATCTTGCACTATTCTGTAGGTTCCATCTGGCTTCTTAACTGGCAGGATAGGGGTGTTATAGGGAGACATACATGGCTCTAAAAGACCTGCTTTTAGCAGGGACTCAATGACAGGCTGTAACCCCTTCTTTCCCTCCCTTGAAAGAGGGTATTGCTTTTTAGACACCACTTATCCTGGTTGCTTCAAAATTAAAGAAATATGGGTATTGATCTAGTATCGATACCCAACTGTGAGGGACAAAAACTCTCTAACAGTTTAAAGTTAGAAAGTGTATGTTTATTACGGCCGGGCAGCACGGCGGGATATTTCCCTAATTCGCACTGTGAAATTCACAGGTAATTACAAAGCCTTTTATTTACAAAAGTGTTGAATACCCAAAATACAAATGCACATTCATACCCCTGTCACCTCCCATTCCTCGCTTCGTATGCTAATTGGCAAAAAGGCTATTAAGCATGCGTACTTTGTTTCTTAAAATGAGTCGGGGGTCTCTTCTGGGGAGGAGTCACCCAAAATGAAGAAGCAAGATGAGTCTTCCTCATCCTGACCTTTCTACCTTTTCAATGCATTTGTGATGAAGAATCCTTGGTAAAACTTATAGTTTCCTGCATTGAATGGGTTCTTTAAGCAGGAAGTCTGCAGTTATCTTATATCTTATTTACCGCATCTTGTTTTTCGTTACAGGCACAGCTACATAAACATAAAGTTGACAAGCAATGAGTTACTAAATCCAGGATAGCTTATCTAAGATCTGACTTCTGTTAACTGCGAACAAAGCTCATCTACCTACTTCAGCTAATTCAGCAGCTATTATCTTAACTTTCCTAAAATCCCTAATTCTTCAAATTTAATGTCTCATTCCTCACTTCTTCTTTGAAATGAGTAAATTCGTTTACTCAGTATACAGTCTTCCTCATCTATCCAAGCCATATGCCTTTGACAGTGATGTTTAAGCTGCCACGCGTCGTAGCATCCTCCAGTTCCAAACTAGTATTACAACAGATAACACTAAACTTATGCTGACCGAAATAAGCAGCACAGCTATAGGGTGGATTAAGGCATTCAATATTCTGGTTGCTGCTGGTGGCCACCCAAAAAGCACATCCCACCAATGATGAGACAAATGTTCCTCAAGCCTTTTAAAAACCCCTTTGATGGTCTCTGTGTCATGGTGTATAGTAATTAATGTCTTTTTCCCTCCATCCCTAATTTCTTTTAAGATTTCTCTCAATTCGTGATGTTTCAGCAATTGAGCAGCTAAAGTCAAATTCATTCCTATGGGCACAGGCAGTATCTTCTGCACAGTGGCTAGGTTGGCCTTGATATATTGATGTGATATTATGGGTACTCGATAGGAAAAATCACATCCCTTAATTCTAACAAAATTGCAAACACACAAATTGAATTGAGTCTCATTCACGATTTGGTTGTCTATCCTTATGATGGGGCACGCTGTCCTAAGACAGACACAACCTTGTCCTATATACACAAGTGAAGTTGTCTGTTTGCCTGGATGTGTTCCAAAGTGACAAATACTTTGGTCTGTGTCACCTTCTAATGTCCCTTCACATATGTATCCTGGTTGTCTCCTCACAGTACAGGGCTCTAGATTAATAGTTTGCCACTTTCCTTTAATTTCTCATGGCCACATTCTGTGTTCAGAAGGGTACAATACAGTTCCCTCATGGTTTAATCCTAAGGGGACTATTGGATGTATTAAGTCCACTGAGGCATCGTGTATAGTTAAAACAAAGGCTGTCACTACACTAGTCACAGGGTTATAGGTGAAATTGACCAACATCCACCAGGACTGAAGTTCCCTCTCCATATCAGAGGCATTATCCCAGACAATTTTGCAAATTTCAGCAGGGAATGTTCCTTCTCCACCTTCCCTGATAACTGCGGCAGCCACTGATTGCATCCATAGTTGTGCCTGAGTACACCCTAGGGCCAGTGAGATGTTTTCACTAGCTGTGCCTAGTGCGTTAATTATTACTCCTCTGTGTCTTCCCATTCTGGTAATATCTTGGTCAATTTCCAGTGATTGTTACCTAGTGCTGGTAGAGAGGATTGCAAAGGTTGTTGTAGTTTGACTAAATTGCTCCCTATTGTGGTTAATTTATTCAGTAACACTTCTGAATCTATTGTGTTCAGCACTCCCAGTCCTGTTCCTAGCAATCCAGTGAGATCCCTCTTGTTCCTAAAATTGGGAGGCATATTTTTTTGAAGCCAAGTAGTCCAGTCCATAAAGGAGTTCCTGAGAAATGGGGCACATTCTGGCCGAATGTGTGAAGCATTTACTTGTACTCCCATTTCTACTCATTTTAAAGACCACTTTGGGTTAACTATCAGCTTCTGAACTCCTGTCTTCTTAATAGCATATGGCCCAATTTTGGTAACTACAGGAGTTATTGGTTCCTCCACTTCTGGAATAGCTGGCATCTTGGTGATCACAGCCTTTCTTGGCACTGGTGGAGTAATCTTGGTCTGGTTCTTGTGGTACTCAGTACATACCTGAGTGATGTTAAAGTCAATGTCATGCCCCCTTATTGCACACCCCTCTATTTTGAGTCTAAACTCCAGACATTTACTCAAGCATTTATCACAGCATTCAGGACTAATCCTGATGAGTTTCATGGGTGGATGATAAGCCTCGTGGAACCCATCCTGTACGAATGCATACTTACATCCCTAAACATCTCTTCCCTCCCACAAGCTTGCATTTGTGACTTTTAGTATCTTGTTTAAAGCCTTGTGAGAGTAAGGATCATAAGCTCTTCCTTGGCACCGGGATATCCTGGTCACATTATACCTACGTGGTATTGTGTTGACTCCTGTTATGGTTAAGGTAATTACTACAATAGTTACAACTTTCCACATAATGTCCATAATAACTCTTAGTCCATTTATTTGTTGTTCTGAGTGAGCTTCAACTTCAGTTTGTTATCGCCTGGTGTGGTCTTCCAAATTCCTTCTGGGGCTTTCTTCACTCAGGAGTGATGGATCCAGGCCTTTTGTTCTTTGATCTTGATTGCAGTGAAGGTAGTGAGGAGTACCTGGAATGGTCCTTCCCACTGTGGTTCTAAGGTTTTTTCTGCAAAAGACTTAACATACACATAATCTCCAGGTTGTACATCATGTACTGGCCCATTTAGTTCTCTGTTTTGAGTTCTAGCCACATATTTCTCAATTTCTCTAAGTTGTTTATTTAGGGCCACCATATATCCATGTAGGGTTTCTTCCCCTACCTGAATGGGTGCTGTTCCCCCTTGAACTGCATACAGCCTTCCATACAATATTTCAAAAGGGCTTAGTTTCTCTTTTGCCCTTGGTTTTGTCCGAATTTGCAATAAGGCCAATGGGAGAGCCTGGGGCCAGGGCAAATTTGCTTCTTGCCCCAATCTCACAATTTGTTGTTTAATCAAATGGTTCATCTTTTCCACCTGGCCACTAGATTGAGGGTGGTATGGGGTATGCAATTCTCAGTCTAATCCCAGGTGGTGACTTATTTGCTGCACAATTTTTGAAATAAAGTGTGGTCCCCTATCTGAGGATATGGTGGCTGGAACTCCAAATTGTGGTATTATTTCTTGCAACAGCGCTTTGGTCACCTCTCGTGCCTTAGCTGTCCTGGCAGGAAAGGCTTCTGGCCATCCTGAAAAGGTATCAGTTAACACCAATAGGTAACTATATCCTCCCTTCCTGGGCAGTTCTGTAAAATCAATTTGCCATTGTTGTCCAGGTCCACAACCTTTCCCAATTTGTCCCACTTTAGGCTTTGGAGTATTTTTAGGGTTAATTTGGAGGCAAAGACTACACTGACGAGTTACTTGTATCACTGTGCCCTGCAATTTCCTGGCCATGATTCTTTCTTTCAAATGGCTATACAGGGCATCTATTCCCCAGTGTGTTTTCTCATGTTCCCTCTGTACTAATGACCAAAACAAATAGGAGGGCACTACAAGTTTCCCTTCTTCTGTTACAGCCTATCTCTCCTGGTTATAACTTGCCTTTTCTACCTTGATAAGTTTCTTATCTCTCTTATTGTACATTGGCTTACCTTCAATAGAAACTTTTCCATCTGGAATCAATGCTGCCTCAACAGCCTTATCAGGTACTTCACCTTTTGCTGCTTCTTTTGCCTCTCTGTCCACCAGCATATTCCCTTCTTCCAATTCAGAGCTCACTTTTTGGTGTTCCTCGATGTGCATTATGGCTACTTTTTCAGGTAGTTGTATGGCATCTAATAGCCTCAGTATCTCTTGTGCATGTTTAATACTCTTGCCTTGTGAATTCAGCAGTCCTCTTTCCTTCCAGATGGCTCCATGAGCATGAACCACTCCAAATGCATACCTTGAATCCATGTAGATGTTGATGTCTTTTCCTTTTGCCAGCTCTAGGGCTTGGATTAAGGCAAGTATTTCAGCCTTCTGTGTAGATGTATTAGTTGGTAATGGTCCAGACTCTATTACCCCCTTACTTGTGGTAACTGCATACCCAGCATGTCTTCTTCCACTGATGACATAGCTGCTTCCATCAGTAAACCAGGTCTCAGCATCCTCAAGCGGGGTGTCCTTCAGATCTGGGCGGCTGGAGTAGGTGGCTTCAATCGTCTCCAGGCAATCATGGGTCACTGGTTCTCCCATACCCCCGCTGAGGAAGGAAGCTGGGTTCACAGTGTTATTTACCACTATTTCAACATCATCTTGTTCTACCAGTATGGCTTGGTACTTCAGAAATCTCTGTGGGGAGAGCCAATGTCCCCCTTTTGCCTCAAGGACTGCAGACATTGTGTGAGATACTAGCACAGTCATCTTCTGGCCTAGGGTGAATTTGAGTGCTTCTTGGATATTTATTGCTACTGCTGCAACTGCTCTGAGGCACCCTGGCCATCCTTTAGCTGCTGTGTCCAGTTGCTTGGAAAGATAGGCCACTGCTCTCCTGTACGGGCCTAAGTTCTGTGCTAATATTCCTAAGGCAATCCCTTGCTTCCTGTGGGAAAACAGGAAAAATGGTTTACTCACGTCTGGAAGTCCCAGGGCTGGAGCTGACATAAGGGCTTTCTTTAGTTCGTCGAAGGCTCGGGTTGCATCTTTTGTCCACTGAAGATCTCTGCTCCCTTCTGTGATCAAGGCATACAGAGGTTTTACAAGCAACCCATAGTTATAAATCCACAGTCTGCACCACCCTGCCATGCCTTAAAAGGTTCTTAGCTCTTTCACTGTCTGAGGTTTCGGGGTCTGGCATATTGCTTCCTTGCGATCCTGTCCCAAAGTCCTTTGTCCAGCACTTACTTCGTAACCCAGGTAAATAACTGTTTGCCTCACCATTTGGGCTTTCTTCTGGGATACTCGATACCCCTGCAGGCCTAGAAAGTTTAGGAGGCTTACTGTCCAGTCCACGCATGTCTCCTGGGTCCGGGTGGCTATTAAGAGATCATCCACATACTGGAGTAACTGTCCTTCTCCTGGTGGAGGTTCCCAGGACTCTAAATCCTTGGCAAGCTGCTCCCCAAATATAGAGGGGGAGTTCTTGTACCCCTGCGGTAACACACACCATATGAGCTGAGTTTTTCTTCCAGTTTTAGGGCTTTCCCACTCAAATGCAAAAATTTTCTGGCTGGCTTCATGGAGAGGGAGGCAAAAGAAAGCATCCTTTAGATCTAGAACAGTAAACCAAGATAGTTCAGGTATTAAATAGGTTAACAAGGTGTAGGGATTGGCAACCACTGGATACAAGTCTTCAGTTACCTTGTTAACAGCCCTTAAATCTTGTACTAATCTGTATGACCCATCAGGTTTCTTTACTGGCAGAATAGGAGTATTAAAATCAGATTGACACTCTCTCAGTAGACCTAGCTGCAGAAAGTTCCCAATAATTGGGCTAACCCCTTCTATATCTTCCTTCTTTAGGGGGTATTGTTCAACCTTTACTGGCTGTCCTCCTTCTTTAAGCCTGATTTGCACTGGTAGTGCATTCTTTGCTCTTCCTGGTATATTGGAGGCCCACACTCCTGGAAATACTTGATCCACTATTTTCCTAAAATTTTCTTTTTCACTTGCCACTTCTTTGGTTATTAGCATTGAGCTTAACTGTTACAGTGCATTAATTGGGTTTATATTGTGTTTCATTTTTATATTGGGTTTTGTAATGTTTTTCTATTGTATCCCCTGTTCCCCTTGGAAACTGTTTCACGTGGTTTGTCCCTGCTCGGCCCCTCCCATCCCCCACACTGGAATGTAACCCAGCTCTGTTCCACTCCCACCTTATCTCTGATTGGGTAGTGGCTTGTCCTTGCCTCTAGGCCCTTCCCCCCTGTTTAAAAGCCCTGGGAGAGGGTGGGGCGGTCTCTTTGGCATCAGAACGGGGAAGGAGCTAAAGGAGCTCTGGACCAAATAAAGCTATAATTCCCACCCCAGACAAAGAGCAGGCTCTTGCCTTTTGCCATCGGCGGTCGTCTGGTTCTCTCTAAAGAACAACCACAGCTGGTGCCCAAGTGTGCAGCTCTAAGCCACAAGGGGCTCCCAGAAAGCTGGAAGAACCACGCGTGGAGCACGTGGCCGAGGAACCTCACGCAGGCATGTGAGTCCCGAAACGTAGCCCACCCACTCAGAGACAGACCCGTCAAGCTTGGCATTCGCTGTGGAGTCTCTGAAACACAGGATTCCACAGGCCAGGGCTGTAGTTTTTTCCTTTGGACTTAAAAAACCCATTGGAGTGCTGCAAAGAAGCCCCCCGAATGGCAGGCTGCTCCCAGAGAAGGTGACCATATGTTCGTGGAAAGCTGACCCTGGGAACCGAGACTGGAAGCCCTTTTTGCACCAAAAGGGTCAGTCTCAGGCAAAAGGAGTGATTGGGAAAGAAGGGAAAGATTCATCTGAACGCTGGATTTTTAGAAAGTATTATCTAAGGAAAAATCTTATTCAGAGGCGTTGTTTCTCAGGGAAAGGGGGGGGGTGGGGGGGTGGAAAAGGTAACTGTTTCTCCTCTGGCTTTTTTTTTTTCTCTCCAGCGAGGTTTTTTTAACTTTCAGTTTCCCAATCACAGTTAAAGGGGACACAGAAACTTTAAAATCTGAGCCAAAAATGGGTGCTAGGCTGTCTGTGTCTCAAAAAAGAGTCTATTAACAATTTTTAAGTGCCTTGGATGATGGGGGGACCCATTGTTCAAAGAAACAGTGGAAAAAAATAATTTGGTGGTTGTTGTCTCAGTTTCTACATGTATCATTAGAGCAAATAAGCTTCCTGGAATTTTGGGAGGCTGTTGCAAATAAAGTAGCTGAATCTGGCTCCCCTAATAATAAAGAAAATGCAAATTTTGCTTTTTATAGCTTAAAAAATAAGTTTGCATTGCAAAAGCAAAATGAAAAGAAAAAAAAAGCCAGGTCTTTGTGGATTTTCCCCAGTTTGTACTTTTGTAGACAGTTCGCGTGCTCAAACCCCCCATCTTAGTGATCCCCAAGCTGGTCTCAGTTCTGTGGGGGGATCACAAGATGGAGGGGAATCCTTTGTTCAAAATGGCCGAAGCCATGTGCTCTCGAGCCACGAGGATCCTCTCTCTTTGTTTGTCCCTCCTTCCCACAATCCGTTTCGCAACCCATTCCTCTCCCCAGACCCCTCCCCTTCCCTTTGATGCTGCCTCTGGCACTGCCCTCTGCTCTGACTCCACCCCCTACCCTCAAGCCTCTGCCATCTGACTCCGCCCCATGTGACTCAAGCCTCCAGCCCCTCCCTGCCCCTGGTTCCCACGGTTTCCCCGCCCACAGTCCCAGTTCCCATGTGTCATAGTTTTAATTTCACACCAGGCAGAAAGACCAATTAATGTAGTGGTTTCACATTCACTAAATTTTGGTCTTGGTACTTACTCTTTCTGTGGGAGAGAGACTAGGAGAAAAACAAAGCAGGCTTAACCTTAAAATTAACAAATAGTTTTATTAACATATACTAAAAGAATAGAAAAAAAGAAAGTTGAAAAAAAAACTAAAACAGAATGAAACTTCAAAAACACTCTTCCCTCCCCTTAAAAACTGTTCACTTTCTTACAAAACAACATAAAGAGACAAAACTTGTAATTTTCAGTCAGTTTCACTATCTGACAATAGTCTTTCATCAATTCATTAGGGGAAGAGTATCTTTTAGAGTCATGGATCCCACTGACAACTTAGAACAGGTCTCTTGTGGGTTTTAAACTGTCACAAAAACA
Source organism: Hirundo rustica (assembly GCF_015227805.2). Taxonomy (NCBI): domain Eukaryota; kingdom Metazoa; phylum Chordata; class Aves; order Passeriformes; family Hirundinidae; genus Hirundo; species Hirundo rustica. The sequence continues at coordinate 22,750,939 of NC_053487.1, read as the reverse complement.
GCTGCCTGGAGAAACGTGCCTTTGTGACCCTCCCAGGAGCAGTTTCTCAAGCTGCTTATGGGTCATGGGTCTTAGACTTTTGTATACTGGGGTGTCACCTTTTAAATATGAATAACTCTAAAGCAAAGGATTTTTCACCTCAAGGTACAGAGATATCTTCTCACTTCTTCACTGGCGCAGGGGGCTTCTCATCTTTATCCCTGTTCAAGCATCTAATAGGATATTACTTAGTTCATCACAAACACTTTTGCTCAAATTCACACACAAATTAAAACAATCATCTCCCCAAATGCATATCTTTCCATGATTTAAAGGAATGATCTAAATATAGAGTTCATTTCCATGGCTCAAATAAGAATAGAACAACCAACTCTTCAACCCTCTGTCTTAATAGTCTTTTCAGTCTTGCTACTGACTTCATGCTGTTGGTCTTTATGTTCACTCTGTCCCTTTCTTACTCTCTCAGAGAAGGGCCAAGGTCTGGAAGCTTCATGTTGCCAGGAAAGGGTTAAATCTGCTCAGAGTCTTTGTGTCTCCCTCTGTAGCTCATGGTATTAGATGTTCAAGTCTGTGCTGGTGAGGGAGGAAGAACTCACAGAAACATCAGAGATCGGAGCACTCAGGCAGTCCGGAATCACAAAAAACCCAGGCAGGATCATAAATGCCTTCTCAGCCCACCCCTCGGTGTAAATCGGGGTGGCCTCGGCCTAAATGGTGCCCATAGCTCTTATCAGGAGCCCAGCAGAGATCTCTCCCTGTTCCAGGGAAGTTTAGAGAAAGTAGTTGTTATAAAGCAGCAACCTCTCCTCCCTCCCCCACCTGGGCGCCAATAGAATACGGCCAGGCCTCAGGCCAGCTCCCCCCAAAAAGGGGGGAGCAGCAGGCCCAGCTCGATGTTACCTGTCTCTCTCTGGCCAAAGGAAAAAAGGAAGGACCCACCTACAGGAAATCAAGGGGTTTTATATGGTACTTCCCAAAGTTGTAGCTAACAATTTCAGTGGTCAGAATAGATGCCAATATTCCAACTAACTCTCTGATAGGTTACTGTCTCTTCTAAAGCAATCCCCAGGTCCTGACCTGGAGAATTATTCTACATTCTTTTATTACTAAAGAACCAAACTGTACTAACCCATGACACCATGCCCTGGAGGGGAGGGGGGCAGAGCCGGGAACCCGGAAGCAGGAAGCAATCCCGACTTTTCTGCTACCCCATTCACATATCAACAGTCAAAAAGGGAGGCAGTTGTTCATGGTGATTGGGACCCCTTCCCCCAACAAGCGATTCAGGACTTATGCAAAGCTCAGATCAGTTTTGGATATGCAAGTGAATACTTTTGCAACCATTTAAAAGCAAATTTAGCAGGGAATCCTATAGTTCCCTTTGACCTCCGAAGAGATTTACTTCCGGAGCTTTGGCAAAATCCTGAAATGGCTGTTGATAATAATAATAATTTCCCAATTCAATTAGAACATCTATGTAGTGATAGTGAATGGGTCTCAGCCCTCAAGCAGGCTCAGGAAATTCCTTTGCTTCCATCAGAACCTTTTGTATCATTTCTGGAGCGATTAATCAATTAACAGACAAGCCCCTCTAAAAAGGTACCAATGGCGAGTACTCCCCCAGGGGTTAAAATGCTCGCCAGCTATTTGCCAAATGTATGTTTGTCTTGGTTTGAAAGACAGGTATCTGCTAGGGAGGGGCAGGGCCTCTCTAGGAATGGGGAAGTCCAATCCCCTCCCTCCAAGTTATTATAATTTAGAAGATTAAAGAGGCTTTTCAGGCAGAGCTATGGGGAAAGGAGTAACAATTCTTTACTAGTAAGTATAACAAGGCAAACAAACAACAACTACAGCATTAAAAATAAACAGAACCAGGAACCTCGAAGGGCTTTGTTTCACAAAGCCCAGATGTTGAGGGTTAAGTTTACTGTAGATTTTTTTCCCCCTCCCAAGTTGCTAGGAGACTAAATGCTGAGTGCTTAACCTGGACAAAAGAACTGATAACTTAGTTTGGGGGAGGGAGAAAAGCTCCCGGAGAGAGCTGAGGGTGGGGGGGGGTCTCGCGGCTCTCTTCTTCCGGGGAGAACACCGATCGGGCCACTGCTGGCTGCCTGGAGTCCACGGTTAACGGAGGAGTCTGGCCCTGGGAATTCTACCATCTGTTGGAGCACCCAGGAATTCGGAGTTTTCTTCGCTGTCCTGCTGGATTTTGGTTGAGCCCGGGTCCAGCCGCTGCGGCTTCTCCGGCACTGCCAACTTTGCCTGCCGAGGACACCCCCTGCCTGCGGAGGACAGTCCACCGCGCCCGGCTTCCAGCCATCAGCGCCAGAGCTTCCACCATTTGCCCTCGGGGTTCTTGGTTCTGTTCTACTATTGTTATAATTTCTGTTGGTTTTCTTTTTGGCTGTCCTGTTATATTTACTAGTAAAGGACTGTTATTCCTTTTCCCATAGCTCTGACTGAAAAGTTTTGTTTTTTTTTTTTTAATCTTCCAAAATATAATAACACTGAGAGGAGGATTTGAATTCCTCATTTCCTGGAGAGGCCTGCCTCTCCTTAGCAGACACCTGTCTTTTCAAACCAAGACACCAGGGCAGTCTGATCTCTTGTGACTCTGAGAGCACCAAGCTGGAATGGTGAAAACTCCCAGGCTGGTGGCTGGAATGGCAGGATGCCCCCCGGCAGGTGGCGGGGGTGGGGGAATTGTCCCAGCAAAGTGAGCAGTGCTGAAGGAGCTGCGATGGCTGGACAGGGCTGGCCCAGCTCCAGCAGGGCAGGCAAAGGGGCTCCAAATTCCTGGTCACACAAGCAGATGATGGTAGATTTCCCAGGACCAGACTTTCTGTTGACAGTGAACTCCTCACAGCAAGCAGCAACCTGGCTGTCTTCTCCGATGCCGAGAGCAAGAAAAAACAGCCCCCAGCTCCCCCAGCCCTGTCCTTTTCCTCCCCCAAAACTCATGTGATCTTCCACCTCCCTTGGCCACATCTTTTGTGTGGGTCAAGCACCCTCTAAGCATCAGTACTTAGTCTCTTAGCAACTTATGGGGAAAAATTCTATAGGAAAAAAAGAACAAACCTAACCCCCAACAATGTTGAGCATGTACTCTCACCCATTCGAGAAAAATTCCCCGATGCCATAATCTTCCACTATATGGATGATATCCTAATTTGTACTGAGACTGATTATTATCTAGAGACTGTTCTTGAAAAGACTATCCAAGCCATTGAAGGAGCAGAATTTGAAATTGCTACAGAGAACATTCAGCGCACCTGCCCGTGGACTTACCTTGGTTTCCGCATCGGCGAACAGACCATCGCACCCCAGCAGCTCATCATTAAGGACAATCCAAGGACCCTAAGAGACCTTCAACAGCTCTGTGGCAGCATAAACTGGGTACGAAACCTGATAGGGATCACACAGAGGACCTCGCCCCCCTCTTCAACCTCCTGAGAGACTCTGATGAACTTGACTCCCCACAAACCATCACACCAGAAGCCCAGGAAGTGATCTGGAAGGTATCAGAGGCACTGTCCACAAAACAAGCCCACCGCATTGATCCTGCCCTGCCTTTCCAATTCATCGTTTTGGGTAAGATACCCAGGTTTCATGGATTCATTTTTCCAGTGGGACCCCTCTCTGAAAGATCAGCTCTTAATCATAGAGTGGGTGTTCATATCACACAAACAAAACAAGACCATCACAACACCTCGAGAACTTATGGCTCAGCTTATCAAGGCCAGAGCTCGCCTCAAGACCTTAGCAGGGTGTGAATTCACATACACATATCTTCCAGTAACATTAAACAGTCTAGAACCTGTGCTCCAAACCAATGAACACCTTCAGTTTGCCCTTGACAGCTACCCAGGCCAAATCTCTGTCCACCCATCAAAACACAAACTATTTAGTACTTGTTTTAATTTAGTCCCAAAATCACTGAAAAGCAGGACTCCTCTAAAGGCACTGACTGTGTTTACTGATGGGTCAGGGAGATCCCACAAGTCAGTTATAACTTGGAAAAATCCTGACACTCAGAAGTGGGAATCTGATGTCCAAATTGTTCAGGGATCTCCACAAATTGCAGAATTAGTAGCTATTGTCAGAGCCTTTGAGAAGTTCAAACAACCCCTAAATTTAGTTACCGATTCAGACTATGTTGTCGGGATCGTTGAGAGGGCAGAACACTCTTTACTAAAAGAAGTGTTGAATCCAGGTTTATAGTTTGCTCTTGAAGTTAGTATACCTCCTCTCCCACTGAGAGCAACCATATCACATTATGTATGTGAGATCACACACTGACCTCCCCAGACCCATTACAGAAGGCAACCGGAGAGCTGATATCTTAGCCATGTCAGTTCAAGCTACCCTACCAGATGTCTTTAATCAAGCCAAATTAAGCCATCAGGTTTTCCATCAAAATGTACCAACCCTTGTCCGTATATTTAAAATCACAAGAGTACAGGCAAGAGCGATTGTAGGCTCCTGCCCCAATTGCCAAAATTTTGCTTTACCCTCAATGGGAGCCAGACTTAAACCCCGAGGCCTTTAGAGTTTACAATTATGGCAAACAGATGTCACACACTATGCACCCTTTGGGAGACAAAAATACATTCATGTATCCATAGACACATTTTCTGTGGCTATGTTTGCATCAGCCCACTCAGGAGAAAAGCGAAAGGATGCCATCAGACACCTCCTCCTAGCCTTCTCCACCCTGGGCATTCCACAAGCCATCAAAACAGATAATGGTCCTGCTTATAGCTCCAAAAACTCTCAAGCAGATTTTAACTCAGTGGGGTGTAAAACACAACACAGGTATACCCTACTTCCCAACAGGAACACAATTGTAGAGAGGGCTCACTGCACTCTCAAGAGAGTACTTGATCAGCAGCATGGTGGTGTTGAAACGCTATCAAACATAGAAAGATTATGCAAGGCTCTTTATGTTATCAATTTTCTTAATAATTCATTTGAGGAGCCAAACCCCCCCATTGTCAGACACTTCTCCAACTCAAGCAGAGCTCAGATCTCAGAGAAACCCCCTGTGCTGATCAAGGACCCTGAATCTAAACAAATAATTGGTCCTTTTCAATTAATAACCTGAGGCAGAGGCTATGCTTGCATATCCACAGATTCTGGCCCAAGGTGGGTCCCAGGCAGAAATGTCAAGCCATACATCAAACCGCTGAAGGCACAATCCAGAGACACTTCTCCTGAACCCCAGAGACAGCGAAGAGGTCAAGCTTGAGTTGCGTGGAGGAGAAGAAGGAAAAGGAGTATAAGCACAGATATTCATCGCAGAAAAAGACAGCCTTCCAGGACTTCAGGAAGTTTCAAGACTCTCTGATGAATTTCATTCACCATTTGCTTTGCACTGTTACCCCTTTTTGTTAATCCTATTACTACCTCTCTTTTAGTTGTTGCATTGTCATCCCCTATAGTTTTCCATACCCTTTCTACTCAGTATAAACTGAGGGGTTAGGGTGGGAATAGATGTGAGACCGTTTAACTATAAACTCTAAAAATTCATTTTCAGACTCACAGACCAACTCATCATCCCCAAGTATCCTGCCGTGTCTCCAGCGGCAGGAAATCCTCAGCTACTCCATCAGCTTTCCATCAGCTAACACATGGATTGTCCCTCAGGCCAACCAGAACATCTGGGTCACACTAGCCAAGACTTTACAACAAGACAATCTATGCCTGTCCATGGGCAATGTAGACAACCCGCTGTCTACGTGCCTGGTAGGAGTTCCCTTAGCAGCAAATGAATACCCATACACAGATAAGAAACCCAACCCAGTAGACACTTGGGATGAGTGGACCAGGCCCCTACCGCAAGCACCGGAGGAACCCCAAGAATTGGAGCTGTTCGGGTCTTCTAAGGCCTATTACTGCATTCAAATTCAATATCAACTTTCCAATGAACTCTTGACCCACTTTGAACTTATCAGGTCTGCCCATAGGAAAGATGTAACTCCATTCAACAAAAATTATACCCCCCTAGATTGGTGCAATTACACCATCCCTAAACTTTCCTTGTCATCACTCCATCCCAAAGTGCTGCCTCCAGGAGTTTCTTATCTGTGGAGACGAAGTATGAGCCGGGATCCCCTCACGCCTTCAAGGGGGCCCCTGTAGCCTTGGCCAGCTTACTACCCTCACCCCAAACATAACTTTACTTCAAAATTGGAAACAAAAAGGGAAATTGGTACGCCAAAAGAGATCATATACTGAATTTGATGAAAATTGTGATAGCCAAGTTTATAATTGGAATAAAGGAAAGAGAGTCATGGTCTCACTCTTTTTACCTTGGGTGGCCACAGCTAAGGTTCTCAGTGAGCTTTCTCACCTGGAATGTTGGCTTAGTAAGCAGGCAAATGCGAACTCCTCTGCACTCAGTGACCTGCTTAGTGACACTGAGATCACCAGGCATGCAATGCTGCAAAATCGGGCAGCAATTGACTATTTGCTGCTTGTCCATGGACATGGCTGTCAAGACTTTAAAGGGATGTGCTGCTTCAACCTCTCACTCAGAATCCATCCATGCTAACATCTAGAAGCTGAGAGAGCAAGTGAAGGAATTAAAGGTTGAGAACTCAGACTGGTTCAGTGAACTTTTCAGACAATGGGGATTGACAGGATGGGTTTCATCCTTTGTTAAAGGAATTTTTGGGGTTATAATCATGGTTGTTATCATTTTGCTCATGTTTCCCTGTTAAGTGCCTGCAAAAATCTGTTGGGGAAGTCTTCTTATTAAAAAAACCCAGGGGAGTTGTGGAGTCCCTAAAGCTGATTGAAATAACCCCCGGATTTTGGCCTTCGAAGGACACGCTGTAATTCTACCCCTGCCTCTTCTCACTAATACCCAAATTCTCCTGTGTTGCTGAGTATTATTTGGTTTCATATTGTATTTCATTTTCATATTGGGTTTTGTAATGGTTTCTTCTGTACCCCTCTGTTCCCCTGGAAAATGTACTATCCCAAAGTTTGTCCCTGCCCATCTCCCACACTGTTCCCTTCCTGGAATGTAATCCAACCCTATTCCACTCCTACCTTATCCCTGATTGGGTAGTGGCTTGTCCCCGCCTTTAGCCCCTTCCCTGGATAAGCCAGAGGCCGGCACTTCCTCTTGGCTCCGGGGAGTGGGACAGGGCTCCTGGCCCAGGCTGGGGCAGGACCACAGAAGAAAGACTGAATAAAGCCCTGGTTTTCTCCCTGGATCAAGTGCAGACCTTCCTTTGCCATCGACGAGGTCTTGCTCTCTGCTAAGGGAAAGGTTCCCGGCCACTCCTGGGTTTTGGGACCCTGAGGAAAAATCCTCCCCACTGTGGTTTGTCTTTCGAGCTAGCCAGGGTGAAAACAGAGCTGGGGCTCCGAGAGAGAGACAGGCCACACTCCTGGTTTCTTTTTTCCTTGTTAATCCATTGGTTGTGAGACCCCGGTGACCAGACCTGTCTTTCCTATGGGACACTGACCTTACCTGCCCTCAGTTCCACCCCTGTGCCACAAGGTCATTGGATGCTATAAATCATACTTAAGCCTGAGCAAGGCACATGATTGCCCCTCCTTTGCACTGGGTTCCCTTCAACACCTGGAATAAACCTTGCTGGAACTTGATCTTATGCAAAAGGCTTTCTTGCCTCTCTTTTGCTGAGCTAGCCTCGTGACATGTGTGGGTGTGAGAGCTCGATTGCTTGCCTAAGTTGCTCCAAGCAGCTTTTCCACTGGAGAGGTTGATAGGGGCCTAGGCAGAGGCTTCACTCCGAAAAGACTCACTCTTACAGACACCAGACTCAGATATTATTTCATGTATATCACCAGCTGAGGGAAAACATTGCTGTGGAGTTTGGTGCAGATGTGGGAAGAGGAGAACTGACGCATCTAATATTTTTTCCACCACCAAGACATACTCACTGTCTTTAAACTTAAGGATAAATTGAATGGAAAGCTTAAAATTTCTCATGCAGTACATGGCACTTTGTGGCTTGAGCCACTTTGCTTTTATGTGGGAGCCCACATGGCTTTGCGGGAATTGTCATTTCAGGGGCAAAATAAGAACTGATAAAAACTACCCAAAGAGGTTAAATTTGTATTGTTTTCCCCAGTGAATTTGTTGCAATGCCGATTAATTTTGTGGCTGAAAATTTAGTTTATCTGCCTTGAAATTGGGACTGAAAGCGTTTTATTAAGTGGATTAGTTCCCCAGGTCCCTGAAGAATCTGTAAATGGTGTCCTTTGCTGAGTGCATCACCTCCATTTGCTAAAATACTACTTGGTTTTGCCTCTCCTTTTTAGGGTCTTAATCTATGAATGTCAACTGCTGTGGCTTTCTCTCCAGAGCATCCCAGGGATGCAGTTTCCCTTCTGTCTGTAAAGGAAAGGAGCAGCATGCCTGCAAAATGCAAACTTGTAACAGACAAACCCTGCATTACTTTTGTCTTTGGTGCAGAAGGTGAATGTCTTCCTGTGGTGGTGCAGAACTGTTTTATTAGATTTTTGTAAGAAGTTTATGTTATGGTTCGTTTCACTGTATCCCCAATTCTGTATCCCTTTTATGTTGTCTGTATAATAAGGTGTTTTGTGTCAATCATCCCATACCTCACATGACATGTAACATCCCTTCTGCCCCAACCCCCCTCTCTGGGGCAGCTTGTCAATCACTCCCGGATTGTGAAATCTCCGTGAGAGAGCTTCAGGTGATAGGTAGCCTGGGGGAAATTCCTTTAGCTCTGGATTTTAGTGGTCTGAAGCTTGGGGGTGGGCACACCTTGTTACCCCCTGAAACCCCTGATTTGTGGTCTTTTTTGTATCCTCCCTGGGACCCTCCCCCGCTTATAGGGGGTGGGAGGGCGGAGCAAACTCTCTCAGCCGCGGGGTTCTCAGCCTGGAATCTCTCAGCCGCGGGGTTCTCAGCCTGGAAGCCCCGAGCCGCTCGCCTCGGAGCTTGGAGATCTCTGCTAATAAACATCCTTTAACCTGCTAAGCTGAGAGCCAGCCTTTTCTCTTCTGCTGCTGTTGACTGTCACCTTTGGGTCCAGCTGCCAAGCCGAGAAGCCAAAACGAACTGGAAACTTTGTGTCTGTGTTGACCCGAGCTAGCTGGGGTTAGCTCCCACCCGGAGCGGGGACACAACCGGACATAATTGGCGCGCCAACGTGGGGCACACCACGCCGGCAGAAGCAGCTTGGACCACGTGGAGCACGGCTCCACCGTGACAGAGCGTCCAGCGCCCACGCAGGGACCTCCCGGAGACGAGGCGGACCCTGCGAACGGACTGGGGCTGATTTAGCCCGAAGGCGCCTTACCCCTGTGATGTCGGGTGCCTGCCGCATGACCCCGCCCACCCCAGCCCCGCGCCGCGCGGCCCCACCCCCACCCCACGTGGCGCCGGCCCCGAGCCGCGCGGCCCCGCCCCCACCCCACGTGGTGCCGGCCCCGAGCCGCGCGGCCCCGCCCCCACCCCACGTGATGCCGGCCCCGACCCGTGGGGCCCCGCCCCCGCCCCGTGTGCCGCGGCCGCGCTGCCCCCCCCCAACCCCCTGTGGCTGCGCGTGCGCACTGCGGCACCCCTTCCCCCCCCGCAGCCGGCCGCGCCGCCGCCCGCCCCGGAGCAGCCCGGTCCCGGTCCCGCCCCGCCGGGGCTCGACCCCCGCTCCCCCGGGATCCCCCCCGCCCCCCCACTCCTCAATGATGTCACCCCCCGGGCAAGCCGCGGCCCTTGCAGGGACTCGGTTGCCAGGCAACCAAGTGCCTCAGGGCACAGGCGTCCCAGCGCCCTCAAACCCGGAAGTGCCTGGGCAGGGAACGGGAGCAGAGACAGCTGCCAGCTCCTGCTCCATTCCCACCCTTGCCCCTGTTACCTTCCGCAATGCCCGCGGTGGTAACAACAGAGCAGGGTACCACCCATTTCCCAGAGACACCATCAAAGAGATCTGCAAAGCTCACAGGATATATGGCCGTGATGGACCATATTTCAGAGGGCTTCTCAGAGCAGATCTCTCTGCAGAGGAGGTGGTGCCTGCTGATTTAAAGTACCTGTTTTCTTGCTTGCTGAACTCAACAGAGTACATCCTATGGGTCACAGCTTGGAAAAGGCTGCTCCAGGAGGCCTTACCAGGGCTCCTCAACCATGTTAACACCAGAGTTGATGCTCAGGGAAACCCTCTCACTCTCGACCACCTGGCTGGGGAGGGGCAGTGGGCAGAAGCCACTGACCAAGTAGTCATTCCTGTCCAGTGCCTCCACGTAGTGAGAGAGACAGCCCTGACTGCATTCTTCAGCATGCAAACACAAGGTCCTGCGATTTCTTATTCGAAAATCAGGCAAGACCAAAGTGAGTCTTTCACAGATTTTGTGGAAAGGCTGTCCCGAGCTATTGAAGCTCAGGTCAAAAATGAAATTGCTCGGGAACACATTTTATCGGAGATTGCGTTTTCAAATGCAAATGATTTATGTCGTGCTGCAATTTTAAGTTTACCCCTACACCCCAAACCAACCTTACCAGACATGCTTCAGGTATGTCACGTAAAAGTGCCTTGTATGAGCTTCTCTACAGGTCCACGGCCCAAACCTCATCAAGTTGCAGCCATGGAAACTGAAGATTCCCGAAAAACACCGAACACCGGGAAGAAGCATTCTGCGCAAAGCTCCCAGAAGTGTTTTTTGTGTGGGAATTTGGGGCATTGGGTTTCCAAATGCCCCCTCAAGAAAGAAGTAGAGGACCTCAAAAACAAAAAAGGGGGAGGGGAAGGGGAAAAAGGGAGAGGGTTTAAACCCTCACAAAAAAACTGGTGAAAGAGCGCAGGTCCGCCCTGCGTGAGGAAAAAAATGGGGTGGACCGGGCAGGAGGGGAGGGGAAAGGGAGCCAAGGGAAAAAGAAGGAGAAGCTGCAATGCCCCATTCAGGGTGGCAGCAAACATAACACACTGGAAATGACTTACACGGACCATGACATGGCACAACCAATTTTGACAACCAATTCTAAATATACCCCCTACAGGTTGCAGCTCACGGAGGGTTTGCACCTGAAAGACGACAACTGGAATTTTGTGTCAGTTGACAACAGTGAGCAGGGTACCTGGCCAAGGGTCAAAGGTAAGCTCATTGTTGTGGGGGACTGCAAACACACCCCAAAAGAGATCGAAATTCTTCCAGGAACACTTGATAACAATCCTGGAAAGTTCGTTCTCTGGCTACGCTGCACTCACCCACCAACATTCCTACCTAAAGGGCAGACAGTTGCCCAGATCATACCCACCTGGGAACACCTGGAAAAAGACAACATACCAACAGCTTGTCCCGTGCACAACATCACAGAAGTGAAACCCCAGGTGGGATGTGAGTTACAGGTGGGTGATGAGGCCATTAACATCACAGGCCTGCTCCACACGGACATGGACGTGACTGTAATCCCAGCCAAGCACTGGCCGTCACGTTGGGCCTTGGAAAACATGGCAGGACACGTGCAAGGAATAGGGGGAATGCAATTGGCCAAACAATCAAAGAGTGTGGTGCAAATTAAGGGGCCAAAAGGGCAGTTGGCCAGTTTACGCCCTTTTGTTTTGCATTATAGGGAACCCTTGTTGGGGAGAGACCTGATGGCCCAGTGGGGAGTCACGATTGACATCCCAGACCCCCCACAGGATTTTTGGGCGGCGGTCGCTGAGGAGCGCCCTACCCACAAGCTGAATTGGAAAACAGATGCACCAGTGTGGGTTGAACAGTGGCCGCTTTCAAAACAGAAATTGAAGGCGCTCGAAGAGCTCGTGGAGGAGCAGTTAGCTAAGGGTCACATTGTAGAGACCACCAGCCCTTGGAATTCGCCGGTTTTTGTTATCCGGAAGCCGGGGAAGGACAAGTGGAGACTCCTCCAAGATCTCAGACAAATTAATAACGTGATAGAAGACATGGGCTCTCTTCAACCTGGGATGCCTACCCCGACCATGCTCCCACAAAATTGGAAATTGGCTGTTATAGATATAAAAGATTGTTTCTTCCATATTCCCCTACACCCTGACGATGCACCACGTTTTGCATTCTCGGTTCCCACTGTTAACCGAGAGGCCCCGAGGAAACGCTACCATTGGAGGGTTCTTCCCCAAGGGATGAAGGTGTCACCTATCATCTGCCAGTGGTATGTGGCTTCCTTGCTGTCCCCGGTCCGCGTAGCCGCAGAGAAAGCAATCATCCATCATTATATGGATGATGTGCTTGTGTGTGCTCCCACCGATGATGTCTTGTCCCACGCACTTGACCTGACAATTAATGCATTGGTTGTTGCAGGGTTCGAGCTGCAGGAAGACAAGGTTCAAAGGATGCCACCTTGGAGGTACCTGGGCCTGGAAATTGGCAAGCGGACCATTGTGCCGCAAAAATTGGAAATCAAGGCCAAAATTCAGACCCTTGCAGATGTCCATCAGCTGTGTGGGGCATTGAATTGGGTGAGACCCTGGCTGGGCCTCACTACTGAGGACCTAGCCCCTCTTTTCAATTTATTGAAAGGGGGAGAGGAGCTGAGTTCTCCCAGGGAACTAACCCCGGAAGCAAAGGAGGCGCTGGAAAAGGTACAGCATCTCATGTCCACTCGGCAGGCTCACAGGTGTGATCCAGACCTGCCTTTCAAATTTATAATAATGGGGAAATTGCCACACCTCCATGGAGTCATTTTCCAATGGAGAAATAACATCAAAAAGGACCAGGGCAGAGAGGACCCACTTCTAATCATAGAATGGGTCTTTCTCAGCCATCAAAGGTCCAAGAGAATGACACGTCCACAGGAACTGGTGGCTGAACTGATCCGAAAAGCCAGAGTTCGGATCAGGGAATTGGCAGGGTGTGATTTTGAATGCATTCACATTCCAATTGGATTAAGATCGGGCCAGATTACAAAGGCAATGTTAGAACACCTGCTTCAGGAAAATGAAGCACTGCAGTTTGCTCTAGATTCCTTCACTGGGCAAATCTCAATTCATCGGCCAGCCCACAAAATTTTTAATCAGGATGCCAAATTCACACTGAATTTGAAAGATGTTTGGAGCAGGAAGCCTTTAGAGGCCCTGACAGTTTTCACGGATGCGTCCGGAAAGTCCCACAAGTCAGTTATGACTTGGAAGGACCCTCAGACTCAGCAGTGGGAGGCAGATGTTGCCGAGGTGGAGGGATCACCTCAGGTTGCTGAGTTGGCTGCTGTTGTCAGGGCTTTCGAAAGGTTCCCCGAACCCTTCAATTTAGTAACGGACTCCGCTTATGTAGCGGGGGTGGTATCGAGGGCAGATCAGGCAATACTGCAGGAAGTGTCTAACACCGCACTGTTTGAGCTGCTTTCTAAGCTTGTCAAGCTTGTCTCCCACAGGGAGCAGCCATTTTTTGTGATGCATACAAGATCACACACCGATTTGCCGGGGTTCATAGCTGAGGGGAACAGAAGGGCTGATGCTCTTGCTGCTCCTGCAGCGATGGCCCCATTGCCAAGCATTTTTGAGCAGGCAAAGCTCAGCCATCAGCTTCATCATCAGAATGCGCCTGGCCTTGTTCGCCGGTTTCACATCACCCGGGAACAGGCCAAGGCAATTGTGGCTACGTGTCCCTCATGTAATCAGCATGCACTCCCCACCTTGAGTGCAGGAGTAAACCCCAGAGGTCTGAACAGCTGTGAGCTGTGGCAGACTGACGTGACACATATCCCCCAATTCGGCCGATCTAAATATGTGCACGTGTCTGTGGACATTTTTTCCGGTGCAGTTTTTGCTTCTGCCCACGCAGGGGAGAAGACCTTGGATGCGATTAAACACCTCATCCAGGCTTTCTCCTTCATGGGCATCCCAAAAGAATTAAAAACTGATAATGGCCCAGCGTACCGTTCCAAGGAAGTCTGCAGCTTCCTGCAACAATGGGGAGTGGGTCATAAAACCAGCATCCCTCATTCCCCAACAGGCCAAGCTGTAGTGGAGAGGACCCACAGAGAAATCAAAAGGGTCCTTAACCAACAACAACCGGTGTTGAAAACAGAAACACCACAGACCCGATTGGCCAGGGCTCTATTCACTTTGAATTTTTTAAACAGCACATTTGAGTTTTTAAACCCTCCCATTGTTCGTCATTTCAGGGCAAACCCTCAGCTAAACATCAAAGAGAGGCCGCCAGTCATGGTCCGGGACCCTGAGACTGGAAAGACAGAGGGACCTCATGATTTAGTCACGTGGGGCCGTGGGTACGCTTGCGTGTCCACCCCCACGGGGCCGAGATGGTTACCATCAAAATGGGTGAGGCCCTATGTCCCAAAGGTCTCAGGGGAGAAAAAGAAACTGCCACAGGTTACTCAGGCAGCTTTTAGGAGGAAAAGGAGGGAAGATTTTTCCCCGGATGGTTTCGCTTTCCTGAATGACCCCTGCTCGAATGCTGATTGTTTGTTTTAGTTCTTCTAGTCCCGATGGAACCTGTCCAGCGCCAATCCCCTGTGCTGAGGAAGTTTCACCTGCTCCTTGGTTGGGGACTGGGGAATTTCGGGCTGGGTGGGTTCAATTTTGAAATCAGTTTTGTTATTTTTGTTTGTTATTCTGTTAATTTTAATTGGATTTGGTATCATCAAAAAATGTTAAGTAGATTAATTTCTAGCACCACACATGCCCCCTCTGTGAACCATGTTGCTGTATCATCCGTGCCTGGATGGGAGGAAGACGTGGAACTGGAGGAAGACCCAGAAGACAGAAGACACCCAGAGGATGAACCTCAGATGGAGTGGCCCACTCAGCCAGAGTGGCTCACCGAGAGTTACCCGGACTTCGAATATCATCCTCCTCCGTTCCAGCCCTCCTCCTGTCATTAAAACAAAAAAGGGGGAGATGTGGTGGTGCAGAACTGTTTTATTAGATTTTTGTAAGAAGTTTATGTTATGGTTCGTTTCACTGTATCCCCAATTCTGTATCCCTTTTATGTTGTCTGTGTAATAAGGTGTTTTGTGTCAATCATCCCATACCTCACATGACATGTAACATCCCTTCTGCCCCAACCCCCCTCTCTGGGGCAGCTTGTCAATCACTCCCGGATTGTGAAATCTCCGTGAGAGAGCTTCAGGTGATAGGTAGCCTGGGGGAAATTCCTTTAGCTCTGGATTTTAGTGGTCTGAAGCTTGGGGGTGGGCACACCTTGTTACCCCCTGAAACCCCTGATTTGTGGTCTTTTTTGTATCCTCCCTGGGACCCTCCCCCGCTTATAGGGGGTGGGAGGGAGGAGCAAACTCTCTCAGCCGCGGGGTTCTCAGCCTGGAATCTCTCAGCCGCGGGGTTCTCAGCCTGGAAGCCCCGAGCCGCTCGCCTCGGAGCTTGGAGATCTCTGCTAATAAACATCCTTTAACCTGCTAAGCTGAGAGCCAGCCTTTTCTCTTCTGCTGCTGTTGACTGTCACCTTTGGGTCCAGCTGCTAAGCCGAGAAGCCAAAACGAACTGGAAACTTTGTGTCTGTGTTGACCCGAGCTAGCTGGGGGTCAGCTCCCACCCGGAGCGGGGACGCAACCGGACGTATCTTCCTTTCACTAAAACTGAACAGCAGATGAGGATCCAGCCCTCCTCGGTCTATATTTTATACCAAGAACTTTATGAAAAGTAAATGAGTCCTTGCGACTACTGATTCATAAATGCCCCTTGGAAGTTTTTTCTTGGAGCTGGTTAGTCTTCTGGATTTGTAATTCAGTTTAAAATTAAAATTGATTGACAGCTACTGGGAAGGAAGCATTTTTCAGACAGTAAATTTCAGTGCAAAGCTGGAGTGGACAGGGGAAAACTGCAAGTTTAATTTCCAAAAGTTTTCTACATTTACTAGCTGCATTGACAGCTTTGGGTGAATCTAGAGCAACCACATCAGAGCTGGGAAAAGAAACAAGTAAGAGTCTCCTGTCAAATTCATTTTTCAGTGCTCTAGGCCACGCAAATTGAATGTAGAACTCATGGATCCTGACTGGTGCCTTTTCCAGGGGGGTTTCTACGTGACCCTCTGACAAAATGCCATCTTGTACATCTGAGGATCGTATTTGCTTTATCCATGGCTTAATAGCATTGACAGCTTCTGGCTGGCCCACGATCAAGGACACCCAAATCTTCCATTTCCATTCTGCCAGGTCTTTGTGTCTACCTCAGACTTGACATCGCTGAACTTGTGTCATGCCCATCACTCCAGTTCATGCAACCTCATCCACATCTTCCAGTATTGACAGTACTGATGCACTGCTCAGTGTGATCAGCAGTTTTTAGTAGAAATCTCCAACTCTGTATGCCTAAATCACAGATCACAGAATATTCTGAGTTGAAAGGGACCCACAAGGATCATCAAGTCACTCATAAAAATAGTGACTTGCCATTGCTTCCTTGGAAATGCATATTTTCGAATGTTACCACTGGCAAATTTAACTATTTGCATCCTAAAATACTCTTTATTCCCCCATATCCTTACAACTATAGCCCTCTGGATGCACCACTGTTTGGCCACATGGACCTCCAAGAGAGGCTGCCATTTCGAAGCAGGATACTTTCAAATCCTCCCTCTGAGACTGTAGATACATAGGAAATATTTATCCATGGTGTTATGAGCTGGCAGTGGTCCTGTAAATCCCAAGAGAAGCTTTCATGTTCGAGGTGGTTGGGCTGGAGTGACGTTTTTAAGATCCTAATGGGAAATGTGTCACTTGTGTTATGTATTTTCTCTCAAAGCTCATCTTACCTGGCACAGGATATGACAGATTCATGGCAGGGCAATTTTTTTGCTTTTCCACATGATTACACATCCCATTCAAGTCCATTTATTTTCACTATCCCTGAACTGCATGTGACAAAACCACTGAATAAAAATACGCTTTGCAGAAGCTCTGCCAGGTTGAAATCACTGGCTGAGTGCCTCAGATCTATATTCTGACATTTCATTAACACCTCTCTTCTGCTAACATTTTACGTCTCTGATGGGATCTGTCATCTGCACAAAGAGCCAAGGTGAAGTTCTCCATGATGCACTGGAAACCACCTCCTTGGCTGGGCTTTCCTTCTTCTCTTGGTCAGCAGTATGTCTCCAGGAGGAGGATACCCCCTCCTCATCTCTGTATTGCTCAGAGAAGCAAGGGGGAAGGACACCTTCAGAAAATTGTTTTGCATTTAAATAAAGTGGTGATGTGGGTTAATGAATATATTTGGACAAAGCAGTGGTTCTTCTGAGCATTCAAGGGTGGGTCATGAAGGTAAAGGACTACACTTGCTCAGCTTCTTATCTTGGTTGCATGGTAGTAGGGAATAATGAAGGCATCCTCACAATGTGGGGTACCAACAAGGATGAGACCCACCAGAGTGGGATGTCACCAAGGGCAGCTGATGAGTGACAGGCCCTACCTGTGTATGACATGAATCCCAAGTGAGTTGTTAAAAACCGATATAATCACAGACAAAGACCCTCTAACTAATTAAAGTTAGAAAGTGGTATGTTTATTCACTGGCGGGCGGCATGGGAGTCATCTCCGAAAGGCGTGGCCGCCCAGAACAAGGCTCTTTGCTCTCTATTTATTTTCCAAGGTCTTACATACAATACATATGCATAACCCCAGCACCTCCCATCCCCGCTCTGTATTAAAATGAGGCTATCAGTCCTTCACGCGTGCACAGCTCTTCTCTTGAATTGGGTTGGTGGTCTCAAATTGGGTCAGTGGCCTCAAAGGATGAAGTCAGGAGAGTCTTCATCAGGTCTCTGTGACCCTCCGGCACGATCCAAGGTCCCCTGCTTCGTGATTGATTGATATGAAGTCCAGGCGCTGGCCATTGTTCTTACTGGTTTCAATCTGTTCTTATAATGGTTCATTTACTACACTTTCTTCTATAAACATGCTCATAATATAACAATTAGCTCTAACTTAGGCATGTAATAATCATTAACCTACCATTTACTAATCTAACTTACATCTTGATCAATATAAATTGCTTCTAACCCTTAGCTAAAATCTTAACTCTTTAAAATCATGATTCACACGGAGGAAAAAAATGCAGGTTGGGGTATTTTGTCAAATAATTTTTGTTTCTCATGGTTGTCACCGTTTAGGAATGGTATTCACCAATTTAGTGTTCCCACTGAAGCTGCTCCCAAACATGTGCCACTCAGTCACTCCCTCTTCCTACTCCCTCTCCCCAGCTGTTGGCTGGAGAGGAGAATTGGAGGCTGTACTTGTTTGAAAGCAAACCAGCAGGAGATTCCAAGTCAGAACTACAATTTAATAGGAAAATTAAAATAAGGGCAATAGTACAGAAACACTGGCCTAAACTGATAGAGTCAGAATACGACCTGACACCCTGTTGGTCAGGGTGCTGGTAGCAGTCCAATTAAATGGTGGCTACAGTCCTGTTATAGTAATGGATGTGGTTTTGTTGAAGCAGTGATCCTGTAGAAAGATCTGGTCTTTCTTTGGAGGTCCAGTGGTGAGTGTCACGCTCTTGTTCTCTGGGAATCCAGTGAATAGTGCCCCAATTGTGTTCCAAACTTCAGATTATATACAGGTAGGAATGCTTGGTTCTTCCCGCTGGGTGGGGCATCTCACAATGGGATGATGTAGTTTTATGAGTCACGCTGTGAGACCTTGATGGCCCATTAGCGGAGATAGTTCCTGGAGGGAGTTATCAGGGCTAAGTCATGGAGAAGATAAAGAACACTGCCCCACATATCTTAACAGCTCACATAGATGGTAGTAGAATACATACTTTTGGTTACAATGTACATTGTAACCTAAGACAGAGGCATAAAAGGTAAAGATCATGGGTCGAGATAAAAAAAATATTTACTAGAAATAGCAATGAAATAAGAAAATGAGCAATAACAGCAACAATATTAATAACAGAAGTCTACAAGAAGAGAAACATTATTGCTCACCCCACTGAGGAAACCCCTGACAATAGCCAACCATTCACTTTACCATGCTACCCCAACCTGGAAGTGAGCCATTCTCCCCTTCCCAGAAAATTATGTGAGGTGGTTTAGAATAACCTATGGGTCCTAGCCTTGCTCCCTCCTGGCTGCTGCAAAAAATAACCCTGTCCTGGATGAAACCAGGATATTATCCACTTCTTATCCTACACCATCTATGTCATGCCCAAATCCTACACCTTTTAACTATATGTTTATGTATACATATATACATATACACAAGCACAGGTATCATCTCCATAGTCAGTGACCATCCCTCCAAGATGTCTGTTGAGTTTAGTCCATGACTGTGGATTCTATCCATCCTAGATGTCTTCCAGATCAGGAGGGCTGGTGTGCTGTTGGCTTTCAATTAACTTTTTAACAGTTCATTGTACCATTCAATTTTCCCAGAGGCTGGTGCATAATAGGGAATATGATATACCCACTCAATACCATGCTCTCTGGCCCAGGTGTCTATGCGGCTATTTCTGACATGAGTCCTGATGTCTGACTCAAATCTTTCTGGGGTGCCATGACACCACAGAAATTTTTCAAACTTTGCAGGAGTGTGATGTAATCAATCTGACAGGCCTCCCCTTACTTATATTTGGGCCACTGTCCCCCATACTGATGCCTTGTTTTAGCTTTCATATTTTCAGATTCTGTGCTGCCTAGGGATGTAGTTCTGAGCCTCATATTAAGTGCCAGTAAGCTCTCTTCCCAAAGTAGGTAGACAAAACAAATCCTTTTCCTGCCGAGGACCAAGGACAACTTTCAGCCCAACAGCATAAACAACAGTGGATTGAAGAGAGAAAACAAGAAGGATGAGACCTTACAATGTGAAGCTGTAAATGGACAATTAAACCCCAATATGCAAATGGACCAAAACTTATAAAAATGTACGATCTCGTAACTGGTCAGCCATTTTTGTGACCATTCTTGGTCCACCCTGAGTGCAGCCTTGGTCTGGCTCCTGTCCTGCCCAAAGTAGATCCTGGAAGCCTTTCAATAATACCTACTTTATTCTCTAGCTCTGTCCAGTCTCTGTTTCAAGTCAGCCTTCTTAGGCATCAATACCACAGAGGCTTTACCCACTTGGCCAGCTTGATTGCAGCACATTTCACAGTTATGGATAACTTGGGAGATAGTCTCCATGGTTAAGTGTTGCAGTGTGCTTTTTAGGTGTGGAGCTGCTGCCTAGATCCCAATAAGCATCTCCAGTGGAAAAGCCACTTGGGAGGAGTTCAGGCAAGGCAATCAAGCTCACACATCACACACGCCACGAGGCCAGCTCAGCAAGAAGCAAGAAGGGCCTTTGTATGAGATCATTTCCAGCAAGGTTTTCTTCCAGGTGCCGAAGGGGGATCCAGAACAAAGACCAGGCCATGTGCTGTGCACGGTCTTAATTATGGGGTTCAGCGGCCAATGACCTGAGGGCACAGGGGCAGTACAAAGGGCAGGCAAAGGTCAATGATCTATAGGAAAGACCGAGCCGGTCACTGGGGTCCCACAACCAATGGAGAAACAGGGAAAGGAGAACCCACAAGAATTTGGGCATCGGGGAAAATGAGACTGGGGTAAAGTTACAGTGTCACAAGGCACCATGGGGAAGTCTTCTCTTTCAGTCTAGGTGGGAAGACTCTATGATAGAGCCTTCCAAGGCAAGACCCTGGGTATTACCCCGAGGGGCTCCAGAGACTCCACAGTTAAGTCCACCCCTTGGTAACGAGCCCATCTGTATGTTACATCTCTTCCCCAATGACCTGAGGTGTCATGGGCCCACTGAGCCAGAAATAACTCACCCTTTTGTTGCCAGTCCAGATCTACCTCAGATACTTTAATCTTGGCAGCTTGATCTATCTGTCTGATGTTGTGATGCTCCTTGCTAGCCCAACTCTTAGGTACGTGTGCATCTACATGATATACTTTCACAGTCAACTTCTTTACCCAGGCAGCGATCTCTTGCCACAGTTCAGAAGCCGAGATGGGTTTTCCTCTGTGCTGCCAATTTGCCTTCTTCTGTCGGTCCACCCATCCCCACAAGGTGCTTGCTATTATCCAGAAGTCAGTGTAGCAGTACACTGTTGGCCATCTCTCTCTATCAGCCATATATAAACCCAGCTGGACTGTGATCGGGATATGCAAAGCAACCACACGGAGACGAGAGATCTCGCAGGGCAGAGAGTTCCTCCGAGCAAGCTCAAGGCTGAGCCAAGGCCGAGAGCCCCTCTGCCTGTTTATTTCTTACTTTTTATACATTTGTGGGTCTGGCTGTGGATTGGCTTCTGGAGTTTTCACTTTCCAGCCAAGTGGCTAAACCAACTGTCAGTTACAATTGTTTTCAGGTTAGAAATATGCAAACAAAGGACAGAGAATGAAAAACAAAGGATTTGTTTATGTTACATGTGTGGGAAAGGTAGAAACTGCTCCTAATATTGTACAGTAGCTAAAAGGTCTGACTCCATTTTATGAACAATCAAAAGGCTTTAAAAAACTCAGAAAAACCAGGGTGACATCCCACCCTTTTAACTTTACAAAAAAAGAAAAACAAAAAAGAAAAATGAACAAATTTACAAAGGGAATATATACAAATTCAATCACTGTCTGTGGAGGAATCATCAGAGTGATCACTCGAGGATTCATCCACTTGGTGACTTTCAAGTTGATCACGGCTTCCACCTTGCCTGTCGGCCGAATTCTGCCTCTGTGGTCGCAGGTCAGGACGGACACACTTTGAAGGTAGCCAGCGTGTCCCAGTGTCCGTGGACACATGCATACCCACGCCCCATAGCGATAAGGTCATAGGGTCCTTCCCATTGCTTGGTGACTAAATTTCGGACCCGTACCTTCGCTTGAGGCTGTTGTTCACCGTCCAAAGCCTGCAACGAGAGATGATGGTTCAAAATGACAGGATTATTTGAGTTCTGCGGCACCGTAAGGTGATTGATGGTGTACAAAGCCTTTGCCAACCGACTGTGCGGGGTTTCACCTTGCATTCCCCATTTTTGTTTTTGAAGAACACGCTTGAGTGTACCGTGATTGCGTTCTACAATCGCCTGTCCCGTCAGAGAATGAGGGATGCCAAAGTTATGTGACACACCCCATGACTGTAGGAACTGCCGTACCTTCTGCGAGGCATAAGCAGGACCATTGTCGGTTTTCACAGCAGAAGGTATGCCAAGAACAGCAAAGGCCTGCCTCCAGTGGGCAATGACATCATGGGCTTTCTCTCCTGTGTGAGCAGAAGCCCACATCGCAGAGGAGAACGTGTCCACCGTGACATGCACATACTTGAGCCGGCCAAACTCAGTGACCTGGGTGACATCGGTCTGCCAAAGCTCCAAGGCTTTAAGGCCTCTGGGGTTAACCCCTGCCGGCAATGGCGCACCAAGGGCGTGACAGTCGTCACACGACTCGACAATTTCACAAGCCTCAGTGGCCATCAGTTGAAACTGCTTCTGCAGCGTATGCGCATTTTGGTGGAAAAACCCATGCGATGCCTTGGCCTGTGCGAGCATGTCAGGCTGAGGGGCTACCCACGCTGGGTTAGCCAACTTGTCAGCCCTTGCGTTACCTTCCGCTACAAACCCTGTCAATTTAGTGTGACTCCATACATGCAGAACGTAGTATGGATGAACTCTGGCCTGAATGGCACACCACAGGGCCTTCAGTAAATCAAACCAGGCAGGGTTACTGACCTCCTTCAAAACTGAATAACCCAATCGCTGTGCGATGTCGGCAACATAGGCGGAGTCCGTGATCAAATTGAAAGTTTCCTGGGAAAATTTCTCAAATGCCATGACAGCAGCCCTTAGTTCAACCAGTTGGATTGACCCATCCTCATGGCTTTCCAAAACCTGCCACTCAGATCCATCCTGCCAGGTAACAATGGCTTTTCCTGTTTTGCGCGAACCGTCAGTGAAGACGGTGGGACCTTGCACTGGCTCTTGGCTATTTTTGGGTCATAGAGAAAATTGAGTATTCTTCGCCACTTGCAATAGCTTGTGGCTAGGCAGATGATAAGTGATCTGCCCTGAAAAACCCTCGAGAGCACTTTGCAGCAAAACATTGTTCGCATAGCTCCAATCAAATTCCTCCCTCTGAACCGGGAGTATAATCTTTGAGGGATCTGCACCCATCAATTGCAAACAGCGTTGCCGGCACTTGATTATCAAGCGCGCAATCAATTCAAACAGCGCCGTCGCCGTCTTATGCGGCTGATGAGGCAGGAAGACCCATTCCAAGATGTGCAGAGGATCAGTCCAATCATCATTCCATTGGCCGATGATACCTGTAGGATGTAAATCAGGAGTGGTAATGAACACAGTGACATCAATGGAAGGTTCAATGCGGTACACCTGGCAAGCCGAAACAGCTTGCTGAACCTCCTCCAGCACTTTGCGTGCCTCAGGGGTCAATTCACGAGGTGACTTTAAATCAGTGTCCCCTTTCAACAATTCAAACAAGGGAGACAGTTGTGTGGTGGTCAGTCCCAAGTAAGGACGTAACCAAGTGATAACACCTACCAGCTTCTGAGCATCATTCAGTGTCTTCACCAATTGCACAAATTGCACCTCCTGGTGACGGATTGTCCGTTCCAGAATTTTGACTCCCAAATATTTCCAGGGAGGTTGTTGTTGTACCTTTTCTGGAGCCACCTGCAGTCCATGAGAATGCAGAGCATTCAACAACTGAGGCTGTATCCTCAGCAGCTCATCCTGGGTGGGCGCAGCCACCAAAATGTCGTCCATATAATGATAGACGTGAGCACCAGGAAACTCCTTGCAAACTCCAGACAAGGCACGGGCTACATACCATTGGCATAACATTGGGGAATTTCGCATGCCCCGAGGCAAAAATTTCCATTGATACCACTCTGCGGGCTCGGCATTATTTATTGTTGGTACCGTGAAGGCAAATTTTGGTCTGTCATCGGGATGCAGAGGGATCGTAAAAAAACAATCCTTCAGATCCACAATGAGGACTGGCCAGTCTGCAGGAAGCATGGTAGGCGATGGCATGCCCGCCTGCAATGTCCCCATGCCTTCCATCACGGCATTGATCTTTCGGAGGTCTTGTAGCAACCTCCATTTCCCAGACTTCTTTTTGATACAAAAGACAGGAGTGTTCCAGGGGCTGGTAGATGGTTCCAAATGCCCCTGATCCAACTGCTCCTGTACGAGTTCACGAAGGGCGACTAGCTTGTCATGAGGGAGGGGCCACTGGTTCTCCCAGATGGGTCTGTCCACCAGCCACCGTAGAGGAGGCGTGGGACACTCAGTGCCCTTCATCACAGTGGCCCCGATCAAAAATCCGTTCCCAATCGCACCCCCCACGCGGCCAAAACATCCCTCCCCCAGAGGTTCTGAGCAATCTCAGTAACATGAGGCCAAATTAGGGCCATCTGTCCCTCTGGGTTCGTGATGGCCACGGGATTCTGGCTCACATAGCATTGCTTCGTTCCTCCTAAGCCCGAGATCGATGACTTTGCCAGGCTCAAAGGCCACTGCGGGAGCCAAGCAGCCAGGGAGAGAAATACATCGGCCCCGGTATCTAGGAGGCCACGAAGGTGAATCTCCGATGGCGTGGCACCAACCATGGACATGGTACACAGCGTCTCAGAACGGTCTTTGGTCAGGACAGCAGTCCAGCGCACTTGAGGCGGCCCAGTAGAGCCAAAGCCACCGTCCCCTCGCAACCCGTCCTCGGTTCTGGAAACAGAAGTCTTAAAAAAATCAAGTTGAGCAATTCGTGTGCCTTTTGGGATAGTCAGAGGGGGGGTGGGTGTGGAGACCATTGCATGAATCTGTCCCGAAAAATCTGCATCAATCAGTCCCAGGTGCACCATGATACCCTGAATGGTGGCACTGGACCTCCCCATCAGGAAGGCACTCATGCCATCACCCAAGGGACCAAAAGCATCCAGGGGAACCTTGTGTATTTTTTCCGAATCAATCACGACAGACTCGGCTGTGCAGACATCAACACCTGCTGAACCGCGGGTGCTGGCTGCAAGCCTGCTGAGCAGATCTCCATTGGCTGGGGCAGAGGCAGAGACATTTGTGTCGGCACGCGTCTCGCCTTCGCGCTCTGTGTCGCGTTTCCCGCACTGACCAACGAATGACCATTCACGTGCACCGTTGCCTTACACGCGTCCGCAGTGTGATTCGGCCCTCCACATCGTGCACAATGAAACAAGACAGCTGTAGGCTTCTGTGCCTTTCTGCCCTGTTTCTTCCTGGCCCAAGCACCCCATTGCTGCTGGTGCACACCCTGGGGAACATTCCAGGCAGGCTGCACAGCAGCAGCCACAGCTGGTTGCACAGCTGTAGGCACGGCCGGCTGGACCGCTGTAGCCACCGTCGGTTGGACAACCGTAGCCACGGCTGGCTGTACAGCTGTAGCTACGGCAACCATCTGTTGGCTGGAAGGGGTTACCCTTGCACAGGCCTCAACCATCTCCGACATGGATGGTTCCCCAGGAAGCGCCTCAATTATCCTCTTGCAAACTGCATTGCAGTTGCTTCAAGCAAGGAACTGAAGCATGAGCTTCCTTGCTGCAGGATCACTCACCTGCTTCTCCATAGCAGCCGTCAGCCATCCTGCAAAGCACAGGAAGGGCTCATCAACTCCCTGGACGATAGTCGCAAAGGACTCCTGTGCAGTAGCCAGCTGTATGGTCTGAACCAGGGCTGCCATGCCTGTCTGCTGGCACTGCTCCTGGACCAAGGGCTCATAACCAGCCTGCCCGTCGGCCCTGGTATAATTGCCTGTTCCCATTAGCATATCGGTATTAACCATACGCCTAGGATCTCCTGGACCCAGTGTCGTATTCCGTTCCACCGCTCTGACTGCCAGCTGAGTCCATTTATGCTCAAAGAAGTCATATTCAACCGGTGGGAAAAGGGCCTGAGCCAAGCTCCGAATGTCAAAGGGTGTCAAAAGACTGGCATTGAAATAACGGAGAACCTGCATCACCTCAGCTGAGCCCAGACCATATTTCCCGACTGCACCACGCAGTTCTGTCAAGGCCTGCCAAGCTAAGGGTTGATAGGTGTTATGAGTAGCACCCTGAAGGACAGGGAAGGCCTGAAGACCCTCAGATGAAGCAGCAGCACCTGCCTTATCCTGCCCTGTGGGCCCCACAGGGTCAGAGGCAGGCACTCGACTGGGGACCGGCTGAACATCAGACACCACAGGTCCAGCACCAGCATCAGCACCATCGCTCAGTCCTTCAACCTTAGCTTTCACCTCCCCCCAAAATCGCCCACGCTCTTTCAGGCGTACGGTCACCTGACGGGGGGGAGCGTCCAGGCTGTGGACGAAGAGCCAATGGCGCGGGACCCTCTGCTCTTGTCAAAGACTGGCCGCATTCCAGCTGTGTCCCTGTTCGCGCTGAACTTAAACACCTCAGCACCCGCCGCTGCCGTAACGCTCACAGCGGGAAGCGGAGGCAGGGCCGGACCAGCCGCTGGTGCCGGGCCCGCCGCATCCGCAGCGGGGCTGGAGCCCGCCAGCAGCGCCGCAGCACCGGCCGCCGGAGACTGGTCAAAGGGCACGCACACATCCTGGTGTAGCTGGGGAGCTCGGGCTGTATTGAGGCGGAGACGGCGACCACACCTTGGCCACTCCAGGGGTCGCACCGTCCCCCGCTGGCAGCCCATTAGAGCTGGCCATACCAGAGTCTCTCCCCGCCCCGCAAGCACCGCCCCCAGCCGCAGCCTACGGGGCTGGCGCAGGGAGCGGAGTGTCTGGGACCTCCCCGAGAAGAGTCCCTGCGTGGGGGCGGAGGCCTGCCAGCACCGCCACCCCCGAGTGGGGCGGAGCTTTCAGCCTGCCCATGGGGGTGGCGTCCATCGAAGGACTGACCAGGACCTTGCCTCCGGCAGCGCGGTGACAGAAGCGGCCAAAGCAGCCCTCTCCGGGCCCGGCCCGGATGGCAGGGCAAGGAGCGCCGCTCCACCCGACTCCATCGGATAGGTGACGGTCGTGCAGCAGTACGGACAGTGCACAGTGACCGAATCCCAGTCAAACGACAGTGGGGGCTGCACCCCCGGGCCGCCCCCCCCCCCCCCCAACGCTGGAAAGGTATGGAGGGGAGGCAGCCCCGCCCCAGGCTCGGCGGGGTCCCGCCCCCCCGCTGCCTGAGCAGCGCCGATGGGGTCGGGACCCGCCCCCACCCACTCGGAGATCAGCGCCAGAGCCCGAGGGGAAAAAACCACCCGGCGCAGGGACCAGGGAGGGAGGGGTTGAGTCTGTCTCACAAGGGAGCTGAAGCTCGGACTCAGACAATACTTCCGGGTCTGATATAATGACCCCGCCCCCTTCCAGCCCCCCGTCCAGCTTCGAAACGGGGGTAGCAGCCTGCGAGCTGGGGGGGGTCGGCCTCCACACAGCCCTCTCAAATAACTTCCACTGCAGCAACAAACTTGCAATCTCCTCATCATATTCTATTTCAAGGGTGTCCATCAGACGTTCCCTCAGGAGGAACCACACCTGCTGACTGAGCACAGCATTTGGCATGGGAAAGAACCCACGCTCTCTGCCCCACGCAAACAGATGCTGAAGCCCCTCCCGAGAGACCTCAGTGTGTTTCCGCTCCAAGAGGTCCCCCCAAAGCTCCAATACCAGAGCGTCCTGCATGGCAGGCACACAACAGGGAAAGAGGGTGTCCTAGGGTAACTTTATGATGTTTGTATCCCCAATCGTCTGTTCTGTTTGTGCTGTATATTGAGTCCTGTGCCTTTAAGACTGGTTCTAAGAGCAAGGAGAAGCACAGAGTTTGTTTTGAGAAAACTGCATGACTCCTCCACATTCTTCTGCAGACGGGGTGTTTGGCGGAGGCTTGGAGAGACTGCAGGACAGAGATTTTTTTTGCTTTTAGGTAGTTTCAGCTAGCTAGGGCAGAGAAGTTCCCTGCACTGTTTTTTTTTTCCTTTTTCTTGGAACTGTTTAAACCTGCTCTGGACTGAAAACCCAGGGGAGCACTGGGGGCTGCACCTGCGGCCCACCGGGGCCTGGACCTCGGCATTTTCCAGCAGCGCCGGAGGGACTAGGACTGAGGAGAGGCACTGAGAGAGAGAGCCGAGCTACACCCACGGCAAGGACTTTCTCAATTTGCCATCTCACTTCAGGAGAGGTTTTATTGTTTCATATTATTCATTCTTTATACTTGTATGCACTTCATTTGTTTAGTAAAATAGTTTTTTCCACTTTTCTCCAAAGAGGTTTTTTTACTGGACTGGTTGGAGGGAGGGGCCACTTAGGTTTGCTTCCTTAGAGGGGTCCTATACAGGGGTTTTCTCCCAAATTTGTCCCAAACCAGGACAGAGGGGAAGGAAAACCTCACCAGACCGTTTCTCCCACACGTCGGGGTCACCACTTGTGATCGGGATACGCAAAGCAACCACACGGAGGCAAGAGATCTCGCAGGGCAGAGAGTTCCTCCGAGCAAGCTCAAGGCTGAGCCAAGGCTGAGAGCCCCTCTGCCTGTTTATTTCTTACTTTTTATACATTTGTGGGTCTGGCTGTGGATTGGCTTCTGGTGTTTTCACTTTCCAGCCAAATGGCCAAACCAACTGTCAGTTACAATTGTTTTCAGGTTAGAAATATGCAAACAAAGGACAGGGAATGAAAAACAAAGGATTTGTTTATGTTACATGTGTGGGAAAGGTAGAAACTGCTCCTAATATTGTACAGTAGCTAAAAGGTCTGACTCCATTTTATGAACAATCAAAAGGCTTTAAAAAACTCAGAAAAACCAGGGTGACACTGGACATCTTTCAGCTCTGCGACCTGACTTGATACACCTTGTCCCTCAATAGCTACTGCGACTCATTGTGTGGTGTAGAAATTGCTTTTCTGCTGTGGACTCCAGGACGGTGTGGATGAATGTAGAAGAGAGATCTCTGAAGTTGGGTTTTAGAAGATAAGGTTTATTGTAAAGGATATGAGGCCTTGCTCTGAGCTGCCAGGCACAGCTCGTGGCAAGGCCTAAGGAGGTGGGGGAAGGGAGAGGTAGGGAGATGCCGCGGCCAGGTAGAGGGGAGCAACCACACCAACATGATGCAAGTAAGGCAAAAGCTCCGTTTATTACCCCTCATAGTTCGCTATTTATACACTTATCTAATTCCGTACACATGATCACGCATAACTTGATTGGATGCTCCGCTTTGTCCACGAGGCTTTCATGCGCTCCTGCTATCTGCCGATTGGTTGCTATGTTTCTCCAAGTCCTCCCACCTTATCTGGCTTTGCGGTTTCTCCTTCCTGTTTCTGTCTTAGCGTTGTGCAAGCTCAGCATTTATCTCCTCATTATTGTCCTTGGGTTGACCTTAGCTTTTTTTGTATACTGCTGCTACTTGTCTAAAACCCCCAACATCTCCCCCTCTTTTTTCAAAGAAGCTCTCAGTTAGTTGCTGCAATTGTTTAACAATACATTGTATAATGCATGGTCCAAAAAGCAAAATAAGCAACAAAATTAATATAGGCCCAGCAAACATCATGATTAGTCCTTTCAGCCATCCAGTTATTCCTAATGAATTTAGCCAAGAGTCTAATGGGTTAGAGGTAACAGTTAATTTTTTCATATTTTCTCTTAGTTCTTGTAGTTTTTTATGGATAGATTCTGAGTGATCTGATATGTTTAAGCAACACATTCCTTCAAAATCTTTACAACCATGCCCTTGGGCCAAAAGCAAAAAATCAATGGCTGCTCTATTTTGCAAAACAGCATGTCTTATTGAATCTACATCTAAAGTAAGTTGTGTTAGGATGTCTGTGGTTTGATTTATTTGCCTACCCGTCCAACATGCAAGCTTAGCTAACTGTGCAAGGGCTTGTGCTGCAGCTACCCCTGGCGCAAATATTGATGCTAAAATATTAGAAGGCTTGTCCCACAAGTTGACATTATCATTACAGTCGCCACCTAGCTGATGGGTATCCCTGCGTTGTCTCAAGGGGCTCTTATTCCATGTTCCATTTGCCACCATAGCCTGATGTATCGTTGGCGCAAATAAAGTTAACTTGCCAAAATAACACCTACCCCTCACTGCCCTCTTCGGGACTCCTGCCCAGGCTCTGTCACCACAAATTAGAAATACCCCTGGCGGTATTCGATAGGGTTTATCAGAGTGCGTAACTATCCTTGTCTCATTATTGCAATACAAGCTGTCATCCATATAAGCAGACTGTTTGGGGTAAAGATAAGTAAAGTTCCCGTCATTTTTGTTAGCAATAAAACTCACACAATAATTGGATGGCGCTGACCCTAAAAGATCCAGTTCCTGAGGTTCATCTCCACTAACATTAAGATTTTTTGCTATATAATGTGCTTGCAAGCCAATGCTACTATATCTTGCCATATATGCCATGGATAACTGTAACGCTGTGATATTCCATACTGTTGTATTCCATTTTTTTGTCCAGTTCTTAAAATTATCTAAGTTTTGTAGTGGGACACCAATGAGACATGTGCGAAAATGATCCGATGGAGTAGCCATAGACAAGCAAAAGGATTCCTGCCCTGTTTCATTTGCCCAGGTAATCCACATATTTTGCCCAGGATTGATGCTTGCGATAGCGTCGCTGTGTAACCCGCAACTTATTAAAACGAGAGCAAAGACTATCCCAATCTTGGGGTTTAACTGTCCATAGGTGAGGGATCCTAACGCCTCTATCACACCTTTTCCATACAATTTAAGTGCCATATTGTTTTATAATCCTTTCTGTTTGATGTTCCACTTCCCACCTTGCTAGGGCTATCTCCCTTTGTTCTACACTCTCAAAAAGCTCCAACCCTTGATACCCGGGATAGCCTGTCACCTTCTGTAGCTCCTGTATGGCTGTCCTACGTCTCCAGTCTAAGTCACAGCTATGACACCAAGACCCTCTGAACATTTGTTGATGTATCCATTCTGTTATCCCACAACCCCCACAGATCACCAATATCCACGCTGCACACGTTCGTTCCCCACAGTTAAGACATACAATATGTTTTACAGTCCCGGGAGTTATGGCGTGTAGTACAGCAAGAAAATGAGCAAACTCTTCCCGAGTCCTCCAAGATAGTAATTGGGAATCAACCAGGTTGTTCAAGGAGTCCAGGCTCGGTTGTAACGTCAGGCGGAGACGTCTTATCAGTTGTTTCTCCTGGCTCGGCGGTAATTGTTGCATTAGAGTTTGTTCTAGCAGTTATCCATGGCTTTACCCATTTCGCTGGAACCCATCGCGGTGGCTCATTCCCTGAGGAAATACAAGCATACCCCCGTCCCCAAGTTAACAATGTTTCAGGAGTTTTCCGCCACTGCTCGCGTTTCGGATCCCAGGTTTGTACTTGTGCTTGAATTTTTGTGTCATGGGTGACAAAATGTAGCTGTGTTGGGTATTCATCTCGTTTCTCATCAATAGCTACAGGATTTTTCCAATTCAGCACGTAACAGGCCTTAGCTATCATGTCCTGTGGTGAGAGGGATATCTCCCCCTCTTTTTTCAAGGAACGCAGCAGTCGTTTGATATCCTGATGTCGACGTTCCACAATGCCTTGTCCTGTGCTATTATAGGGAATACCCGTGATATGTTTAATTCCCCCATTGATCTAAAAACGCATTCGTCCATTTTCCTACATAGCCCGGACCATTATCTGTTTTAATGACATCGGGAACTCCTAGTACTGCGAAAGCTTGCAACCAATGGCTCTTGATGGCTCAGAAGGCCGTGGTAGTTGCCACTGTGGCCCATACCGCATGGCTAAAGGTGTCCACAGTTACATGAATAAATTTTAAGCGCCCAAAAGGGGGATACTCTGTAATGTCCGTCTGCCACACCTTTCGTGGTCCTAATCCTCGTGGATTGACCCCTTGATTTTGCAATGGTAATACTCGAGCACAGTCTGGGCAAGCCGCTACAATTGATCTAGCCTGTGCCCTGGATAGTCCAAATTCAAGTTGCAGTCCTTTCGATGATTGATGAAAAAATTCATGTGAGTGTCGAGCCTTTTCAAAGGCTAATGAGACTACAACACTCCCAGCTACAGCCTGATCAATAATCCTGTTTCCTTCTGTAAAAATGCCTGGCAGGTTAGTATGGCTTTTTACATGGCAGCACCAGAGTAATTCAATCCTTTCATCAATCAAACCTTTTAATTGCAATACTAACATGGCGATACTGTCATTGGTAACCTTTCCTACCTGTGCACAATCTAATCGATTGACTATTCCAACAACATAAGCAGAATCTGCTATCACATTTACTGGCACCTGCTTAAATCTTTCCAAAACGGCGACCACAGCTCGAAGTTCTAACACTTGTACTGAGCTTCCTTTGTCCACCCATGTCTGTATTTGCCATACTCCGTGGTCCTGCCAGGCAAAGCCATACTTACCTGAGCGTCCACTGCCATCTGTAAATACTGTAAGTGCATCAACAATGGGCTTCTGCACTACAACAGGCTCTCTGGAAACAATGCTATTTGTTTTAAATAATGGATGTGAGGGATAATGTACAGAAATTTCTATTCCTAGTGTAGCAAGAGCAAAAGCTGGGCTATACAATGACCATTCCTGTATCAAATCAGCTGTTTTCCAAGGCAAAATGATCCTCTCAGGGTCCCTGGCAAACACTAGTCGGACGCGTTCACGAGCCTTCAATAGTAATCTCCCAATGCTTTCAATAAGAGGGACAACAGACGCACTGGGGGAAAAAGGTGGGAATACCCATTCCAAAATAGCTAAGGTAGGCCCTTCTTGTTGCATAATGATTGCTGACCTGGATCCTTCTGGTCCATAAACAGCTACTTGAATTGGTAATTGACTATCATAGCGATAAACCTGTTGTTGAGAAACTTTTTGTTCAATCACCTTGAGTGCCTGTTTACTTTCATCTGTTAATGTCCGTGGTTCCCATGGTGCGTTGGATCCTTGCAATAATTTAAATAAAGGGCTTAAATCTTCATTAGTGATTCCACACCATGTACGGATCCATTGAATGTCTCCTACCAATTTTTGTACATCATTGACTGTTGCAACCTCGGTATGCAACCGTAATTTTCCTGGCCGAATTCGTGTCTCTGTCACTATCATACCTAGGTAGCTCCACGGACTTTGTCTCTGTACCTTTTCTGAGGCTATATGTAAACCTGATTGTGCCAAGCACTCTACCAAATACTCTTCCTCCTGTTTTCCCAAAGCGTCTGGTGTTGCTATTAATATATCGTCCATGTAATGATATACAATGGGTTCAGGATACCTTTTCTGCCACTTGTTCAAAGCTAGGTCTACATACCATTGACACATAGTAGGACTGTTACGCATTCCTTGTGGGAGTACAACCCACTCATATCTTTGTGCAGGTCGTGCTACGTTCCTCTGTGGCACGCTAAAGGCAAATCTCTCCGTATCATCAGGATGCAAAGGAATTGAAAAGAAACAATCCTTTAAATCAATAATTAGCAATTTATAATTCCATGGCAATGCCACTGGTGATGGTAACCCTGGCTGTAATGCTCCCATTGGCTTCATTGTGGCGTTAACCGCTCTCAAATCATGCAGCAATCGCCATTTTCCTGATTTTTTCTTAATAACAAAAATAGGTGTGTTCCATTCACTCACAGAGGGCTTTATATGTCCAAATTTTAATTGTTCCTGTACTAAGTTTTCAACTGCCTCTAGCTTATCTTCTGGGAGAGGCCATTGAGGCACCCATACTGGATCATCTGTTTGCCATTGAATTTTTAGCATGGGTGGCCTCTGATCCTCAATGGCCGCTACTAAAAATTTTGTGTTTGTAAGGTAACCCCCCACTGACTCAGGGTATCTTGTCCTAAAATCCACAGAGGAGTGTGCATCACATAAGGCCGTGTCCATGCTTTCTTTCCTTCTTTTGCATCCTGAAAACATATCAGCTCCTTACTCTGTAGCGATTTCGATTCCCCTCCAATCCCACTTACAACTATATTCACATGTTTTAATGGCCACTCTGAGGGCCAGGCCGATATTGGGAGAATGGTAACGTCTGCACCTGTGTCCATCATCATCTGCATAGGTTCTTCACTCAATTTCTTAGTCCCTCTCATGATAATAGTAGGATGATTTGGTCGATCTGCTCCTAAAATCGTATTAAACATGACTAATGGCCCAGCCATGTCCCCTGTGCTACCAAATGCTCCTGTGCCTCTCATTTTATCATTAGTCACCGGCACTTGGGCTCTGAATGGAATTAGTTGAGCGATTCGACTTCCTTGATTTATAGTAACAGGTGGAGCAAACACTTTTACCATTATCCCAATTGGTCCAATATAATCAGCATCAATTAATCCAGGTAATACAAAAATTCCTTGCCGACTACTAGATGATCGACCAATAAGTAAAGCACTTAATCCGAACCCTAGAGGACCAGACACCGTTGACTCCACTACCGTGACCTGTCCATCTGTGATAGTTACTGTTCTTGCCACGGCCAGATCGACTCCTGCACTTCCCTTTGTGGCAGCTGAGAGCTCGCTGAGGCAGTCAGGGCTCGAGGAGGCGGGGTTGGGTATTTCGAGGCCGCGCCCAACCCGCGGCATTGCTGGTTTCCCGTCGGTTCTCTGGTCCCCTGCAGTGGTGTTCCACTTCGATGATATCTGGACCTGCACTCAGAAGCTTGATGACCAATTTTATTACAACGACCACACATTGCCCCATTATTTTGTTGAATTTTCATGTCCCTTCCCCCTTTTTTCGGACATTCCCTTTTAAAATGCCCCAGCTGTCCACACAAATAGCAACCTTTGGGTCCTCTATCGCCTTTTCCTACAATTCCTTGCTTTAAAGCTGAAGCCAAGGCAACGGCATGTATGTTGGCTCGTTTTTTTTCCTCCTCCCATGGGGCCTTCGAGCATAGATCTATCATTTGGACCAAGGTAGACCCCTGAGGCAACGATCTGAGTAATGCTTTACAAGTATTGTTAGCATTTTGAGTAGCAACTTCCTTTACTAGTGTCGTTTTTATATCAGGGTCGATGTCTGGGGCTGCATCTACAGATTCTCTTATTCGATCGACAAAAGTCAAAAATGGCTCATTTTCACCTTGTTTCACTTGTAAGTAGGGAGGACTGGGCTTTCCCATTTGTGGTAGGGCTGTAAAAGCTTCTAATGCAGCTGCTTTGCTTTGTGATAATACACGGGGTGGCAATGCCGCTTGCCTTTGAGGGTCCCTATACTGACCGGATCCCATAAGCATATCTAGTGAGGCTGCTCTGAGAGGATCTTCCATTGGCAATTCCAAATTCTGTACTTGATAATGTTCCAGCCTCTCCTGCCATTTCACCAAAAATAGTGTATATGCTGTTGGGCCTAGCAAAGTCTCCATAATTAATCTGGTGTCAGCAGGCACCAACTCCTGATATTTAACAAATGCTGTTAATTGCCGTCTCACGGCTGAGTTACTAGCCCCATAGGCCATAACATTCTGTTGCAGCTTTTGAATTGTCTGCCATTCTAATGGTGCCCATTCTGCGCCATTAGCAGTAGCTCTTATAGGAGCGGCAAGTATCCCTTCTATCTCCACTGGACCCTGAAGACTTAAATCTGTTAGGAGACCCTTCCATCGCTTAGCTGCATTAAAAGCCGGATCCCGAGGGATATTTGCTCCCTCACTTTCTGCACGCGGTTTTGAATTAACATAACCCTTTTGTCTTTCAGCTTCCAACATAGCTTCTTCTATTTCATCTATCTCTCTCCTTGTCAACCCTTCTGCCACCCCATATAGTTGCTTTATCTTGTCACGTCCCTCCTTTAACGATATCTCCCCCCTTATCATTGCAGCCTTTATTCCCTCCCTACCCCCCAAGTCTCTGTCTTCTTTTTTATCCAATTGGCGCTCAATATTTTCAATACCCTCCTTCACTGCGCGAAAGGCTCTCTCATACATTTCTCTTCTTTCTCCCGTTTGTCCCATTTTGTCCATAGCTTGCATCTCAGACATTAAACTAGCCATCTGACTCCGTTGTTTTTTCAGTTCCTCTAACAGGTCTGCATACGGGGATCGCGACATAGGTACTCCCATTTTCTTGTCCTCGGGCAGGGGAATAGAGGCAGGGTCAATATCCATAGGCTGGGTCCTATTGGAATCGCCAACCGGGGGAGCAGAAGGTTCAGGAGGAGGGACCCAGGGAATAATCACATCATCAAATTCGCCCTTTTTACGCGCAGGGGCTGCCACTACTCTTTCAGATTCATCATAGGGTGGTACTGGCTCGGCGTATGGGCCCCAGTCGAGTAAGTCTGTATGTTCATCGGGCTCAGGCTTCTTGCCGCTAATAGTGTCTTGTAAGGCAGCAGCTACTTCCGCATCAGCATGCACTTGGTCTATCATCAGCCGCACAGTTCGATACGTGCGAGCCAGTTGCTTACTGCCTTTCTGCCCGTTCTGCACGCTCTCCCATAGCTCCTCTCCTATCTTCCTCCAATTGTCTTGCGAGAATAACTGTCCCGTAGTGGTTAGCAGCCCCCTTCGCCGACACAACAAAAAGTCTACTAATTCATGCCTTGGTATGGATTGCCGTGTCTTTTTTGCTACTGACAGTAGTCCATCCACTGTGGCTTTCTCAATCGCTGATACAGCGGCACCCATCCCGTCCCAGACACTCTGGTCTGCCTGACTCACCGGTCAGAGATTTCCCGTGGCCACGAAATCCTGCGCTTCTGCACAGCCCTGCTTCTCGAGCAGCCGGGATCTTCTCTACCTTCTCTCGTCCGCTCAGGATTCGATCCTTGGATCACGTCGGGGTCACCATTTATGCCGCGGCCAGGTAGAGGGGAGCAACCACACCAACATGATGCAAGTAAGGCAAAAGCTCCGTTTATTACCCCTCGTAGTTCGCTATTTATACACTTATCTAATTCCGTACACGCGATCACGCATAACTTGATTGGATGCTCCGCTTTGTCCACGAGGCTTTCATGCGCTCCTGCTATCTGCCGATTGGTTGCTATGTTTCTCCAAGTCCTCCCATCTTATCTGGCTTTGCGGTTTCTCCTTCCTGTTTCTGTCTTAGCGTTGTGCAAGCTCAGCATTTATCTCCTCATTATTGTCCTTGGGTTGACCTCAGATTTTTTTGTACACTGCTGCTACTTGTCTAAAACCCCCAACAGGGAGAGAGGAGTAAAGGGCAAAGAGCGAAGTGAGCAACCCACCCTCGCAGCCTCCTGATAAGGGGTCTCAAGGTGGGCTGGAACAGGGCTTAGGCCAATGGGGTTACAGATACTTGATACTTCAGGGGAGGGTTACAGGTGTGGGATGAACCATACATTGGGGGTGAGACAGAACATTCCATTTGACCTCTGGGTCTGGCTGCAGGTGACCTTCAGCTGGTCACATAACTGTTTTCCCAGACATCTAGTAGCTAGGACATTTCAAATATCAAAACTTACTTTCAATTCTGTCTCACTTACAGGTTTCACATTCTCAGAATCTAAGCAATCATATTTATAGGGCTTTCTGGCTTCATCCTCCCCAACACCGTGGGACTGTGTAGGGCAACTTTCCATTTTTGATGTATCCCTGCAATATGTCAGGAACCATCAGTGAAGAGTGTTGGGTGATTGAAGAGATTGGGTCTCCATGGTTTGCATCATGAAGCCAATTTTATTGAACACACTGCTGGTTTATGTACCTTTCAAGCACGAGCTTAAAATAACTACCCGTTTAAACAGTAAAACCATAACAACAATATCTATGTTTCTTAGTAACATTGCTTAACATTGCTTAACTATGGGCTAGCACAGACTTGTACAGGCCTGTACTGTCTTGCATACATACATTCATCCTTATGTCTTCTTCCTTCAGGGTCCTGCCTCAACTTGCCAGGGCTTGTGGATCTCTAGCACATCTACTTCTGCAATGAGTTCAGCAGTACTTTGAGTCCTGCTTTTTAGCTGTTTTCCTACACAAGAGAGGATACTGCTTTTCCTTTTCGGGTAGCCGATTACATGGTGGTGAGAGGAATGACAAGATTTGTCTTTACAAACAAGCCCTGGGTCTGCTAGTAGATAAAACTAGCACTGAGAGATAAGAGAAACAATGGGAAGGATTCTACTGATTGATGAATAGAAAAACAAAAAAAGATATTTGCCTTTACAAACAAACCGTAGGTTTGTAAATGAAATTGGATATCGAAAGATGAAAGTAACAATGGGGAAAAACCCATAAATCCCATAAGAATTAAAAATTAGGGGGGTTATACATTAAAAGGGGACTCTTAGGTCTTAGGCATTTCAGGAAGTCTGTACCTCTCAAGTACCTCAGCCAATGGGGAAAGAAAGAGGAAAATGTGGCTGGGAAATTAGGATACAAAGGAGGCTGTGTCCTCTGAAAATTTGAGAGACCCCAGGGGAAATGCCCCATGGCCTCTCCCTTTATTCGAATAAAGTAAAAGGACTCCTCTGTCTCCTTTTTGGACATAATTCTCTGGTGTTCATGGATTAATTTTCCTAACAATTTGGAGCCTCCTTACCATATGTCACCTTCTCCTCCTGCTCTTGTAACGATAATTTGAAATTATCATTTTCAGGCCAGTTTGTGATGACTTCCAAAACTCCTTGGTGATTGGTGTTTCCTATTCAAACTTGCTGTGTGATCAGAGCCATACAATTAATCCTCGAAGCACCAGTGGCATGATGTATGGAAGGGACTTTCCCTTTGAACATCCAGTCCAGCTCTGGCAGTCAGGGTACCAGGAGCTGTGCTTTGGTGCCAATCACTTTGGAAGCAGCTTGAACCCCTTTATAAACTGCCACTATCTCTTTTTCAGTTGGAGTGTAGCTGGCCTCAGATCCTTTCTATCCCCAAATCCAGAACCCTAGGGGTTATCCTTGAGTCTCCCCAGGTACTTTGTGCCATAGGCTCCAGGAAGTACCATTCTCCCCAGCTGTGGATTCGAGCACATGCTTCACATCCTGTCCTGACTGGCCCAAGGGCTACTGCATAAACAATTTCCTGTTTAATTTGTTCAAAAGCTTGTTGCTGTTCAGGATCCCACTTGAAATCGGTCTTATTCTGGGTCACATGCTAGGTCTTACAATATGACTGTTTGTACAGAAGTTCCAGCATGTCCAGCACAGTAGCACTTGGTGGTGGTGTGACTTTATTCAGGTCACCATAGTCCACTGTCAGCCTCCACTATCCATTGTACTTATTCACTGGCCATATAGGACTGTTAAAGGGTGAATGAGTGTTGGGGGTTACATTTGTTTCTTTTTTTTTTTTCTCATAGAATTTTTCCCCATAAGTTGCTAAGAGACTAAGTACTGGTGCTTAGGCGGTGCTTGACCAACACAGAGGAGGTGGCCGAAAGTCAGGAAGGAGAAGATCAAGCGAGTTTTGGGGCAAGAAAAGGACAGAGCTGGGGGCAGCTTGGTGCTTTTTCTTGCTCTCGGCACCGGAGAGGATGACCAAGCTGCTGCTTGCTGTGGGAGAAGTCCACTGTCAGTAGAAAGTCCAGTCCTGGGAAGTCTACCATCATCTGCTCGTGTGCCCAGGAATTCTGAGCTCCTTCACCTGCCCTGCTGGAGCTGGGCCAGCCCTGTCCAGCCATCGTGGCTTCTCCAGCACTGCTCTTTTTTGCTACGCTGTAGCTCTGCACTGCCCTGCCCTGCTGGGACATCCCACCCTGCCTGTCGGGGGCATCCTGCGGTTCCAGCCACCAGCCCAGGAATTTCCACCATTTTAGCTTGGTGCTCTCAGAGTCCCAAGAGATCAGACTGCCCCGGGCTTTGTGAAACAAAGTCCCTCAAAGTTCTTGGTTCTGTTTATTATTAATGCTGTAGTTGTTGTTTGTTTGCCTTGTTATACATACTAGTAAAGAACTGTTATTCTTTTCCCCATACCTCTGCCTGAAAAGCCCCTTTAATTTTCTAAATTTTAATAACTTGGAGGGAAGGGATTGGAATTCCCCATTCCTAGAGAGGCCCCACCCCTCCCTAGCAGATACCTGTCTTTCAAACCAAGACACTCCCTGGCTCTCTAGTTCACAGATCACCTCATGGATGAGAGTCCAAGTTAGTGTGGTGTTGTCAATGGTGCATTGTTGTGGTAGTGATTGGCACCTGTTGTTCTTGGAGCCTCAGCAGTCCCACAGCAGAAGAGTCTTCTGAGAGACCAGGCAAGGTATTCAGCTCTCTAATTTCCTCTGTCTCCACAGCAGCTATCCCAAAAGTCCCACAATATCCTTTGGGGTCTTTGAAATACACTCTCCTGAGGCAATCTATGCCAAGGATGCACAGGGCCTCTGGGCCAATCACAATGGGGTGTTTTTGCCATTTGTTCCCTGTTGGGATTGCTTCAGCTCCAGTACAGTCAGCTGTTGGGATCCCCTGTCACCTCAGAAATGGACATGGATTCTGTCCTGTTGCTGTAGGACATTGTGATATATGACCTAAAGTTAATTCATGTTAAGAAATGCAATATGTAATTAATTCCCAATGAAATGTAGTGATATGCAACATAAAATTGATCTGCGTTCAGTCTGATTTAAGATCTGTAAACCTAAAGTGTGTTTAGGGTTAACTGAGACAAAAACTGCACGAAAGGGACACGGGGGTTGGGGGATGAAAGAATTTCTGCTGGGAAAAGCCTCAAGACAGCCAACACCCGGAGATGGGCGCACTAACGATCGAATGATTAGATCAGATTGATATCTTATCTGTTCCGGCCTGATTTAACATTTCCAAACCTCCTCCAGACACGGCAATCATGGCATTGTTCCACTTTGAGAATCCATTCAACAGACCCCGGACCTGAACATGAATACCTAATGAAGCTACCACGGAGGGGGAGTCCTACGGTCTCGGTCCACTCTCAGCGAAAGACTGTATAAAACCCAGCGGTATTGGACCCAATTTGTGAACAGAGGGGGTGACAGGCTGACAGTCTGTTACCACGTTCACCCAGTGCCAAAACCCTGGGATTCGACGCTGTCCCTTTTAATCGTGGCTATCGGAGACTGTGTTTAAGTCTCAAAATAAAATTCTAAATTCTGATTGACTGAATTTGGCTTGGTGATTTTATTACAGGACATGAAAGAAAGACTAAAGACTCCAAGTATTTTTCAGAAGGCAAAGTGTATAGAAGGCTTTATTGTCTAATTCTTACCACCTTTTATAAGGTGTTCTGATATAGACTTAACATGATTGGTGACTAGGAACGACACCTCTCTAATTCCACTGGTGAAACTAGAGAAACAGCAAAACACCACGTGGAGAAAGATTGTTTTGGGAAAAGGATAGTTGTTTTGCCAAGATTGTTTTAAAAAGAGGCTTTCTAGAGAACTTTTCCCTTGGGAAACAGTTAGCACTGCTAGCAGGCTAAAATCCCTTCAGACTTAGAAATGTCAGGCCCACACTGTCCCTACATATCTTGATGGTATCAGGGTACATTGTACGCCAGTGTCAACTAAAGCCTTATACTCCTGTTGGTCTGATGTGCCTGGCTATCAGATCCACACAGTCCAATAGATCTGACTGTTCCTTTTGTCCACCTGGTCAGGGGCAGGGCCCCTCTTGTTCTGGTCATAGTACTTGTTGCTCGCTTCATGTAAATACACACTGGAGGTCCCTTCAAGAGGATCTGAAGTAACATCAGACCTTTTTTCTGTCTGAGGACTTGCCCACTGGAAATTGGAGTGGCATTTATCCTTGAAGAATTTCCTGCGGTGGTTGTTCTTCCTCTCATTTCACATCCCTGTGCTGCTAGGACAGAGGTGGATTTCCATCCCACTTCCTCATGTCCTCTTCATGGTCATGCAGGTAAAACCACAGATTACCTGGTGGTGTGTACCCTTTCTAGCAGAGGAGCGTTTGCCCCCAATTGCAGAGACTCTGGTCTGTACTGGCAGGGCATGGGACATTTCCTCTCTAACTTGCTTGAGTCTTTCAAGTCTGTCTGCAGTCTTGGACAGCTGTTACAGAGCTGAGGTGGAGGTCAGTAGGGAGGAAAAAAGATGATATTGCCGGAGCCAAGTAGGCAGCTAAAGCACTGATTGTTCTTCTTTCATTGACATCAATGCCAATGAGTTGGCGTACAATGATGACATGCGCCATACAAACTTCCACCACATGGATTGTGTACACTAGACATCATCTGGATCTAGAGGGGACTGCTCATTGCTTGAATCCTGTTATGAATGGAGACGAGCTTAGACAAGTCCTGATTTTGACTCAGATTTCTGGCAGTAGCTCTGTTTGAGGCGGCCTGCACCCCAAATGTCTCTCATTCACAAGTTCTTAATAATGGCCGATTAGGTCTATTACAAAAAGAATTATTTCTTGAATAGACACAAGATTAACAGACGTACCCACTCTCTCCCCACCCTCTGCCCTCCTGCCATTCTCCATTGGCCG
This sequence comes from Hirundo rustica, assembly GCF_015227805.2. Lineage (NCBI taxonomy): Eukaryota > Metazoa > Chordata > Aves > Passeriformes > Hirundinidae > Hirundo > Hirundo rustica. The sequence continues at coordinate 22,708,637 of NC_053487.1, read as the reverse complement.
GTGTGTCAGCTGGAGGGGCGTGTCGCGGTGGCAGGGGGCAGTGGCGCCTGGTGTCTTTGTGTACCGGTGGAGCAGGCAGTCTCTACCCATCGCACACAACCCACAGCATGGTCCTTATGGACATCGCATACCTGGTGCTGCCCATCTTCAGCTCCGTGCACAACAGAGGTACCTCACTGTGCGCGGGTGTGTCAGGTTTGCGTCCCGGGGCCACTCCACACAGGGAGGGCAGTGTGTGAGGGTGGAGACCGTTGCTGTGGCCGAGTGCCTATGGCTGTTCGTCGCCCCACCCCGCTCCGCCCACTGGGCTCGTTCCATACCACGTGACCACCGGCAGGAGAAGTGCTGAGGACCAGCCCTCCTCCCCTCCCCTTGCCCCCTCAGTCCTCTCAGCAATGCCCGTTGTGGGGGTCTACCCTTCCTGCCCTCCGGGGCGGGCCCCGCTTCTGCCTGCACCTCCAGTCTCGGCTTCAGTTGATTAATTTTACTTTTATTATTTTTTCAATTTTATTTTAATTTTTAATTTAACCCACTCACTCCTCCCTCCTCTTTCACCATGTAGGGTAGCCACCAGGCCATCCCAGCATAGCTGTAGATGTTAACAGCCATTTTTGTACCTCCATCATGTGTAGCTGAGTACATGGCACTGTAAATTCATGTTAAGTGGATTCATTCTGCTGGGGTTGTCAAGTGCAGTCTCTTTGGGACAAGCACCCACAAATTGAGGACAAAAACCCTTAAGAAAAAAGATTAAATTGAGGAGGGGAAATCCAACAAGAAAATGCAATTTGCCTTAATTCCAAAAATCAAATTGGAAGATTTGGAGAGTGAAACGTGTAGTTAAACAGGGACTAAAATACCTCCCAAAAGCTGCTGGTTGGCCAGTCACCTGCAAAGTCGTGCTGCTGACTTATTAAAGAAATATGGGTATTGATGTGGTATTGATACCCAACTATGACGGACAAAAACCCTCTAACAGTTTAAAGTTAGAAAGTGTATGTTTATTACGGCCAGGCAGCACGGCGGGATATTTCCCTAATTCGCACTGCGAAATTCACAGGTAATTACAAAGCCTTTTATTTACAAAAGTGTTGAATATCCAAAATACAAATACATATTCATACCCCTGTCACCTCCCATTCCTCGCTTCGTATGCTAATTGGCAAAAAGGCTATTAAGCATTAGTACTTTGTCTCCTAAAATGAGTCGGGGGTCTATTCTGGGGAGGAGTCACCCAAAATGAAGAAGATGAGTCTTCCTCATCCTGGCCTTTCTACCTTTTCAATGCATTCGTGACAAAGGAATCCTTGGTAGAACTTATAGTTTCCTGTATTCAATGGGTTCTTTAAGCAGGAAGTCTGCAGCTATCTTATGTCCTATTTACCACATTTTGTTTTTCATTACAGGCACAGTTACACAAACATAAAGCTGACAAGCAATGAGTTACTAAATCCAGGATATCTTATCTAAGATCCGGCTTCTGTTAACTGTGAACAAAGCTTGCCTATCTACTTCAGCTAATTCAGCAACTTATTATCTTAACTTTCCTAAAAATCCCTAATTCTTCAAATTTAATGTCTCACCGCAGCTCTGTTCCTCCTGTGGTGACACCACTGCTTAAGACTGTCCCTCATTGGTGCTCCCCACCCAGGTGGTCTCCCCACCAGCTCCCCGCTCCATCCCATCTGGCCCCAGCAGCCACAGGTGTCCCATCACCACACCCTTGATGTGGCCAACATCCCCCTCTAAAACTGGATTGTGAGAAGACATGACCGGCAAAATAGTTTTCCATTAAACAGGGTAACTTTTTTTTTCCTCTCTGCTAAATTGCTTCCTGTTCTTATTTTGTGGGTAATTTTCTTTATTGAATAGCCTTTAGTTGTGTATCTTCACCTTTTTCTTGTACTAAATCTAAAGTACTTGTCTATTTTTTTATAATACCTAGTTTCTGATGTAAATCTCTCTGTAGAGACATACCCTGTTGAAATGTAACGTGCTATAGTCTATATATCTGCTCAGTATACATTACTTTTATTCTGTTGCCCATCTGTAGCATGGTGGGCCTTGCCTTTCTGTATTGTGTGCATGATGACATTGTTACACACAATTCCACTAATACTAATATACAGTCTCTCAATAAAGAAACTAGATTTTCTATATTAACTGTCCTGGTTTAGGACAAATCTAGGAGGAAATGTCCCGAAAGCGTGTCTCCTCTAGAGAAGAGTAGGTTTTAGCAACCCCTCCCCCATGGGTTCCCACAGGTTCAAGAGAATTCTCTTGGAGAAAGTGAAAAAAATCCAACCTGTTTATTTAACAAGCAGAGTGCACATAGGCATAGAAAAAATGAACAATGTTAAATGATAAAACCTCTCACTTCTTTGAAGAGATTCAGAGTCCTTTCTGTAGGTGTGGCTCAGTTCTCTCCATAGCTGGGGTACCGTGTGGGCCCCTCCAGGCTGCAGTGTGGGAGAGGGCCCCTAGCAATGGTGTTCCAGACCAGAGCAAAGTTGAACAGTTCCAGAAAAAGAAGAAGAAGCCACAGACCCAGGAAAAACCTCTTGCCTTAGCTAACAAATGAGAACCTAGCTAAAAATCCTTCCCTGCTGCAGAGCTGAGAGCTGGGAAAAAAACCAAGAGCCTTATCTGTGTTTTGAACACAGGCGCTGAAAAAATTCCACTGCTTCCCCCCTTCTCTCTCGGATCCAACTTAAAGGCACAGGGCTCATATCTGGCAGAAAGCAGACAATAGGGGATAAAGGACCATACAGTCATCCCAAGACATTCCACCCCTTATCCCATATCATAGGCTTATTGCCCAAACTAATATATTCTAACTCTACACACATCACATTTATACATACATATCTATATATACGTATATACAGCTATATATAGATAGTGGCTGTGACATTCTGAAAACGGTGATATTTACACATGGTTCTCACCCAACATCAAATCTCCCTGAGGTGTAGCGACTGAACTGGCTGGGATGAGTAAGGGTTTAGCCTCAGTGGCTTATGCAGAAGGCTTCAACCTGAGACCATGGGAGGCGGGATACTGAAAGGATAGAAGTTAGTATGCAAATAAAATCATTCCATAATAGGCCATGTTATAAATGTATATTATAAAGTTGGCTTTTCGCAAATATTAAGGTGAATGCTATATGTGTAATAACTTTGCTGTAAGGATAGTTTTTATTTCTGCTATTAGCAAAACTTAGACATGGTAGTAGGATAGCTGATATATAGTTATGCTTGTAATTAAACAGCCTGTTTGGTTGGGATAACATCCAGCGAACATATGATGAGGATCCTGCTGCTGACATGCCAACTATCAACATCAACCATCTGTGGAAAGTAGGGACCAAGGCCCAAGCTGGAGGTGATAATGAAGACAGCCAAGAAACACACATGCTCTAAAAAGGCAGACCCAAGGAGGGGCCATGCTAAACAGTTCCTGGAATATGGAAACTAGTTTGTGGAAAAGTTTGAATATGCATGATGATTTATGAATATGCAACAGACTGATGCAATAGAAAAGGTATTTAAAGAATGTCTCTGAAACAGCAGGTGTGCTTTTGGCTGAATGCCGAGTCACCCAGCTGTCAGTCCTTTGCTTGATTTCTGTCTCCTAAATGTCTTTTTTTTTTTTTTATTAAACCTATTTCTTAAATTTTACCAAGAAAGTGAACATGTTTTTCACAATTGAGGGTTCATCTCGAGATATACACCTCACCCCTGAGACCCCCGAGGGCACAGAGCAAGAGGGTGCCCCACTGTCTGGTGGCCTCATTTTGCTTCTGGCATGGGTCAGAGGGATTGCAGGTCAAACACCCAAAGAGACAACAACAACAAAAAAAAAAATAAATAAAGAGACAATAAAGCAAAGGAAAGGGGAAAAGGTCCCTAAAAACTGCGGTATTTTAGCTCCGTAAAATCTTGTGCATGAAGATCCAGATAAAGAAAAGAAGGATTGTAAGTATTTTTTCGGGGGAGCAGGTATGGGGGGGGAGTTTGCGAGGTGTGTGAATGAGACACTGGCTGGGTATCCGCAGACTGGTGAAGTGATTGGGAGTCTGCGTTTCCGTTCTTTCGCGAGAAAAACGGCCAGGAAAAAGACAAAGCGAAAGATTAAAGGAGAGATTACCCCCCCCCCCAGGATGGGATGGGGTCCCAGGGACAGGTTGAACCTCTTTTTCAAGGAAGGGAGCTGAGGGTTTTCCAGTACAATCCACTGGGAAACAGGATAAAAAGGAGGGAAAGGGGCCCCCCATATATGTTTTTTGTTTGTTGTTGTTTTTGAGGTTTTTTTGCCAGATTGAGGAAAAAGCATAAAAAGGCTCAGAGGCGTAAGGTTCAAAACCACCTGGGCTTTAAAAAGCTGCCAGGTTGAGAAACACTAGAGGCTTAAAAGTGTGATAATCCAAGAGCATCTGGGGTTGGCCAAATACCTATAGGTAAATAATAAAAAGAGAAGGGTACCATTTTCTTGTGTTGTCTGGTTGTGAGTGGGGGGAGATTGAGAAAGGCATATTGAAGAAATAAAATTGAGTAAGTGGGGATGAATGAATGTATATGTGATATAGACTGTTGAATTTTTAAATATTTTTAAGGAGGTGTATTGTATTGTATTGTTGAGAGAGTTTTCTGTGTCTTTTGGGGGGGGAAGAGGGAAGGTGGTGTTCAGGTTGTTAGGGAAAGTGGGAAACAAAGACCAGGGACAAATAGATACAATCGTGAAAAACATGACAGAAAATCAGTAAAAATCAGGGTTCCGGGGAAAAAAGAGAATAAAAGGGCGCCAGCAGAAATACTCCAAGATAGCCCTTTGGGGGTTATGTTAGCAAATTGGGAAATAGATCCTTGTACAAGAAAAAAGGACAAAGTAAAGATGATCCAGTATTGTATGATAGAATGGACAAAAAAGGAAAGAAGATCTGACCACGTTTATTGGCCTAAATATGGCTCTTCTGAAGTGTGGTTTTGTCAGGCTTTAAACATATTTGTAAATTCAAAAGAACCATTTAATCCGGAGGAAAAAAATATGCTGCATGCTGGATAGGAAACAGACCCTATGGGAATAAGACTTTTTAAAATATCAGAAAATCCAGAGACAGAGCAAGAAGACGAAAAGAAAGAAAAGGGCTGGGATCCCCTAGAAATATTGCCTTCTCCGCTCTTGACAGCTATCCCGCCTGCTCCCGCTCCTGTGCCGGCTTCTGCCCCACCGTACGCAGCCGTCCCGCCCGCCCCCGCTCCCATGCTGGCAGCTGTCCCGCCGCTGGCCGCACCGCCGTTTGTATCAGCTGCACTGTTGGCCAGGCTGCCCGCGGCTCCGCCTGCGCTTGCCCCGGCCCCGTCCGCATGGTCTATGATCGCTCCACCAGACATGCCAGGGGTTCCGCCCGTCCCAGTTCCGGCTACATGGCCCAGGGCAGCTTTGCCAGAAACGCCGCCTTTCCCTGCTACGGCCGCTTCTACCACCCATCCCCCGAGTGCTTTTCCAGGGGCTGCTCTGGCCGTCCCTGCCTCGATTGCTCTGTCCATGCTGGCGCCGGCCATGATGGGTGCAGCCGGTAAGGACCATGTGCAGAAAGTCCGTGCCTTGATCTGGTTTTCGCCGGAAGACCCCGTCCTTTCGACAGTTCCGGCAGCAGCTCGCGCCTACACCCCTTCCCCCCCCACACTCCTGGAGGACTCAGCTCTGGGGCGACTCCCCGCCCCCACCCCTCCTTCTCTAACAATCCCATCAACCCCTGCCTTTGCCACCATTCCCTTGGTAACAACAGGGCCTGCTGTTCAGGGAAATCCTCCTCTTAAAGACTAAATACCAAACCAACATACAGATAGCTCAGTTAAGGAAAAAGAGCAGAAAAGCTGGGATAAAGAAATTAACTTTTTCCCATTACGAGAAGTTCCAATGGGGGGTGGAGGCACAGGTTTTGTAAATGCTCCTTTGATGTCTTCAGAAGTCAGAAATTTTAAAAAGGAGATTAGAGTTTAAAGGATTATTAGATGATCCCATAGGTACATCCGAACAGTTAGACCAATTCTTAGGTCCAAATATTTTTACTTAGTGTCCTGGTTTTGAAAAAGACAGGTGTCTGCTAAGGAGAGGCAGGCCTCTCTAGGAAATGAGGAATTTGAATCCTTCCCTCCGTGTTATTATAATTTGGAAGATTAAAAATAAAACTTTTCAGTCAGAGCTATGGGGAAAAGGAATAACAGTCCTTTACTAGTAAATATAACAGGACAGACAAAAACCAACAGCAATTATAACAATAGTAGAACAGAACTAAGAACCCCGAGGGCACACGGTGGAAGCTCCGGCGCTGATGGCTGGAAGCCGGGCGCGGTGGACTGTCCTCCGCAGGCGGGGGGTGTCCTCGGCAGGCAGAGGTGGCAGTGCCGGAGAAGCCGCAGCGGCGGGACCCGGGCTCACCCAAAATCCAGCAGGACAACGAAGAAACTCCGAATTCCTGGATACTCCAACAGATGATAGAATTCCCAGGACCAGACTCCTTCGTTAACTGTGGACTCCAACAACTGTGTCCCGCTCGGTGCTCCCCGCGGAAGAAGAAAAAAGAAAAGCCGCGAGATCCCCCCACCCTCCGCTCTCTCCGGGAGCTTTTTTCCCTCCCCCAAAACTAAGTTATCAGTTCTTTTGTCCACGTTAAGCACTCAGCACTTAGTCTCCTAGCAACTTGGGAGGGGGGAAAAAATTCCACAGAGACTTAAACCCCAACACTTAGGAAGAGATGCCATCCATACTCAAAATAGTTTTTTTCACAAGAGGAATGGCAGATGATTAGGATTGCTGTGACTTATTAAAGAAATATGGGTATTGATCCAGTATCGATACCCAACTGTGATGGACAAAAACTCTCTAACAGTTTAAAGTTAGAAAGTGTATGTTTATTACGGCCAGGCAGCACGGCGGGATATTTCCCTAATTCGCACTGCGAAATTCACAGGTAATTACAAAGCCTTTTATTTACAAAAGTGTTGGATACCCAAAATACAAATACATATTCATACCCCTGTCACCTCCCATTCCTCGCTTTGTATGCTAATTGGCAAAAAAGGCTATTAAGCATGCGTACTTTGTCTCCTAAAATGAGTCGGGGGTCTATTCTGGGGAGGGGTCACCCAAAATGAAGAAGATGAGTCTTCCTCATCCTGACCTTTCTACCTTTTCAATGCATTCGTGACAAAGGAATCCTTGGTAGAACTTATAGTTTCCTGTATTCAATGGGTTCTTTAAGCAGGAAGTCTGCAGTTATCTTATATCTTATTTACCGCATCTTGTTTTTTTGTTACAAGCACAGCTACATAAACATAAAGCTGACAAGCAATGAGTTACTAAATCCAGGATAGCTTATCTAAGATCTGGCTTCTGTTAACTGTGAACAAAGCTCACCTATCTACTTCAGCTAATTCAGCAACTTATTATCTTAACTTTCCTAAAAATCCTTAGTTCTTCAAAATTAATGTCTCAGCTGGAATAAAAATTTGGGAAAGGGAAAACCAGCAGGGGCCCCCAGGGGATCTGAAAATACCAAGAGCACCTCCTAATTGGAAACAAAATTAAGAGGAAGGGTGGAAACACATGAATGATTATCGTAATTTGATAATCAAAGGAATAAAAGAGCCAGTTCCTCAAGAACAAAATATTAGAAAGGCCTTCAAAGGACACCAAGGAAAAGAAGAGACACAAACAGAATGGTTAAAAAGACTTAGTAAAAGAACAACTGGTAAGCAGAAAGACAAAGCCAGCACAGCAATCTAACTCTGTGCAAATTTAGCTTCAAGATTTGTATACGAAACTCGAACAGCAACTAGAAAAAGAAAAATATATCCCAAGACTGGGAAAAAATCTGTTTGTGGAACTGGGGGGAAAGGATAAGTAAGGAACTCAACATTACCAACTGTTGGGTCTGTGGAGGGGCTTTGATGTCAGAAGAATAGCCATGGAAAGGCGGTAGCCTAGGCCCAGTTGAACTCCTTAAGTGGAACCAGACAAATATAAGGGGGGAAAACCAACCAGAAGTGTGGATTTTAAGCTCAATAGTGATAGGGGAAGAATGTCTCTGGTGCACTGGGAAAAATTTTCTTAATGAAGTAGGAAATATTCCCTGTAAAGTATATAAAATTAGCAATGGAAATTCTACATAGTGGATCCCAGAGGAACCAAGTGAGTATTGGACTCATAAAAAAATAAAAGGCGGAAATGGTGAATATAATAACAAAATTGGACTTTTTCAATGTAATGATACAGAAAAAAATCCTCATTATGGGTGTTAAGAAAATTAATCCACGAACACCAGAGGTTTATGTCCAAAAAGGAGACAGAGGAGTCCTTTTACTTTATTCGAATAAAGGGAGAGGCCATGGGGCATTTCCCCTGGGGTCTCTCAGTTTTTTGGAGGACACAGCCTCCTTTTTATCCTAATTTCCTGGTCGCATTTCCCTCTCTCTTTCCCCATTGGCTGAGGTACTTGAGAGGTTGTCCTAGGGTAACTTTATGATGCCTGTATCCCCAATCGTCTGTTCTGTTTGTGCTGTATATTGAGTCCTGTGCCTTTAAGACTGGTTCTAAGAGCAAGGAGAAGCGCGGAGTTTGTTTTGAGAAAACGACCTGACTCCTCCACATTCTTCTGCGGACGGCGTGTCCGGCGGAGGCTTGGAGAGACTGCAGGACAGAGATTTTTTTTTCTTTGCTTTTAGTTAGTTTCAGCTAGCTAGGGCAGAGAATTTCCCTGGACTGTTTTTTTTCCTTTTTCTTGGAACTGTTTAAACCTGCTCTGGACTGAAAACCCAGGGGAGCACTGGGGGCTGCACCTGCGGCCCACCGGGGCCTGGACCTCGGCATTTTCCAGCAGCGCCGGAGGGACTGGGACTGGAGACGCTGAGAGAGAGCCGAGCTACACCCACGGCAAGGACTTTCTCAGTTTGCCATCTCACTTCAGAAGGAGAGGTTTTATTGTTTCATACTATTCATTCTTTATACTTGTATGCACTTCATTTGTTTAGTAAAATAGTTTTTTCCACTTTTCTCCAAAGAGGGTTTTGGTTTTTTTTCCGGACCGGTTGGAGGGAGGGGCCACGTGGGTTTGCTTCCTTAGAGGGATCCTATACAGGGGTTTTCTCCCAAATTTGTCCCAAACCAGGACAGAGGTACAGACTTCCTGAAATGTCTAATATTCCCCTTTTAATGTATAACCCCCCACTAATTTTTAATTCTTATGAGATTTATGGGGTTTTCCCCATTGCTGCTTTCATCTTTCAATATTCAATTTCATTTACAAACAAACTTATGGTTTGTTTGTAAAGGCAAGTATCTTCTTTTCCATTCATCAATCAATAGAATCCTTCCCATTGTTTCTCTTATCTCTCAGTGCTAGTTTTATCTACCAGCAGGCCCAGGGCTTGTTTGTAAAGACAAATCTTTTCTTGTGATCGCAACACGAAAAGCAACCACAAGGAGACAAGAGATTTGCAGGGCAGAGACATTCCTCCTAGAGAGCCCAAGGCTGAGCCAAGGCCGAGAGCCCCTCTGCTTGTTTATTTCTTACTTTTTATACATTTGTGGGTCTGGCTGTGGATTTGCTTCTGGAGTTATCACCTCCCAGCCTCAGTGGCCAGACCAACTGTCAGTTACAATTGTTTTCAGGTTAGAAATATGCAAACAAAGGACAGGGAATGAAAAACAAAGGATTTGTTTATGTTACATGTGTGGGAAAAGGCAAAAACTGCTACTAATATTGTACAGAAGCTAAAAAGACTGACTCCATTTTATGAACAATCAAAAGGCTTTAAAAAACTCAGAAAAACCAGGGTGACACTTATCATTTGTCTCATGGGATCCCAGAAATATCCAAATTTTAGGAGAATATAAATCAAAAGGACAAGGATTATTGGAAAGGACCAGATGGCTTATTTTGGATATGTGGAAAGAGAATATACCCAAGACTTCCCTCTAGGTGGAAAGGGAGTTGTACTTTAGGAATTATACAGCCAGGTTTCTTTCTTTTACCAGGACCAAATGGAGATCAATTAGGAGTACCAGTTTATGAAAACTTAAAAAGAAATAAAAGGGATTTGATTGGAGGATTCCAAAAATGGGGGGATGAAGAATATCCCCCTGAATGCATATTGGAAACATATGGGCCAGCCACCTGGGCACAGAATGGGAGTTGAGGATATTGGACCCCAATTTATATGCTGAATCACATTATAAGACTCCAGGCTGTTGTGGAAATAATAACAAACAAAGCTAGTGTTGGGGGTTAGATTTGTTCCTTTTTGTCTTAAAGAATCTTTCCCCATAAGTTACTAGGAAACAAAGTGCTGATACTTAGAGGGTACTTGACTAACACAAAAGTTGTGGCTGGGAGGGAGACAATCACACAAAATTTGGGGGATGGAAAAGGACAGGGCTGGGGGGAGCTGAGGGGTTTTTTTTCCTGCTCTCGGCATTGGAGAGGATGGTCAGGCTGCTGCTTGCTGCATGAGGAGTCCACTGTTAATGGAGGGTCCAGTCCTGGGAATTCTACCATCATCCATCATCTGCTCGTGTGCCCAGGAATTCGGAGCCCCCTTTGCCTGCCCTGCTGGAGCTGGGCCAGCCCTGTCCAGCCGTCGCGGCTTCTTCAGTACTGCTTGCTTTGCCGGGACACCCCCCTTGCCTGCCGGGACATTCCCCATTTGCCTGCTGAGGACCCTCGCCATTCCACCCACCAACCTGGGAGTTTCCACCCTCCCAGCTTGGTGCTCTCAGGGTCCCAAGGGATCAGACTGCCCCGGGCTTTGTGAAACAAAGCCCCTAGAGATTCCTGGTTCTGTTTATTATTAATGTTGTAGTTGTTGTCATTTGTTTGCCTTGTTATACTTACTAGTAAAGAACTGTTATTCCTTTCCCCATAGCTCTGCCTGAAAAGCCTCTTTAATCTTCTAAATTATAATAACTTGGAGGGAGGGGACTGGACTTCCCCATTCCTAGAGAGGCCCTGCCCCTCCCTAGCAGATACCTGTCTTTCAAACCAAGACAGCTACTCAGGCATTGGAATTAATATCAAGTCAACAGCACCAAACAAGGGCTGCAGTATATCAAAATAGGTTAGCTTTAGTTTATTTGCTAGCTGAAGAAGGGGGTGTTTGTGGAAAATTTAATACATCAGATTGTTGTTTGGAAATAGATGACAAGGGGGATGCCGTTCTGGATATAGTCAATGATTTTGCTGTGGCAAAATCCTTAAAAATGTTAGATAATCTAGGGTGCTAGCTGAGTAGGCAAACCAGTGCCACGTCCTGGGCACTGAGTGAGCTACTGACATGATACCATCAAGTACACCACCCTGCAAAGTAGGGCTGCAGTTGACTTCCCACTATTATTACAATGACATGGTTGCAAAGACTTCAAAGGCATATGCTGCATGAATCTTTCAGACCACAGTGAGTCCATATACAAGAGTATCCAGACCCTCAGGGAAAAAGTCAAAAAATTGCAAGTGGAATATGACAGAGACTGGTTCAGTGGACTATTCAGAAAATAGAATTTATCTAGCTGGGCTCTATCTTTGGTCAAAATGAGTTTACTGATTTTTGTGTGTTATTGTTGTATTTATGTTGTTACCCTGTTTTACAAGTTGTCTGTTAAGAGTTTTTCAGAAATCTTTACAGAAGATTTTTATAGTTCAAGAGGAAGGGGGAGATGTAACAACCAAACTGGCTGGGATGAGTAAGGGTTTAGCCTTGGTGGCTTATACAGGAGGCTTCAACCTGAGACCATGGGAGGTGGGATGCTGAAAGGATAGAAGTTATTATGCTAATAAAATCATTCCATAATAGACCATGTTTCTAGTTCTAGTTCTCAGTTGGTTCAGTACCTGTTACATATAAGGTCATGTTCCTGTTCCACATTTGGGATTGGACCCCTGCCCTCAGATACCCCTATATATTGCTAAGTTCATCATGCCCCTTGGTCTTTGGATGTTGCCCCTCAAATTGTGCAGTTTCCATGGATTGTTATTTTCTCTATTAAAGTTCTTTATTTTTTGGGCAACTCCATCGTTCCTGACCCTCTATTTTTGCCATGCTCACCCAGCTGGACTGGACTCGGGGTCTCAGTGAGCCAGACTGCGATACTGAGGTACGCAACATGTTGTTCCATCTTTCTGCATTACCCACCATGTGCAACCTGGTCCCTGAGCAAAGATAACCCCACAGATGGGTTTGTCTGTACTCGAGGCAGAATTAATCCAAACATTCTTTGCTAACAGTTGTCTGGTATGTACTACAAGGACCTTGTCTCCATCTACTGTATGTAGGGGCTCAGATTGGACAGGGCCTGCTTGGTTGGTGGAGCCTTAGGTGTTAACTAACCAGGTGGCCTTTGCTAAATGCTGCTCCCAATTTTTGAAAGATCCCCCACACAGTGCTTTCAAGGTGGTTTTTAACAGTCCATTGCACCACTCCACTTTGCCTGCAGCTGGTGCATAATATGGGATATGGTACACCCACTCAATGTCATATTCCCTAGCCCAGGTGTTGATAAGGCTGTTCTTGAAATGAGTCCCATTGTCAGACTCAGTTCTCTTGGGGGTACCATGCCTCCAAAGGACTTGCTTTTAAAGGCTTAGGATGGTGTTATAGGCAGTAGCATGAAGCACAGGATAGGTCTCCAGCCATCCAGTGGTGGCTTCTACCACTGTGAGCATGTAGTTGTAGAACTGTCCCACCTCCTCTCCACCAGATAGTTGGTGCATAAAGAGATAATCTGGGCTAAAAGGCTCAGCAAGGGGTCGTCTCTGGTGCCAGAAGGGCTTGGACCTCAGCTAAGAATCAACATCTTAGTCGGGAGAGCAGATGCGAGAAGAGATAAAAGTAATATTCTTGACTAAGAGACACTGTTTTATAAACTATAAAAGACATGAATTATCACAGAGGCAGAAGCCTTCTACACCGCACCCTGAAAGTGTGGGAGACTTCTCCTCTGAGTTTAGATGCAAATCCCTGGTTACTTTCCTGGGGACTGGGGGAAAGGATCTTGATGTGTGCCCCACCAACGATTGGATGGTAAGATAGAATGAATCCGATTATTTCTTCACTAGCTGTAACATTAATAGGTACCTTTATCCTCGTGCTTTATATATCTACTAGTAGTCTCTTTTTTGTCTTTATTCCTGTGTAGTATTAGTTTAAGTCTTATGTCTAGTAGTTTTATGTCTATTAAATAAATAATTATTTCTATAATAGACCAAATCAGCCAATATTAAAGAACTTGTGAACTAGAGTGGGGTTTGGGGTGCTGCCACCTCAGTAAAGCTACTGCCTGGTGCCGGAGGCCTAGGCAAAAGGCAAAGGCTTATCTAAACCCCTACATCCAATTGTACCAGCAGCTCTTGCCTTGACAGGTCTGGGGCAGTGTAATGCAATCTGTTGGCCTCCCCATACTTTTATTTGGACCACTGCCCACAATACCACAGGGGTTTCACCCGCTTGGCCTGCTTGATCCCAGCACACATCTCACAGTCATGGATAACCTGGGAGATACTGTCCATGGTTAAATCCACCTCTTGGTCTCCTACCCACTTATAGGTGGCATCTCTGCCTTGATGGCTTGAGGCATCATGGGCCCATTGAGCTAGGAACAACTCTCCTTTGTGTTGCCAGTCTAAGTCTATCTTTGACACCTCTATCTTTGCAGCCTGGTCTACCTGCTCATTGTTTTGGTGTTCCTTATTAGCCTTACTCTTGGGGACATGGGCATCTACATGACGGACTTTCACAGGTAGCTTCTCTACCTGAGTGGCAATGTCCTTCCACTCATCTGCAGCCCAGATTGGTTTTCCCCTACACTGCCAGTTAGCCTTTTTCCACTTTTCCAGCCATCTCCACAGAGCATTGGCTACCATCCATGAATCAGTGTAGAGGTAGAGTGCAGGGGAAAATGGGCAATTGAATAACAGAATCAATATGATTTCAGCAGAAGCCATTTATTGTTTACATTAAGCTACAGTTATAGATTCTAGGACTACTGTCCACACGTACAGGTATGTCTCGATTGGCTAAGCCACTTGTTCATGAGGCAGGCACACATCCTTCAGTACACCTAATTGTGTCCTCTATCTAGGTTTTGCATTTTTTGTAGACAGTTCCTCAGGCTCTTGGTTTTTATTTTTAGTCCTGTTGTCTCAGTAGCCTTGATGAATTCCTGAGAACTCTGAAAAGAAGACTGCAGGTGGCTTGCTATCTACAAACATTTTGGCTGGTACACAGAATGGCCCAAGTTATTCAGATACATCACTACAGTAGAGCTTTGGCCACTCCTCTCCTTCAACAGTGTCCAGGGCCAGTTGAACAGCTTTGTGTTGTAGTGCATTAATTTGGTTTATATTGTATTTCATTTTTATATTGTGTTTTCTTCTGTATCCCCTGTTCCCTTGGATAATGTATCACATGGTTTGTCCCTGCTTGGCCCCGCCCATCCCCCACACTGGAATGTAGCCCAACTCTGTCCCACTCCCACCTTATCCCTGATTGGGTAGTGGCTTGTCCCTACCTCTAGGCCCGTCCCCCCTGGGAAAAAGCCCCAGGACAGCCGGGAGGTCGCTCTCTCTGGCACTGGATGGGGACGGGGACAGAGTTCCGTACTGAGCTCAGGCCGGCGGGGGCAGGACCCCAGAATAAAGCCGTGATTCCCCCCCGGACAGAGAGCAGACTCTCTTTTTGCCATCGACGGTCTCCTGTACTCTCTAAAGAAAAAGGTACTACTCTCTGGGTAGCTTTAAGGACCCTGGTGAAGGAAGATTCCTTCTGGTGTGGGCTCTCTCTCAAGCTAGCCGAGGCTAAAATGGAGCACGGGCTCCGAGGGGGAGAGAGAGCCGCATCAGCTTTGAGTTCAGCAAGTTGGCTTGAACCACCTTCTTCAGTAGCTTCTGCAACCTGTCATATGGGGCTCCATATGGCTGCTTTCCACTTTTGTTTCATTCTTACAATGCGACAGGAACCATCAGTGAAAAAAGCGCAACGTGTTTCTTCTGCTGGCAGTTCGTTGTATGGTGGAGATTCCTCAGCACGTGTCACTTGTTCGTGTTCCTCTTCATCAGTGAGATCAAAGTTTTCACCTTCAGGCCAATTTGTAATTGTTTCCAAGATCTGAAGGAAATTCAGTTTTCCGATACAGGTGCACTGTGTGATGAGAGCAATCCACTTACTCCATGTGATATTGGTGAGGTGGTGGGTAGAGGGAACCTCTGCTTTGCACCTCCACTCCAGCACCAGTAGTCGGGGTGCCAGGAGGAGCTGTGCTTCAGTGCCTATTACCTCTGAGGTGGCTCGGACTCCTTCGTAGGCTGCCATGATTTCCTTCTCTGTTGGGGTGTAGTTGTTTTCGGACCCTCTGTAGCTTTGGCTCCAGAATCCTAGTGGTTGGCCTCGAGTCCCATTAGGCACCTTCTGCCAAAGGCTCCAGGACAGACCATGGGTCCCTGCTGCAGAGTAGAGCACGTTCTGCACATCTGGTCCTGTCCTGACTGGGACAAGGGCTACTGCATGAGCGATCTCCTGCTTGATCTGGGCAAAGGCTTGCTGCTGTTCAGGGTCCCACAGGAAAGTGTTCTTCTTGCAGGTGACCAGGTAGAGAGGGCTCACAATCTGGCTGTACTCAGGAATGTGCATTCTCCAAAAGCCTATGGCACCTCGGAAAGCTTGTGTTTCCTTCTTGTTGGTTGGTGGAGATATTGCGGTGATCTTGTTGATGACCTCGGTGGGAATCTGATGCCGTCTGTCTTGCCAGTAAATTCCCAGGAACTGGATCTCTTGAGCAGGTTCCTTGACTTTGCTCTTCTTCATGGTGAAACAGGCTTTCAGGAGAATTTGGATGATTTTTTCTCCTTTCTCAAACATTTCAACTGCAGTGTCTCCCTACACATCATCTATGTACTGCAGATGTTCCAGAGCCTCACCCTTTTGTAGTGCAGTCTGAATCAGTCCATGGCAGATAGTGGGGTTGTGTTTCCACCCCTGGGGCAATCAGTTCCAGGTGTACTGCACACCCCTCCAGGTGAAGGCCAACCGAGGCCTGCACTCTGCTGCCAGAGGAATGGACAAAAATGCATTGGCAATGTCAGTAGTGGCATACTACTGTTGTAGTGCATTAATTTGGTTTATATTGTATTTCATTTCTTATACTGGGTTTTGTAATGTTTCTTCTGTACCACCCTGTTCCCCTGGAAAATGTATCATGAGGTTTGTCCCTCATTCTAGAGAAGCTGCAAACCATACAGAGAAAACTTACCAGATGAAACACCAGGAAGGTGGTATCTATCATCCAGGGAACACTGAACATTCTCAAAAGGTGACATACCAGATTTGAAGGGGAAGGAGATGAAGGGCTGGGAAACATCATCCCCCATGTTTCCCCAAACAGACTGGATGTAATTACTAATAAACCCCCAAAGCAGACTGCGGTGGCTCTTTTGAGAGAACAGGTGTCCCGTCGATGGCAAAAGAAAAGAGTCTGCTCTTTGTCTGGGGGGGATTACGGTTTTATTTTTGCCCCGAGCCCAGTCCGGTCCCTGTCCCCATCCCGATGTCAGAGACCACCCCACCTCTTCCCAGGGCTTTTACCCAGGGTGCAGGCCCTAGAGGCAGGGACAAGCCACTATCCAATCAGGGACAAGGTGGGAGTGGAACAGAGTTGGGTTACATTCCAGTGTGGGGGATGGGCATGGCCGAGCAGGGACAAACCACGTGATACAGTTTCCAGGGAACAGAAGAAACATTACAAAACCCAATATAAAAATGAAATACAATATAAACCAAATTAACGCACTACAACAGCAGGCTACCAAGACTAGGACAGAGAAACAACAGATCCTACACATTTTCAACATCTCCCAGTACTTCTGTTAACTTTCTATAAATCATTACCACCAAGCCTGATTTGTAGGCCTGTTCTGTAAAAGTTATATGCAAGGGACAAAATTGCCCCATCTGTGGATAGGCAAACATGCCTAGAGACCAGAGAGACATTATTACATCAAACAGCATGGTGACTACTGACTGCTGTATGCCAATACAAAGTGTTTAAAACCAGAATGTAATTATTACTGTTTTTTTCACTTTCTCCAGTCCCACATAAGTTGGGTACCAAATTTTGTCTCAGTTTGAGACAAGTTAGGAGGAAACGTCCTGAGAGGAGCGTCTCCTCTGAAGAAGGTAGGTTTCGGCACTCCTTCTCCCCACCAACTAAGACAGGAATTTCTCAGTGGAAAGTGAAAAATCTGTTTATTTAACAAGCAAACTGCATGCAGGCATGGGAAAAAATAAATAATGTTAGATATTAAAACCTTCTTGCTGTGGAGAAAACTGGTGGACTCAGAGTTCTTTCTGTAGGTGTGGCTTGGCTCCTCCAGAGGTCCGGAGCCAGGCTGTGGTGTCCCAGGGCCTTCCCTCTAGTCTGTGGCATGCAGCTTCCAGTGATGTTCTGGTGTTTCGGACTGGGGCAAAGCTGAACAGTTCTAGAAGAAGTCGTCACAGTCCCATGAAAACTTCTTGCCTCAGCTAGCAAACAAGAAGCTAACTAAAAGCAAAGATGTACTCCCTTTGTCCGTGCTGCACAACACAGCTGAGAGAATATGGAGGAAGATGTGTGTTTGAACAGAGATCGTCAAAATAATTCCACTGGCTTCCGCCCCTTCCCCCGGGCCTAGCTTAAAGCTGCACGACCCATGTCTGGGCATAAAACAGATGATAGGAGATACAGGATCATACAGTCACCCCAGGACAGCTGTGATCAAACAGACCAAGTGGTTAAAGCCCTTATGGTATGGTGGGTGGTAGTCCAAGTATAAGTATGGGGAGGCCTGGCAGATTGACTACATCACACTGCCTCAAACCCACCAGGGCAAGAGCTACATGCTCACAATTGTAGAAGCCACCACTGGATGGCTGGACACCTACCCTGTGCCTCAGGCTACTTCCCAGAACACCATCCTGGGCCTTGAAAAGCAGGTCCTTTGGAGACATGGTACCCCTGAGAGAACTGAGTCCAACAACAGGACTCCTTTCAAGAATAGACTCATAAACACCTGGGCTAGGGAACATGGTATTGAGTGGGTGTACCATATTCCTTACCATGCACCAGCAGCTGGGAAAGTTAAGCAATACAACAGCCTGCTTAAAACCACCGTGAAGGCACTGGGAGGGGGGACTCTAAAAAACTGGGAAATGCATCTGGCAAAGGCCACATGGCTAGTCAACACCCATGGTTCCACCAACTGAGCAGGCCCTGCCCAATCTGAGCCTTTGGGAACAGCAGATGGAGATAAGGTTCCAGTAGTGCATGTCAGGGGACTGTTAGAGAAAACTGTTTGGATCAATTCTGTCTCAAGTAAAGACAAACCCGTCCATGGGAGGAAGAGGGGAAAATGTTTTTTTCCAGCCCTTCAGGCCTGATACAACAGTTTTTGAAAATGTTGAATTCCCTCTAGATATTAAGGATGGCATAATCTTGTTAGTTCTGTTTTGTTTTCTCTGTATGTCTCGCACTGTCTACACCATACTTGGAATCAGGACAGTGCTTGGTATGGTACATCACCTTCAGGAGGAGGAGAAAAGAAACAAATCAATTGGCACTGTGCCCACACAAACCATGGCTGAGCCAGAGGGAAAAGGAAACAAAGCAACAGACACCATATCCACGCAAACTGTTGCTGAGCCAGGAGGACAGCCTAAGCCGGTAGCAGTTGCCCCTGTTCAGAATAGGAAATCCAAGATGAAATCAGTACGCATAGTGACTGATGAGGAGGAGGCAGGGCCTTCACACCCAGCAGAAGAGACAGAGCCAGAAATCATCACTCAGTCTCAATCCCTGGGTGAGCTGCATGAACTACATAGAGAGTTCACCTTCTAGAACAAGTATGTACTGACCTTGATGCCATGATGATTTTTTGCCTTTTATTTTTGTATACTTTTATGTATCCTCAGTATTCTTAGCATACATACTTGTAATTCTTTAAGCCTCAGCATAGTCCTGGTATTCTGCTAGGCCAGAAGACCAAACATCCTAAAGGCCTCACAGTTGGAGGCCGGAAAGCCTTATGCTATCTTGAGAAACCAAGGCCCTCTCTAGAACATATTCTGTAAACTAGGATTAAGCCCATCTGGGGGGAGAACACTTTAGGGGGATGTCACACCATTCATTTAAGCCTCTCATTGAAGAATCTTCGTTATATGTGTTAATTTGCAAGATCTATAAAATTGTATATGCGATATACCGTGAGTGTGCGTTTCGGCACATTCCACCTTGATGGACTGTTGCACCATAAAGATCCTTATTAAATACTGAGGTAAAAGCCCTTTTATCCCTTAACCATGTCTAGCTCTTAATTCTAAGACGAAGGAATAGGCATCAATCTGGCTGCTCTGTATCTGGGATGCCATGGCTAATGACACCATTCTGGATGGAAGTGAGGCCGGGCCACTGGGATTCCTGTCCTGGGATGTGGTCATTGACCAGATCAGGAAAACAGAGGAAACTCTCAGCCTCTGGTGGCGACTGCTAGCAAGTTGCAGTGATTTCACGTTCACCAATTTCTGTTTCCCAAAATTAGTGTAGTGGTCTGAGTGTCTACCAGAATCATTTACTCTTTTTTCTGCTGTGAGATAGGATTAGGAGAAAAGCAAAGCAGGCTCAAACTTAAAAGATATAAATATAGGTTTATTAAAACACTGGAAAAAAAAAGAATGAGAATCAAAATGGAACCTTCAAAACACTTCCCCCTCCCCACAAACTGTTCACTTTTCCACTAACAACAGAAAGAGACAAAACCTGGAACTTTTGGTCAGTTTACCACCCATAAAATAGTCTTTCATCAATCCATTTAGTGAGAGAAGTCTCTTTTGGTCTGTTATGGTAACTTTCCACAAGAAAGAACAGTCTGCTTGTGGCTTTTAACTCTCACAAAAGCAGCCGCCTGGGGAAATCTGCAATTATGAGACCCCTCCCATATTATGCAGCCTTTCCCGCGGCTGTATATGGTCCATGAAATTCATTGGGGTATCATTTTTAAAGATGATCGGTTCCAAATGCAAAGGTTTTTCTCCATCTATCTCTAAAATAATCTCCATCTCAAGAAACAGAGGTCTTCTTTTTCCCCAGGGGACAGAGGGCTTCTATCTTTCTTTCATCTTCCTCTGTTCAAAATTCTTCATTAGATCACAGCTATTTCAATATCTACTTAGTCCATCACATATACCTTTGCTCAAATCTACAATCTGAATATTCTCATCATCTCCCCAATGTATATTTTTTCCATGGTTTAAAGGGATATTCTAGCATATTACAGTCTGTTACCACAGCTCACAAAATACTTTCAGCCCAAAATCCAAGGCATCTTCTCTATCTCCTCATCTAAGATATAACTTATCTTTTCACCTGATATCTTCATATTGTCTCTTTATATGTCTCACTCTCTGGCTGTTCTCTCACTCAGAGAAAGGTTAGTCCTTTGTAAGCTTCATCTGTGTAAGGAAAGAGTTAACATTCTCCCAGGTCTGCAGAGGGCATGATTATTCTCCCCCCGGAAAGGGCTGAAGGTGGGAGATTCAGGCCATGCCGGGGCTGGAGCCAGGATCTCTCGCGTGGCTGGGCTTTTCTCCCCCTTCCCCTGCCCCGGGAGTCACCTGGCCCAGCAGGCTTCATGGGAAAGGCCAGGCCTGGGCAGGGCCCAGGCGGCCAGCCCCCCCCCCCCCCCCCCCCCCCCCCCCCCACCACGGGAAGGAGGGAGCTGGGACCAGCTTACCTCTCCCAAGGCAGGAAGAAAAAGGACTTTTCCCAGTATTCTCTGATTTTTAACCTGTGTAGCCCAGAGGCATATCTAACTCTCTAATTGATTAATCAAGCTGTCAGCTTCAAAGCCAGTCACTAATTGGTTTTTGCTCTACCTCTCTTGGAAAAAATCACTTCTGTGCTAAACCAGCACACAAGTGTGATGGAAAGAGACCTTTGTAGAGAGGACCTCCATGTGTAGCAAGGACAATGGAGGACAATGGAACACAATGGAGCAAGGTATCAAATGCCTAAGGGAATTAGCTATGCTGGATGTAATTTTTTAGTAGGATGAGACATTTTCTAAAAGCCCAGATGGTGTCCAGTGCACATCACAGATGTGATCAAAATTTGCACGGCTTGGACCAGAAATATATTCCCGTGACTTAGTGACTCTGCAATGGAGGGATCTAGAGGACAAGTTGGGTGCATTGGTTAGTAAATTAAGAATTTATGAAGACATTGTCACCATCCCATTATGGGCCCACATCTCGTCTTTGGAAACAAAGCTGGCTGAGCATATCTGGAGCCTGGAAGAGAAAATTGAAGGGCAATCAGAAACTGAAAGAAGAGCTTAAGGAAGGAATTTTACACATCTTACCAGGAAAAAAAGTCTCAGCTATTAGAGAGAGAGGGTGCACTCCATGAGACAACCTATGGTTTTTCCTTCATGAGCATAGATAAGACATGTGGAAGTGGGATGGAAAACCCACCTCATCCTTAGCAGCCCAGGTACATGAATTGAAAAGTGGAACATCTACCACAAGAAACTAATTTAGTGTAAATGCTGCTCCAGTCTGTCATGGACAAGAATCCAGGCAGTATAGGAGTGATGATATGACCAATCCTCTTGAAGGCATCTCACGGTCATATTTACAGGAAGACAGCAATATGTGCCATGACCGTGACCAGAATTAGAGAGGCCCTGCATCTAGCCAGGTCGACGAAAGGGACAATCGGATCTATTGGACTGTGTGGATCCAATGGCCTGGCACATAGTGGCCCTCTTCACTGATGGTTCCTGCCAAATTGTAGGGACAAACCAAAAATGGAAAGCTGCTTTATGGAGCCCCACACGTTGAGTTGCAGAAGCTGTTGAGGGACAAGGTGGATCAAGTAAATGTTACATTTGTCGCAGTTTTGGAGACAGGCAGATGACTGAACACACCAAAGCTCACGTGACAACAGCCAACGTTTATTGATGGATGCCCCCTCTTATAAGGGGTTCAAAATTCCCGTGCTTGAACACTTGATTGGTCGAGGTCTTAACACCACCCAGCTCACTGGTCAGTTAGATGTCTGCATTCAGGATTGAATGGGATTGACTGGGGTCCCCTGTTTGAGTTCGAATCCAACCTATCATTGCCTCATCTGGGAACTTGTTTACTTCTACTCTTTAATGAACTAGGCTAGTCGAGCTTGAGGGTCTGTTATGGCCAAATTTATCTGTGCAGCTTCAGACCAGCTGTAGCTGTCACAAGTCAGGTTGCAGAGCTTAAAGCCATCCAGCTGGCTTTGGATATAGCTGAACGAGAAAAGTGGCCAAGACTCTATCTCTACACTGACTGATGGTAGCTAATGCTCTGTGGGGATGGCTAGATCATTGAAGAAAGACCAACTGGCAGTGCAGAGGGAAAGCCATCTGGGCCACTGAGATATGGGAAGACCATTACCCAGGTAGAGAAGCTGACCATTGTTGTGGTTTGACACTGGCCAAACACCAGGCACACACGAAAGCTGCTCACTCACCCTCCCCTGCCACAGCTGGGCAGAGGAGAGAAAAAAAATTAACAAAGGTTTCATGAGTTGAGATAAGAACTGGGAGAAAACACTCTAAAGGCAAAACAGGCTCAACTTAGAAGTACAAAGTGAATTTTATTACTAACAAAGTCAGAAGAGGATAATGGGAAGTAAAATAAAGCCTTAAAAACACGTTTTCTTCCTCCAACCCCTCCCTCCTTCCCATCAAGAGCAAGGGGAGACAGGGCATGGGGATTTGGTCAGTTCATCACCCGAGACCTTCTTTAGCTGCACAGGGAGAGGAGTCTTTCCCCTTTGAGATCATGGAGTCCCTTCACATGGGAGATAGTTCTCTGTGAACTTCTCCAGTGTGGGTCCACTCTCATGAGCAGCAGTCCTCCCAAAACTGCTGCAACGAGTCCCTCCCACAAGCAAACAGTCCTCCCAAAACTGCTGGAGCGTGGGTCACTCTTCCATGGGGTGTAGTCCTCCAAGGACAGGCTGCTCCAGCCTGGAAGCAGGGGTGCGCTCTCTCTCCGCCGGGTCTCCCACTGGATCACAGCCTCCTCCAGGCATCCACCCGCTCTGGTGTGAGCACCTTCCCCACAGACTGCGAGTGGATCTCTGCACCCCCTGTGGATCTCCATGGGCTGCAGAGGGATAACACGCTTCACCATGGTCATCACCATGGCTTGCAGAGGAATCTCGGCTCTGGAGCCTGGAGCACCTTTTCCCCCTCCTTCTTCACTGACTTTGGTGTCTCTATGTTGTTTTCCCTCACATGTTCTTGTTGCTGTGGAGTTGGGGACAAGGGTGTGACATTAATACACTGAGATCAAGCAGCAACAGCCGCTGTTTATTGTCCAGCAGCTCCTTTTATAGAGCTTTCAAATTTCCCATGCTTGCAGACATGATTGGTCAAGGGTCTCAACTCCGCCTTGCTCACTGGCCAATGATATGGTTGTATCGGTGCTTCAAAAGGGTTGGCTGAGGTCTTCTGTCTGGGTTTGAATCTAATCTATTGTTGTTGTGTCCAGGGACTTGTTTACTTTGAGCTAGGCTGGTCGAGCTGGTGTCAGTTAAGCCAAATTATCTGTGCATCTATAAACCAGCTATATCTGTCAGATGTTCTTGCCTCCTCCTCTTCTCTAGCTGGAATTAACAGTGACCCACTTTGTTTTGATTTTCTTCTTAAATATGTTATTACAGAGTGTCTTGGTTTTGAAAAGACAGGTGTCTGCTAAGGAGAGGCAGGCCTCTCTAGGAAATGAGGAATTTGAATCCTTCCCTCCGTGTTATTATAATTTGGAAGATTAAAAATAAAACTTTTCAGTCAGAGCTATGGGGAAAAGGAATAACAGTCCTTTACTAGTAAATATAACAGGACAGACAAAAAAACAACAGCAATTATAACAATAGTAGAACAGAACCAAGAACCCTGAGGGCAAACGGTGGCGGCTCCGGCGCTGATGGCTGGAAGCCGGGCGCGGTGGATTGTTCTCGGCAGGCAGGGGGTGTCCTCGGCAGGCAGAGGTGGCAGTGCCGGAGAAGCCGCAGCGGTGGGACCCGGTCTCACCCAAAATCCAGCAGGACAGCGAAGAAACTCCGAATTCCTGGATACTCTAACAGATGGTAGAATTCCCAGGACCAAACTCCTTCGTTAACTGTGGACTCCAGCCAGCCGTGGCCCGATTCCGTGCTCCCCCCCGGAAGAAGAAAAGAAAAGCCGCGAGATCCCCCCACCCTCCGCTCTCTCCGGGAGCTTTTTTTTTCCTCCCCCAAAACTAAGTTATCAGTTCTTTTGTCCACGTTAAGCACTCAGCACTTAGTCTCCTAGCAACTTGGGAGGGGGGAAAAAATTCTCCAGGAGACTTAAACCCCAACACAGAGGCATTACCATCATCTCTAATTGGCCCAGGCTTGGCCAGTGGCATGTCCATCTTCAGAGCCATCAGGGTCTGCTGGACATGGGGGAAGCTTCTAGCAGCTTCTCACAGATGACACCTCTATGATCCTCCCACTACCAAAAACCAGGCTATGCAAAACAAACACACCATGAAGGTCTGCTACGTAGATGCACATGTACCCATGAGTCAGGCCAATGAAGAACATCGGAACAACCAGCAGGTGGATCGAGCTGACAAGATTAAAGTATCTCAGGTGGATCTGGATTAGCAGCAAAACGGAGAATTATTTCTAGCTCATTGGGCCCACAATGCCTCTGGCCATCAGGAAAGAGATGTGACATACTGATGGGCTTGTGACCGAGAGGTGGACTTAACCATGGACAGTATCTCACAGGTTAACCATGACTGTGAGACACGTGCTGCAGTCAAGCAGGCCAAGCAGGTGAAGCCTCTATGGTATGGTGGACAGTGGTCAAAATATAGGTATGGGGAAGCCTGGCAAATTGATTACATCACTGTGGAAAACGCCAATCACTTGTTTTAAAATTTTGAAAGTTTAATAGTAAATAAGATGGTTATAGAAATAGAATTAGAGAAAAAAATGGAACAATTTAGGTTAGGACAATACAAGACAATAAAAACAAAGTTACAGACATCTGGGTGCCTCCCCGAGCAAAAAAGCTCTGGAGAAGGACCCCCGTTAACAAAGGATTATCTCTTAAAAGCAATAGCCTGTTGAATATTCATACATTTCATACATGATGCATAAATTCCATTCAAACAAAGAATTGTCTCTGGTTAGTATCACTTTTTTTCCTTTAATCTCTATGGCGTCTTCAGGGCTGAGCAAGGCAGGAGAAGTTGGTCTCTTCTGATAAGGAAGTAGTAAATTTTTTTTTCTGAAAGATTTACGTTTTCCTGTGGTTGGTATATAAAGACTACATTTTAACTACAAAACTACATTTACCATACTATCAAAATATTAATACAACATTATCAATCAATACAACATAATACATATAGTAAATATCTTGCATAGAGCCATATAATATGCACTTTTCACAATCACCCTTCCCCAAACCCACCAAGGCAAGTGCTATGTGCTGACCGTGGTAGAAGCAATCACTAGATGGCTGAAGATGAACCCTGGGCCTCATGCCACTGCCTGGAACACCATCCTGGGCCTTGAAAAGGAAGTCCTGTGGAGACGTGGTACCACCGAGAGAATTGAGTCTGATAATAGGACTCATTTCAAGAACAGCCTCATAAACAACTGGACCAGAGAACATGGTATTGAGTGGGTATACCATATTATCTACCATGTGCCAGCTGCCAGAAAGTTTGAACAGTGCAATGGAACACTAGAAACCACCTTGAAGGCACTGGGCAGGGGGCACCTTCAAGCACTGGGAGCTGCATTTAGCGAAGGCCACCTGGTTGGTCAACCATCAATTGAGCTGGTCCTGCCCAGTCAGAACCCCTGCATGCTCTAGATGGAGATAAAAATCCCTGTGGTACAAGTAAGAGGTATTTTAGGAAAGACTGTTTGGATTAGTCCCACCTCGGGCAAAGGCAAACCCATCCATGGGATTGTTTTTTGCTCAAGGACCTGGTTATACTTGGTGGATAGTGCCGAAAGATGGTGAAACACATGTACCTCAAGGAGACATCGTTTTGAGTCAGAATTGTCTGTAATGTTTCATTGTGTATACATAGGTATATAGTTAAAAAAGGGTATTCATTCGGGCATGAAGTAGATGGTGTAGAATAAGGTGTGGATAATGTCCTGGGTTACAAAAGACGAGTGCTAATGTGGGGTGTAACCAAACTATGTATTCTGAAGAACTATTAATGGTGGGTTGTTTGCAGTAGCTGCCCAGTGCATACCCAACCCATCAGGCTACAAGCTGGGTGTTAAATGAAATAAAGAGAGGCAGCCCTACAAGGCAGGATAATGTTTCTTTTTCTTCACACAAATGACAGCCATGATAACTCCCTCTGGGGAAGCACCAGCACCACCCATCCTGAGGGGGTCATCTCTGCTAATGGGCCATCAATCACTGAATGGCACCAGCAGAAGAGGCAGATGGAGTGACCATCAAGGACTCAAAACATATCCTGTGACTCACAGGATTACACCAGTCCTTTGTGAAACTCCCCACCCTGGGGGAGGTACTGAGCATTCCCCCCTGTACCTGACTGTATATAATGGGGGACTCGGGATACCACCAGGAACACCACTGCTTGACAAACCCAGAGGACCAGACCTTCCACAGGACCACCACTTGTGGTGGTCCCTGGACCATCCACAGAGGACAATTCACACCCTTGGAGAGTGTGCAGCCCCTAGGCTGCCTCAGTTAGCAGTGACTCCCCCTAGGAAGTCTCCCTAAGAGATTTCCTTTCAGCTCATGGTGAGCAAAGTGTATCAAATCCATGAGCCTTTGCAACGTTATGTTAATTTGTTACTTCTCATTGGTTAGTTCCTCAGTTCCTGGTTTTTACCCCTCCTGATTGGTTCCTTTTTGGATCCTTTCCCTGACTGGTCCCTTTCCTAATTCCTTTCCCCATTGGCCAAGTTATGAAACCCTGCCCCTGGCTACCCTATATAATCCCTCTCCCCTCGGGCCCTTGGGCTCTTTTCCCTTTGGACCTCGTGGAATAAAGAAGCTCTCCTGGAGATCGGAAAGACCCCATCTCACTGTTTTTACTCCTTCATCGTCTGAGGAGGCAAACGCGGCTTTGCTGCTCTGGCAGCTTCACCAAAGAGCTAATCAGTCTACTCGTGAGAGTGCTGCTACTCAGGCTGCCTCACAAAAGATCTAGTCACTCTGCGCCTGAAAGTGCCTGTGCCCCATTGATCCGAACGTCTTTTTAAAGATGCTTCTGGCAAGGAAGGTCGCAGCACCTTCACCACCAGACCAGACTGTGACAACCGCTTTCGACAGGACTGCAACCATCACTTCAACAGGACTGCAACCACCGCTTGATAGGACTGCGACCATCACCTTGACTAATAGGATGCCAGGTCGTACTCTGACTTTCTGGGTTTAAGCCAGTTTTTCTGTATCATTGCATTTATTGTAATCTTTCTATTAAATTGTAACTCTGACCTGAAATCTCTCTCAAGGTATTTGTGTGGGGTTTATTTCCCCCCCCTGGTTTACTTTCAAGCCAGCACAGAAGTTTCTGCAAATTCAGAAACTGGAAAACAAGTTAAAAATGTCTTGCTGATCCAGCTGGGCAAAAATTTTAGTCGCTTCCTGATATCTTGCTGATGTCCTTTTGAAAGGGTAATGGCACTAAGAGAGTTGCTTGAGATGACAATCGGTTTTCCTTCAAAGCTGTCAGAGCCACCCACAATCTCATAACAGCCCTGCTGAGCACAGCTAGCAGTAACTGGCAGCTGTGCTGGGGAGGGAAAGGTGTTGAGTCGTTTAAAACCAAAAATCATGGATAAATACTATCTAACTAAATAAAGTTAGAAAGTGGTATGTTTATTAAGACACCGGTGGGCTGCACAGGGGTAGTCCCCTAGAGTTGTGGCAGCAAAATACAAAGCTCTTCCCTCTCTATTTATTTCCCGAAGTCTTACATACAACACATATGCATGACACCAGCATCTCCCATTCCCTGCTCTGTATTAAAATGCAGTCATTAGTTCTTCATGCATGTGCAATCCTTCTCTTGAATTAGGTCGGTGGTCTCAAATTAGGTCAGCGGTCTTGAAGGATGAAGTCAAGAATGTCTTCATCACAATGACCCTTCTACTTTCCTAGGCCTTGCATCCTGATCAATATAAATTACTTCTAACCCTTGGCTAAAATCTTAATTCTTTAAAATCATGATTCAGTGTTGTGCCCATTTAGGTATAAGAGCACAGACCACGATGCAATGTCTTTTTTCACTGCAAGCATCTGGTCTTGTAGCAGTTGCCTAATGTCAGGAAGTTTAGCCCTTATTTGTGTTTCATAGTATCTAAATCCTCAGCTGGCCCACAGGTTGCAACTCAGAGCTGCACAATCCTGTTGGTAAATATAAAGGGGGGTTGTGTTTTTTAAATAAGTGTTGGGGGTTAGGTTTGGTTTTGGGTTTTTTTTCCTATAGAATTTTTTCCCCCCATAAGTTGCTAAGAGACTAAATACTGATTCTTAGATGGTGCTTGACCCACACAAAAGAAGTGGCCGAGGGTGGGGGAGGATCACTTAAGTTTGGGGGAGGGAAAAGCAGTGCTGAGGGAG
The DNA here is from genome assembly GCF_015227805.2 of Hirundo rustica. NCBI lineage: Eukaryota > Metazoa > Chordata > Aves > Passeriformes > Hirundinidae > Hirundo > Hirundo rustica. The sequence continues at coordinate 22,679,911 of NC_053487.1, read as the reverse complement.
CTGAGCGTGCTTTTTCCGGCTCTCGGTATTTTCAGGGGAGGACAGTCAGGCTGTGGCTTGCTGTGGGAGGAGTCCACTGTTGACAGAAAGGCCGATCCTGGGAATTCTACCACCATCCATCATCTGCTGGGGTGCCCAGGAATCCGGAGCCCCCTTCACCTGCCCCGCTGGAGCTGGGCCAGCCCTGTCCAGCCGTCGCAGCTTCTTCAGTACTGCTCACTTTGCCTGCCGGGACATCCCCCTTTGCCTGCTGGGGACAACCCGCCGTTTCCAGCCATCAGCCCTGGAGTGTCCTACCGTTTCAGCTTGGTGCTCTTGGGGAGGGGCCCAAGAGATCAGACTGCCCCGGGCTTGTGAAACAAAGCCCCTCGAGGTTCTTGGTTCTGTTTATTATTATTATTGATGTAGTTGTTGTTGTTTGTTTGTCCTGTTATATTTACTAGTAAAGGACTGTTATTCCTTTCCCCATACCTCTGCCTGAAAAAACTCCTTTAATTTTCTAAATTATAATAACTTGTAGGGAGGGGATTGGAATTCCCCATTCCTAGAGAGGCCCCTGTAGAATTCCCCAGGAGACTAGACGGCTGCCGATGGCAAAAGCAAGAGTCTGGCTCTCTAACACCGGGTGGGATATTACAGCTTTTATTCTCAAGTCCTGCTCTGCTTGCTGGAGACCTTTCCCAGTGACTCGCCGGTGCCAGAGAGACCTGGCCCCTCCCCCACCATGGCTTTTTCCCCCAGGGGGCAGGGCCCAGAGGCCAGACACAGAGGCACCACCCAATAAGGGATACGTGGGAGGGGAACAGGGTTAGGTTACATCTCAGTGTGGGGGATGGGCACTGCTGGGCAGGGACAGATCACATGATACATAGAAAAAACATTACAAATCCGATGAAATATAAACCCAATTAATGCATTACAACAGGCCCCGCCCCTCCCTAGCAGATACCCATCTTTCAAACTAAGACATTAGGGCTTTTTTATATTTCAAAATGGACGTTACACATAATGATGAGGCAGGGGAGATTATAATATGCTCTATATATACAGAATATAAGATATTTCATAGTCCTCAAAGGAGGGCAACAAAGATGGTGAAGGGTCATGAGGGGAAGCTGTATGAAGAGCAGCTGAGGTCACTTGGTCTGTTCAGCCTGGAGAAGAGGAGACTGAGGGGAGACATTGCAGTCTACAACTTCCTCATGAGGGGAAGAGGAGGAGAAGACACTGATCTCTTCTCTGTGGTGACCAGTGACAGGACCAGAGGGAATTGCCTGAAGTTGTATCAGGGGAAGTTTAGGCTGGATATTAGAAAAAAATTCTTCATCTAGAGGGTGTTTGGACACTGGAATAGGCTCCCCAGGGAAGTGGTCACAGCACCAGCCTGCCAGAGTTCAAGAAGCCTTTGGACAATACTCTCAGGCACATGGTGTGACTCTTGGGGATGGTGCTATGCAGGGCCAGGAGTTGGACTCAATGATCCTTTTGTGTCTCTTCCAACTCAGTATATTCTGTGATTCTGTGATTCTTCCTTCATGCACCTAATGTTGGTGGAGGTATATGATGCTATCAAAATTATTTTGCAACAATTTCATAGAGATTTTCAAATATTTCTCTGTGTCCTGCAGAAAGAGACAACCGGTCTCTCCTAGCACCCAAAACTGCAAAGGACTCCTTGTTTATATTTGTTTTCACTGGCAGCACCCAAGTGCTTTTGTAAACACAGCACTTCATCAGGGTCTCAAAATCATGGGGACCATGGAGACCATGGGACAGCCTGTTTTTATAAACTTCTGCTGCGTGCCACCATTTTTGTCCTTTGCTCTTGCTTCTTATCTACATTAATGATTTTTGGATGCAGGCATATGCATTAAAACCCCACCGATTAAGAAATAAAGAGAAAAAATAATGTGGAGGTTGGTGAGGGGAGCAGGAGCTGTGTATCTGGCCAACATACACCTTGGGGATGCTCTGCCCCATCAGGCAGAGATTGCCTGAGCCCTACAAGAGGCACAGTGCTAGGACAAGTTTAGCTTTTCTCCTCCTCAGTTCTCCACTTGGCCAAGAATATGTTGGGTTTATCTGCTTAATGCAAATCCAGGCCTTGGAAAAACTCCACTCTTGCCTTAATACTTTTGTAGCATTAGTTGTTATAGCAACAGAAGGACCCTTCAGAGCCTAGAACTGAATTAGCTCAGTTGGTTAGAGTAATAATTCCAAGGTTGTGTATTTGATCCCTGTATGGGCCATTCACTTGAGTTGGACTTGATCTTTGTGGGTCCCTTCCAAGTCAGAATATTTTGTGATTCAGCCAGTGTGGAGTTGAGTTTTGCACACACAAGGCACATTTTTGAAATATTTATAAGAAAAAAAGCAGTGTTTTCTCATGCTTTACCAAGGTTACCTTCCTGGGAGGTGTTGTATTTCTTTAGCGAGACCCAGACGACTGCCGATGGCAAAAGGAAAGAGCCTGCTCTTTGTCCGGGGGGGGGGATTATAGCTTTATTTGCCCAGGAGCTAGTTTAGCTCTTTTCCCATCCTTGCCGGTGCCAGAGAGAGTGAGGCCCTGCCTGTCCCAGGGCTCTTTCCCCAGGGGGCAGGGCCTAGAGGCAGGGACAAGCCACTGCCCAAACAGGGACAAGGTGGGAGTGGAACAGAGTTGAGTTACATTCCAGTGTGGAGGATGGGCACGGCCGAGCAGGGACAAACCACGTGATACAGTTTCCAGGGAACAGAAGAAACATTGCAAATCCAATGAAACACAATATAAACCCAATTAATGCATTACAACAGGGAGGCAATGAAGTTGCTTACTCGTAGCATCAAACTCATCCTCAGCCCTTTTCAGGGCAGCATTGCCTGGAGGTCAGCACAGTTTTTGTGTTGAACATGCTCATACAGGGATGGTGATACCGAAATCAGCCAGATAGTAACTTTCTAACACAGTTGTGAGTATTAGAAAGCAGGTATTCTTTATTGCAGTGCTCTGGGCACTTGGGGGATCCTTCCTCCAATCGAGTGCCCTGAGCATTCGCTCAAGAAAGTTTTTATCATACACACTGATTATATATTCATTAGCTATCTCCACTTCCTTGACTTTATTTTACATAGTCACATGCCTTATTGGAAGTCCTTATATGGCTTTTTGGGGTCTGTCTTCAACACCCGTTTTAGGCGACTGTTCCTTAACCCCTACTTTTGAGTAAGTGCAATATCACTGTTTTGCATAACTTCTACTTTGTCAGCCTTGCAGAGCTGAGCTGGCATCCTGTTTGTGTTTTGCATGACTTCTGTTTGCCTAAGTTACATCCTTTATTTACTTCTCCAAGGCTATGCTGTACTGTTCTACTGTCCTTATCCGTGGCAGGAGGTTTAAGGGCGACCCAAGTATCTGCAATCCCATCTCCCACCTATGCAGTAATTTGGTGACCCAGAAGATGTTCATTCCTGCTTCAGCAGCGATGCCTAAAGATTGTTATAATTTTAACATTGGAAAGATTCTGTGTTTTATTTCCAGGCATCAACAGGACTTCAATCCATGGCTGTAGCTACTTGCAACATGTGATTCTTTCTAGATGTGAGCACTACTCATGTGCAAGATAAGGATTTCTGTTTTCTTCTTGCCCCGTGCAGGGATGGTGTGTGGATCAAGAGCTGCCTCATTGCTCCCAAGGGCTGGAAGCATGGAGCAGTACAGTTCCCACATCCATCACAGTGAATTTGCTAGGGGGATGGCAGGGGTGAAACTGCTGTGATGCAGTGATGATGTAAAACCAGCAACTCATGCATCTCTGCACCAAGTGGGTGCTGACTGAAGCCAACTGGAAATGCTGGGACAAACTCCTATGACACTGCAGCACACATTTGTCTAAAAATGGAACAAATCTATTGACAGAGAGAGTTTATTTCATAGCTCAGGTAGGTTGATGTAACAAAAGTTACAAAACATTCTGCTTCAATATTTTTCATCTATGTACTTTGTTCAAATAGTGTAATAGTAGTGGAAGGCAAAAAGCAAGAGAGATCTAACTAAAGAAATAAGAACATGAAATTAGGAAAAAGTGAAAGCTGGTTATCTGGGAATAATCTTAAATACAGTTACTCAACAGAACCATAACACTTGGAAAAGCTGCTCTGTCAGTATACATAGACAATACTGTAAAAAACAAAGGGCATTCTTCAGAATTTCTAAAAATTTAATAAGGGGATAAAAAGGGATAATGTCCAGCGCTGGGGTGTTTCTGGCTCTTGGCCAAAAAACACACCGTTAGTTTTAAAACAATGTTCTCTATATACTGTTACATTACTGGGGTACATACATATTCATGAGTTTATTCATTCTTTTTTTGATGTTACAGGAACTCTTTTGTTTGGTTACAGGAACTCTGTTGTTTGATTTTAACCTCTGACTTGCCTGCATGGCATCCTGTAGATTAGGTCAATATACTGTATTTCTTCTTGTGGTTTCATCCTGTTGTTTCACACTCCCTGATAGCAAGGAGTCAATAAATTCTTCTCTAATTTTTTTTCCTGGTGCTCCAATTCCTGTCACTTATCACTTGGAGAGGTCAGTCCACAGATGTGAGAAACAACAGGATTAAACAAATTGTTTTTGCACCATTCTCTGAGTTAAAGGCATTTCTAACATTCCGTATTTTGCTAGGTCCTACGATATATTCATCACAACACTATTTATATAAGCTATATGTTGCATACATAAACTGATAGATTATTTTATACTAACGAGCAATTAAAAGGACTTATAAATTGTACCATATCAAAATACTTGTGATTAATAACAACATGCAAAAGCTAATGCATAAATGTAAAAGCCAATATTATATTGCCATTTATAACAATACCATTATTCCAGCTCTCTGAAAATGACTTTATTTTCCTGATCTGTAACCCCTTCCACACAGAGTACTGCTGAGGTTCCCCCCGGAAACACTGTGGAAACACTGTGGAAACACTGTGCAGTTACAGCTTCTATCTTCCAAAAAGTCAAGCCTCCCCCACAGCAAGTCAGAGTGCAGTATTCCCACACAGAATACAGCAGTTACTGAAATGACAAAAACCACAAGTGTGAAATCCTGTTAATTAATCCTGCACTGGGGAAAGCAATTCCTTTTTTTTTCTTCTTACAGCTGCCATAGAAAATGCACACTTTACTTGATCATCTGGCAATTTCAAAGAGGACTTAATAATCTAAATTTGAGTTTAAAGGCTTTTTTTTCCTATCACCTCTTAAATTTCTCCAACCAGAAATTCAACTACATTCAACTGTGCATAGTTTGGAGCTTTTGATAGTGGAGATGTGTCCTAATTCTGACATGATAGCACAGAGACTGTGTGTAATGCAGGGTTTGCATAGATAGTCTGTCCCTGCCCCAGCCCAAAGAACATTAAGAAGTCATCACAGATTAGGATTCTGTTACATTTGTGAAAAACATGAAATTAGGGAAAAAACCAAACCAAACAAACCCATCTACATTGGCTTCCCCTGTGTCCTCAGGTAAGGGGGAGATGGGGAACGAGAAACAAGTCATGGCTATTTCAAAGCTTCATGGTCTTAAATGTTTATTACAGGCCCCCGTGAAAATATTAAAAATTCACCAATGCATACACTTCTCCACCTTTGTCCAGGTTGTTGTTATTCTAGAGTGGTTAAGTGCCCTTTTTTATTAAAAAGCTTTTTGTTTGTTTTTACATTATTGCTGTGTTTTACAACAAAATTAAAAACCATTTGTGGTATCCACCCAGTGTAGTGGTTTCACATTCGCTAAATTCTGGTTGCCAAATTTAGTGTAGTGGTCTTAGTGTTTATTCTTTTCACTCTCTCTCCACTGACTTCATGCTATGTCTTCTCTATGTTCACTCTGTCCCTTTTCTTTTCTCTCTCAGGGAAGGGTTAGGCCTTGGAAGCTTCATGCTGCCAGGAAAGGGTTAAATCTGCCCAGAGTTTTTTTTCTCTCTCACTGAAGCTTATGGTGTTACACATTCAAGGCCTCACTGATGAGGGAGGGAAGAACTCACGAAGAAACATCAGAGATCAGAACACCCAGGCAGTCCGGAATCAAAAAATACAGGCAGGATTATAAATGCCTTTTTGGCCCACCCCTCAGCGTAAATCAGGACAGCCTCGGCCTAAACGGGGCCCATAGCTCTTATCAAGGGCCCAGCAGAGATCCCTCCCTGCTCTGGGGAAGTTTAGAGAAAGTAGCTGTTGTAAAGCAGCAACCTCTCCTCTCCCCTCCCGCCACCCGGGAGCCGATGGAATCCAGCCAGGCCTCAGGCCAGCTCCCCCCCAAAAGGGGGGAAGCAGCAGGCCCAACTCGATGTTACCTTTCTCTCTCTCTGGCCAAAGGGAAAAGGGCTGCCCTGCAGGAAATCAGGGGTTTTTACATGGGTGCTTCCCAAAGTCACAATTGACATTTTCAGTGGTCAAAACAGATGCCAATATTCCAACTAACCTTCTGATAGGTCCCTGTCCTTTCTAAAGCAATTCCCAAGTCCTGACTGGGAAAATCATTCCACATTCCTCTATGACTTAAAAAACTAAACTGTGCTAACCCATGACACCCAGCAACAAAGTTTCCCTGGAACAAACCAAAAGAATAAATGCATGTTATGAAGGGGCCTTTTCTATGCCAGCTGTTTAATGAGCAAGAAAAAAAAAATCTATTGCTTCTGTTTAGTGTTGATGAATTTATTCCATTTTCCAGAAGGCAAATCCTTTCAATAAATATCAGAATAACTTCTGCAATTATGAATTACCAGAGATACAAGCAGCAGCTTTGTGCAATTTCTCTGGGAGTCCTGTGCTGCCCCTTGTTTCAGTCCAGTGAGATGATGTTGGGAGCACTGCCTTTGCTTCTGGTTATCACTCCTGTCTTGCTCCTGCTGGAGGAGCTAACTTGTGCTGCTCTCGTGGTGGCTGGTTGATGTGATGATGCTCCCAGGCATGCTGCTTTTTAAGGTTGAGGCGAGACGATCCAAAAACATAAGTGGACAGTACTGCTTGAAACAATAAAAAATAAAGAGATTAACTGCACAAGGGGAATGTATGCTCTGAAGAGCGACAAGCACAAAATATTTTACTATCAGAACCTTGTTAACACATGCATATCAAAAAACAGAGTTCTGCAAACCAGCAAGTAATCAAGCAAAGATGAGCCATGAGTCCTTCTCCCTCTTCCTCCCCTTTTTGTTTTTCTTATTAAATAGTTAGCTTGAGCATTTATTAGTGCATTAAGAAACACTATCATGTCCACAAAAAAATCCACCTACAAAAACCCTTAAGATTTGGAGAATGTTCACTGCCCATAGGTACCGGGCCAAAATGTCTATTTCAGGCTCCTTTCATCATGAAAGGCAGCAAAAGGCTTTCTGCTCCTTCAATGGACATTAGAATAATTTCATCCCCTCAAATGGCAGCACCTGTACTAATCAACATTTTCATAGTATGCGCCTGCAACAATATATGCAGGTCTCTAAACATTTTAGTAGTGATAAATGAGCCCTGATCAAGTCTGATAAGGAAAAATTCTTGAGTTGATTTAAATTTCCTGAAGTGAAAGACAAGCCATTTCAGAGCTGAACATTCTAAGCATTTAGAAACAGAACAAGGTTTCTAGATGTCAAGAAGATAAGACACCCCACTGTCACTGAGACACACAAAGCAGTCACACGAGACAAGAGATTTTCACAGGGCAGAAGTCCTTCTCCGATCCACCTCAAAGCTGAGACAGGGCGGAGAGAGAGAGACTCTTTGTTTTATTTCTTACTTTTTATACATTTGTGGGTCTAGCAGAAGATTGGCTTCTGGGGTTTTTCACCCCTCAGCCAAGTGGCTAAACCAACTGTCAGTTACAATTGTTTTCAGGTTAGAAATATGCAAACAAAGGACAGAGAATGAAAAACAAAGGATTTGTTTATGTTACATGTGTGGGAAAGGTAGAAACTGCTCCTAATATTGTACAGTAGCTAAAAGGTCTGACTCCATTTTATGAACAATCAAAAGGCTTTAAAAAACTCAGAAAAACCAGGGTGACATCCCACCCTTTTAACTTTACAAAAAAAGAAAAACAAAAAAGAAAAATGAACAAATTTACAAAGGGAATATATACAAATTCAATCACTGTCTGTGGAGGAATCATCAGAGTGATCACTCGAGGATTCATCCACTTGGTGACTTTCAAGTTGATCACGGCTTCCACCTTGCCTGTCGGCCGAATTCTGCCTCTGTGGTCGCAGGTCAGGACGGACACACTTTGAAGGTAGCCAGCGTGTCCCAGTGTCCGTGGACACATGCATACCCACGCCCCATAGCGATAAGGTCATAGGGTCCTTCCCATTGCTTGGTGACTAAATTTCGGACCCGTACCTTCGCTTGAGGCTGTTGTTCACCGTCCAAAGCCTGCAACGAGAGATGATGGTTCAAAATGACAGGATTATTTGAGTTCTGCGGCACCGTAAGGTGATTGATGGTGTACAAAGCCTTTGCCAACCGACTGTGCGGGGTTTCACCTTGCATTCCCCATTTTTGTTTTTGAAGAACACGCTTGAGTGTACCGTGATTGCGTTCTACAATCGCCTGTCCCGTCAGAGAATGAGGGATGCCAAAGTTATGTGACACACCCCATGACTGTAGGAACTGCCGTACCTGCTGCGAGGCATAAGCAGGACCATTGTCGGTTTTCACAGCAGAAGGTATGCCAAGAACAGCAAAGGCCTGCCTCCAGTGGGCAATGACATCATGGGCTTTCTCTCCTGTGTGAGCAGAAGCCCACATCGCAGAGGAGAACGTGTCCACCGTGACATGCACATACTTGAGCCGGCCAAACTCGGTGACCTGGGTGACATCGGTCTGCCAAAGCTCCAAGGCTTTAAGGCCTCTGGGGTTAACCCCTGCCGGCAATGGCGCACCAAGGGCGTGACAGTCGTCACACGACTCGACAATTTCACAAGCCTCAGTGGCCATCAGTTGAAACTGCTTCTGCAGCGTATGCGCATTTTGGTGGAAAAACCCATGCGATGCCTTGGCCTGTGCGAGCATGTCAGGCTGAGGGGCTACCCACGCTGGGTTAGCCAACTTGTCAGCCCTTGCGTTACCTTCCGCTACAAACCCTGGCAATTTAGCGTGACTCCATACATGCAGAACGTAGTATGGATGAACTCTGGCCTGAATGGCACACCACAGGGCCTTCAGTAAATCAAACCAGGCAGGGTTACTGACCTCCTTCAAAACTGAATAACCCAATCGCTGTGCGATGTCGGCAACATAGGCGGAGTCCGTGATCAAATTGAAAGTTTCCTGGGAAAATTTCTCAAATGCCATGACAGCAGCCCTTAGTTCAACCAGTTGGATTGACCCATCCTCATGGCTTTCCAAAACCTGCCACTCAGATCCATCCTGCCAGGTAACAATGGCTTTTCCTGTTTTGCGCGAACCGTCAGTGAAGACGGTGGGACCTTGCACTGGCTCTTGGCTATTTTTGGGTCATAGAGAAAATTGAGTATTCTTCGCCACTTGCAATAGCTTGTGGCTAGGCAGATGATAAGTGATCTGCCCTGAAAAACCCTCGAGAGCACTTTGCAGCAAAACATTGTTCGCATAGCTCCAATCAAATTCCTCCCTCTGAACCGGGAGTATAATCTTTGAGGGATCTGCACCCATCAATTGCAAACAGCGTTGCCGGCACTTGATTATCAAGCGCGCAATCAATTCAAACAGCGCCGTCGCCGTCTTATGCGGCTGATGAGGCAGGAAGACCCATTCCAAGATGTGCAGAGGATCAGTCCAATCATCATTCCATTGGCCGATGATACCTGTAGGATGTAAATCAGGAGTGGTAATGAACACAGTGACATCAATGGAAGGTTCAATGCGGTACACCTGGCAAGCCGAAACAGCTTGCTGAACCTCCTCCAGCACTTTGCGTGCCTCAGGGGTCAATTCACGAGGTGACTTTAAATCAGTGTCCCCTTTCAACAATTCAAACAAGGGAGACAGTTGTGTGGTGGTCAGTCCCAAGTAAGGACGTAACCAAGTGATAACACCTACCAGCTTCTGAGCATCATTCAGTGTCTTCACCGATTGCACAAATTGCACCTCCTGGTGACGGATTGTCCGTTCCAGAATTTTGACTCCCAAATATTTCCAGGGAGGTTGTTGTTGTACCTTTTCTGGAGCCACCTGCAGTCCATGAGAATGCAGAGCATTCAACAACTGAGGCTGTATCCTCAGCAGCTCATCCTGGGTGGGCGCAGCCACCAAAATGTCGTCCATATAATGATAGACGTGAGCATCAGGAAACTGCTTGTGAAATCCAGACAAGGCACTGGCTACATACCATTGGCATAACATTGGGGAATTCCGCATTCCTTGAGGCAAAACTCTCCATTGATACCGCTGTGTGGGCTTGGCATTATTTATTGTTGGTACCGTGAAGGCAAATTTTGGTCTGTCATCGGGATGCAGAGGGATCGTAAAAAAACAATCCTTCAGATCCACAATGAGGACCAGCCAGTCTGCAGGAAGCATGGTAGGCGATGGCATGCCCGCCTGCAATGTCCCCATGCCTTCCATCACGGCATTGATCTTTCGGAGGTCTTGTAGCAACCTCTATTTCCCAGACTTCTTTTTGATACAAAAGACAGGAGTGTTCCAGGGACTGGTAGATGGTTCCAAATGCCCCTGATCCAACTGCTCCTGTACGAGTTCACGAAGGGGGTCTAGCTTGTCATGAGGGAGGGGCCACTGGTTCTCCCAGATGGGTCTGTCCACCAGCCACCGTAGAGGAGGCGTGGGACACTCAGTGCCCTTCATCACAGTGGCCCCGATCAAAAATCCGTTCCCAATCGCACCCCCCACGCGGCCAAAACATCCCTCCCCCCGAGGTTCTGAACAATCTCAGTAACATGAGGCCAAATTAGGGCCATCTGTCCCTCTGGGTTCGTGATGGCCACGGGATTCTGGCTCACATAGCATTGCTTCGTTCCTCCTAAGCCCGAGATCGATGACTTTGCCAGGCTCAAAGGCCACTGCGGGGGCCAAGCAGCCAGGGAGAGAAATACATCAGCCCCGGTATCTAGGAGGCCACGAAGGTGAATCTCCGATGGCGTGGCACCAACCATGGACACGGAACACAGCGTCTCAGGACGGTCTTTGGTCAGGACAGCAGCCCAGCGCACCTGAGGTGGCCCTGTAGAGCCGAAGCCACCGTCTCCTCACAACCAGTCCTCGGTTTTTGAAACAGAAGACTTAAAAGGAACAAGTTGAGCAATTTGTGTGCCTTTTGGGATAGTCAGAGGGGGGGTGGGTGTGGAGACCATTGCATGAATCTGTCCCGAAAAATCTGCATCAATCAGTCCCAGGTGCACCATGATACCCTGAATGGTGGCACTGGACCTCCCCATCAGGAAGGCACTCATGCCATCACCCAAGGGACCAAAGGCATCCAGGGGAGCCTTGTGTATTTTGTCCGAATCAATCACGACAGACTCGGCTGTGCAGACATCAACACCTGCTGAACCGTGGGTGCTGGCTGCAAGCCTGCTGAGCAGATCTCCATTGGTTGGGGCTGAGGCAGAGATATTTGTGTCGGCACGCGTCTCGCCTTCGCGCTCTGCGTCGCGTTTCCCGAACTGCCCAACGGCTGACCATTCACGTGCACCGTTGCCTTACACGCATTCGCAGCGTGATTCGGCCTTCCACATCGTGCACAATAAAATGACAGCCGTAGGCTTCTGTGCCTTTCTGCTCTGTTTCTTCCTGGTCCGAGCACCCCACTGCTGCTGTTGCACCCCCTGGGGAATGACCCAAGCAGGCTGCACAGCAGCAGTTGAGACATGACTTTAAAGAGTTAAGATTTTAGCTAAGGGTTAGAAGCAATTTATATTGATCAAGATGTAAGTTAGATTAGTAAATGGTAGGTTAATGATTTTTACATGCCTAAGTTAGAGCTAATTGTTATATTATGAGCATGTTTATAGAAGAAAGTGTAGTAAATGAACCATTATAAGAACAGATTGAAACCAGTAAGAACAATGGCCAGCACCTGGACTTCATATCAATCAATCACGAAGCAGGGGACCTTGGATCATGCCGGAGGGTCACAGAGACCTGATGAAGACTCTCCTGACTTCATCCTTTGAGACCACTGACCCGATTTGAGACCACTGACCCAATTCAAGAGAAGAACTGCGCACACATGAAGAACTAATAGCCTCATTTTAATACAGAGCGGGGATGGGAGGTGCTGGGGTTATGCATATGTATTGTATGTAAGATCTTGGAAAATAAATAGAGAGCAAAGAGCCTTGTTCGGGGCGGCCACGCCTTTCGGAGATGACTCCCATGCCGCCCGCCAGTGAATAAACATACCACTTTCTAACTTTAATTAGTTAGAGGGTCTTTGTCCGTGACTATATCGGTTTTCAATGACTCACAGCCACAGCCGGTTGCATGGCCGCAGGCACGGCCGGCTGGACTGCTGTAGTCACCATCGGTTGAACAATCGTAGCCACAGCTGGCTGCACAGCTGTAGGCACGGCAACCATCTGTTGGCTGGAAGGGGTTACCCTTGCACAGGCCCCAACCATGCCCGACATGGATGGTTCCCCAGGAAGCGCCTCAATTATCCTCTTGCAAACTGCATTACAGTTGCCCTGAGCAAGGGACTGAATCATGAGCTTCCTTGCTGCAGGATCACTCACCTGCTTCTCCATAGCAGCCGTCAGCCATCCTGCAAAGCACAGGAAGGGCTCATCAACTCCCTGGATGATAGTTGCAAAGGACTGCTGTGGAGTAGCCAGCTGTAAGGTCTGAACCAGGGCTGCCATGCCTGTTTGCTGGTACTGCTCCTGGACCAAGGGCTCATAACCAGACTGCCCTTCGGCCCTGGTATAATTGCCTGTTCCCATTAGCATATCGGTATTAACCATACGCCTAGGATCACCTGGACCCAGTGTCCTATTCCGTTCCACTGCTCTGACTGCCAGCTGAGTCCATTTATTCTCAAAGGAGTCATATTCAACCGGTGGGAAAAGGGCTCGAGCCAAGCTCCGAATGTCAAAGGGTGTCAAAAGACTGGCATTAAAATAACGGAGAACCTGCATCACCTCAGCTGAGCCCAGACCATACTTCCCGACTGCACCACGCAGTTCTGTCAAGGCCTGCCAAGCTAAGGGTTGATAGGTATTATGAGTAGCACCCTGAAGGACAGGGAAGGCCTGAAGACCCTCAGATGAAGCAGCAGCACCTGCCTTATCCTGCCCTGTGGGCCCCACAGGGTCAGAGGCAGGCACTCGGCTGGGGACCGGCTGAACATCAGACACCGCAGGTCCAGCACCAGCATCAGCACCATCGTTCAGTCCTTCAATCTTAGCTTTCACTTCTCCCCAGAACTGCTAGCAGTCTTTTGGGCGTACAGCCACCTGACAAGGGGGGAGCGTCCAGGCTGCTGACGAGGAGCCAACAGCGCAGGAACTTTTGCTCTTGCCAAAGACCAGCCGCATTCCGGCCGTGTCCCCGTTCGCGCTGAACTTAAACACCTCGCTGCCCATAGCCGCCGCAACGCTAGCAGCGGGAAGCGGGGGCAGGGTTGGACCAGCCGCTGGCATCGGCCCCGCCGCATCCTCAGCGGCGCTGGAACCCGGGCCGGCCGCTGGAGACCGGTCAGATGGCTCCGCGGCAGACACACATACCGGCGCGGCTGGGGAGCTTGGGCTGCATTCAGGCGGAGACGGCGACCGCACCTCCGTCACCGGCAGGGCTGTGTCGGTCCGTGCTGGCAGCTCATTAGAACTAGCCGCATCAGAGCCTCTCCCCGCCCCGCGAGCACCGCCTGCAGCCCATGGGGCTGGTGCGGGAGGCGGAGTGTCCGGAACCCCCCCGAGAAGGGGTCCTGTGGGAGGGCGGATGCCTGCAGCCCACCCCACCCCCGAGTGGGGCGGAGCTGTCAGCCCACGCACGGAGGCAGCGCCCACCGATGGACTGACCGGGGCCCTGCCTTCGGCAGCGTCCCCGCCCCGCGCCGCCGCATCGGCAGGCGACGCGGGGGCAGAGGCGGCCAACGCAGCCGCCTCCGGGCCCGGCCCAGGCGGCAGGGCGGGAACCGCCGCTTCACCCGATTCCATCGGATACGTGACGGTCGTGTGGCAGAACAGACAATGCACAGTGACCGAATCTTGGCCAAAAGAAAGCGGAGCCCGCATTCCCGGGCCGCCCCCACCCACCAATGCCGGAAAGGCATGGAGAGGAGGTGGCCCCGCCCCGCTCCAGCAGCTCCGCTGCGCGGGGACAGGCAGGACCGGTGGGGCCGGCCCCGCCCCGCTCCAGCAGCTCCACTGCGCGGGTACAGGCGGGACTGGCCCCGGGCTCGGCGGGGCTCTGCCTCCCCTCTGCCCTAGACCAGCACCGGAACCCGAGGGGGGGAACCCCCCCGCGCAGGAACGGGGGAGGAAGGGGAAGAATCCACATCACAAAGGAGCTGAAGTTCAGATTCCGGGTCTGACATAACGACCCCTCCTCCCTCCAGCTCTCCGTCCTGCTTCGGACTGGGGCTGCTAGCCTGCGAGCTGGAAGGGGTCGACTTGAACACAGCTCTCTCAAATAGCCTCCACTGCAGCAACAATTCTGCAGTTTCTTCATCATATTCTATATCAAGGGTGTCTAACATATAGTCCCCCAGGAGGTACCACTCCCGTCGACTGAGCACAGCCTCTGGCATGGGAAAAAACTCACGCTGCCTGCCCCATGCAAATAGACTCTGGAGTCCCTCCCAGGAGATCTGAACATTTTTTCGCTCCAAGAGATCTCCCCAAAGTTCCAAAACTAAAAAATCCTCCATAATAAACACAAAACAGGGAAAAAAGGGAAAGGAAATACCTCACCAAACTGCTCTCCTACACTCGGGGTCACCAGTTGTCACTGAGACACACAAAGCAGTCACACGAGACAAGAGATTTTCGCAGGGCAGAGGTCCTTCTCCGATCCACCTCAAAGCTGAGACAGGGCGGAGGGAGAGACTCTTTGTTTTATTTCTTACTTTTTATACATTTGTGGGTCTAGCAGAAGATTGGCTTCTGGGGTTTTTCACCCCTCAGCCAAGTGGCTAAACCAACTGTCAGTTACAATTGTTTTCAGGTTAGAAATATGCAAACAAAGGACAGAGAATGAAAAACAAAGGATTTGTTTATGTTACATCTGTGGGAAAAGGTAGAAAACTGCTCTTAATATTGTACAATAACTAAAAAGATCTGACTCCATTTTACGAACAATCAAAAGGCTATAAAAAACTCAGAAAAAACAGGGTAACACCCCACACACACACACACGTTGTTTGACACATTTTACTTTCTCTTACCCTGTGGATTCGAATCTCGGCATGAGTTTGAAACTGAGCCTGAGCTGTTTGAACTGTCCAAAATGGACAGTTCATAGCAGCATACCTGCTTGCAGTCTTCCACATGAACAAACTTGATATTCCCGGTTTTGGCAGTTCAGATCTCAAGGTCAGGCACAGAGTATTGCAAGATGCAGTAAGTGGAAAGAAAATGAGGAAGTTCATCTTTTGTTTTTAAGACACCAGAAAGTCAACTCTACTCTAAGAGACCTACTACTGTTTTATTCTAGTAACAGAGGTGAAAGAGTCTGCTTCAGATCCTCTTGTCTTAGGAAGCCGATATTCCCCCACATTTCAAGGCTGTAGTCTGTCTGCATAAGAACCTAGTTACAGTAAAATTGTTCTCCCTAATGGTGTAAAGTTTAAATTTCCAGGGAAGGAAAAATACCACCTGGTTCTTTTTGACCTACAAAATTTCCATATAATCCAAAGCCAATGGAGTTGAAGTGATGCATGGAAGAATTAATTATAAAAGTATTCAATCATGTGTCCTTCAAATTAATGAAGATATTTTCTTTAGAACCTAATCCCCTACTAATATAAAAAAGAACAGAAATAACAATCAATGAGGTATATTTACAGAGCTTAATCTGGCCTAGAGATAGACAGCATGAACTAAGAGCATAAACTGAATGATCATAGAATCCCAGAATGGTTTGGGTTGTGAGGGACCTTCAAGACCACCTAGTTCCAAACCCCTGCCATGACAGGGACTCTTTCCTCTAGACCAGGTTGCTCAAAGCCCCATCCAACCTGGCCTTGAACACTTCCAGGGATGGGGCATTCACAGCTTCTTTAGGCAACCTATCCCAGTGCCTCACCACCCTGAATGTATTTAAGTTAGTGCTGTGTAAGTATCTGCTTTGCCTAGAAAGGCAAACTATCAATAAAGACTGAGTTTCCATGCCTGGATTTATCATAGTAAAGCTAAACTGAATCCTCCCTTAATGCATTTCCATTACCACCTCTTGTTGGGAAAATGGATTTTCCTGGTCTGTGGTTAGGTCTAAGCAAGTGGACTGCATAAATGTGATAGTTATTTGAGCAGTATATCGCAAAAGACAGACTTGAAAATTAACCCCACAGCAGTTCCGAAACATACCTGTGCATCAACTGGGATTAGTGAAAGAAAATTCAGTCCTATAAAGAGGATAATAAATTGATGAGTCTTTCTTTTATGCATACACAACACATTTAAGGAACTTTTTTTGTGGTCATAGAACAGATTTTGCAATTGTTACACAGTTTCTAAATGGAATATACTATTGTGACACCACTCTCAATGACTCCCTCAGGCAGCAGCAAAACAAGTTATCTAGTACATGTGTCTCTTTTTAAGAATGAAGATGACATAATGATGTATTATTCACTGGATATTGCTGTGTGGTTCAATGTGGTTGCTTAGATGGAGGTTGCCATTTGGAGCTGTTGGTTCATAATGTAAGTTTCACTGCATATTGTACCTGACTTGGCCAAACTGGGACATGAAGAGTGTCATCACATTAAAGATGCTGGAATGAAGTAAAGTCACAACATGCACAAGTCCAAAACCAAGCAGCAGATCTCTTCCTCCACCCATGGGCAGTCAATAAGAAAACATTTCTAATATCATCCCCATTTTGTGTCTAGATAAATAAAAGGAACAAAGAAGAAGAAACTACAAGTACTTCAAGGTATATCCCCTAAGATCAGTGACAACTAGCATCCATCTTTTACACCAGTAGCATGCAAGCATTTAGGGCAAGACGTTTAAAATTATTAAACCAATGAGAAATTATGGCCTTTTTTTGTTGTTAAATATTGGCCTTGTGTTTGTTATGTCAACAGAAAAAAAATGGTAAACTTCTTCCCTCCCTCTCCTCTCACCGCCAAATCTTTTCTGGCCAGTGATATCTCCCCTTTCTCCATTAGAGAAAAAAATTTGGAGGAGATTTAAGCTTAGCTGCTTTTACAGAATTGACAGCTTCTTTTGGTCTTGCACATTCTAGAACTTCGGTCAATAGAGATAGAGAACAGTTCTAGATTTCTGTTCTCTGATCTTTCTCTCCTATCCAATTTGGGAAGACAACCAATTTCTTAACAAGGGACAAGTGGATGGAGGGAGCAGTAAGGAAAACAAAGTGGACAGAGAAACAAAGGGAATTATATCCATGTCACTGCCAAACTGGTGCTGAAAGAAGAGGAAAAAAATGGGTGATGTTTCAGGGCAGAAATTAATACAAGCAACGAAAGGGAGAGAGGGGAAGTACAAGAGGGCAATGTGACACCTGTCACCAAAAGTCACCATTTCCTAGGCTCTGGATTTGTTACAGCCAGCAAAGAGAACCTACAGAGTCCCTATATACAGTGTTCTTTTCAAGAAGACAGGATAGAAAACAATTAGTATCCCCACCTTTTGTCTGATATTTAGCAGCAGTGTTGAATAATACATCATAGGCATTTAGGGTATGTCTAGGTAAAGAAAGTCAACAGATGTCAGCTTACATATTGTAGCTCACCTTCACCTTTTTCATACAGTCTAGACAGAGCACCACTACAATCAGCAGAATATCTACATCTATTGTTACGATTTGGGACAGCTCAAATAACGATACGTAAAACTCTGGTTTCTTCGGAGGGCATTATAGCAAAGGTTTATTGAAAGACAAGCTCTTTTATCCAGTGTTTCAGTACAATGAATATTATTGGTCATTTAGAACCTACACCTTCTTGTAAACATCTTTACCAGTAAACAAATTGAAAAAACACCAGGTGTCAGGAAGAGGATATCTACAAGGATTGTTTTCAGTTCCTCCTTATGATTTCCCAGGCCAGAATGAGAGAGTTATGTACTTGGCTTTTCCCACAGGCTTCAAGCTACTGCCTGGAGCCTAAAAATCTATTTTCTGACCATTGCCAGTTCCAACATACATCTAGGGTTTGAATGAGTCAGTGCCATCACACATCTATTAATTTAAAGAGGTAGCTACTTTCCCTCACATCTACAACACAACCATCAGATGTTTACACAAAGTCTAACTGAACATAACAAGAAGTGTTTCTGGTTGCCATTCCAAAGTGCCAATTTGTACCCCAGAAGCAATGTTTGTCACATCACTGTTGCAAAATGCAATTTAGAACTGGAAAAATGTCTGTACTAGGCTTGTCTAGACATCACATCAGTGCAATACTGCATATAGTCTTGTTCCATTAAAAAAAAGTTGATCGATTCCCCCATTTTTACCCACCTCACAAGTTAATAATGCTGTCAAAATACATGTGAAAAATAACCATCACATACCAGGCAAATCTGATGAAATACTGGATGTTGGTTGTCTTGGGTTATGTAACAAAAAATGTGTATTCTATTTCATCTGTTGAAAGCTGTTGGGGAGATGCTTTTTCTTTATCTCTTGTGACTCCAGGGGGGAGGGGGAGCTGATGCCTTCTGATAATGGCCCAGCCATTAAAACCAGGTGGGGCAGTGTTTCTTATCTCTTTCACCACCCCTCCATCCTCCAGGGGGATATCTTCTGATAATGGGCCATTAGGGCCCACCAATGTCATGACACATTCCATCATCCCATTGTGAGATGTTCCACCCAGTGGGGGAGGAGCCAGCTGTTCCTAGCTTGATAAAACCTGGGACTCAAGACCAGCAGGTATCTGTTTTTTCCACTGGATTCCCGGAGGAAGACCAGACCCATCTCGCCACCAGTGGACTTTCTACAGGACCATCTCTACTCCACAGAACCACATCTGTTACTCCAGGAGGATTTATTTGGACTGCTTCCAACACCCTGACCAACAAGATGCCAGGTCGTATCCCTGACTCTGTGTCATGGGTTAGTATAGTTCAGTTTTTTAGTTATAGAAGAATGTAGAATAATTCTCCAGGTCAGGACCTGGGAATTGCTTTAGAAGAGACAAGGACCTATCAGAGAGTTAGTTAGAATATTGGCATCTGTTCTAACCACTGAAAATTGTTGGCTGTTACTTTGGGAAGTACCATATAAAACCCCGTGAATTTCCTGTAGGTGGGTCCTTTTTCTTCTTTCTTTTGGCCAGAGAGAGACAGGTAACATCGAGTTGGGCCTGCTGCTCCCCCCTTTTGGGGGGAGAGCTGGCCTGAGACCTGGCGGGATTCCATTGGCTCCCGGGTGAAGGGGGGCGGGGGGAAGGAGAGGTTGCTGTTTTGCAACAGCTACTTCTTTCAGACTTCTCTGGAGTAAGGAGAGATCTCTGCTGGGCCCCTGATAAGAGCTATGGGCACCATTTGGGCTGAAGCCACTCCGATTTACACCAAGGGATGGGCTGAGAAGGCATTTATGATTGTCCTGGTTTAGGGACAAATCTGGGAGAAAACCCTTGAATAGGTTCCTTCTGGGAAGCAAACTTAAGTGGCCCCTTCTTTTAATCGGTCTGGTAAAAAACTTCTTTGGAGAAAAGTGGAAAAAATTATTTTACTTAACAAACAAAGTGTATGCAAGTATAAAGAATGAATAATATGAAACAATAAAACTTCTCGTTCTGGAGTGAGATGGCAAATTGAGAAAGTCCTTGCCATGGGTGTAGCTCAGCTCTCTCTCAGTCTCTTATCAGTCCTAGTCCCTCCAGCGCTGCTGGAAAATGCCAAGGTCCAGGCCCCGGTGGGCCACAGGTGCAGCCCCCAGTGATCCCCTGGGTTTTCAGTCCAGAGCAGGTTTAAACAGTTCTAAGAAAAAGAAAAAAAAACAGTCCAGGGAACTTCTCTGCCTTAGCTAGCTGAAACTAACTAAAAGAAGAAAAAATCTTTGTCCTGCAGTCTCTCCAAGCCTCCGCTGAACACCCTGTCTGGAGAAGAATGTGGAAGAGTCAGGCAGTTTTCTCAAAACAAACTCCACGCTTTTCCTTGCTCTTAGAACTAGTCTTAAATGCACAGAACTCAATATACATCACAAACAGAACAGACATTTGGGGATAGAAGCATCATAAAGTTACCCTAGGACATGCCTGGTTTTTTTTGTGATTCCAGACTGCTTGAGTGCTCCAATCTCTGATGTTTCTGTGAGTTCTTTCTCCCTCATCAGTGCGGCTCTGGACATCTAACACCACGAGCTACAGAGAAAGAGACAAAGACTCTGAGCAGATTTAACTCTTTCTTAGCAACATGAAGCTTCCAGAGCTTAGCCCTTCTCTGAGAGAGTAAGAAAGGACAGAGTGAACATAAAGAACAACAGCATGAAGTCAGCAGAGCAAGAGTGAAAAGACTATTAGGACAGAGGGTTAAAGAGTTGGTTGTTCTATTCTTACTTGAGCCATGGAAATGAACTCTATATTTAGGTCATTCCTTTAAATCACGGGAAAGATAAGCATTTGGGGAGATGATTGTTTTAATTTGTGTGTGAATTTGAGCAAAAGTGTTTGTGATGAACTAAGTAATATCCTATTAGATGCTTGAACAGAGATAAAGGTGAGAAGCCCCCTTCGCCAGTGAAGAAGTGAGAAGATATCTCTGTACCTTGAGGTGAAAAATCCTTTGCTTTAGAGTTATTCATATTTAAAAGGTGCCACCCCAGTATGCAAAAGTCTAAGACCCATGACCCATAAGCAGCTTGGGAACCTGCTAATGGGGAGTCACAAAGGCAAGTTTCTCTGGGCGGTTGTTTTTGTGACAGTTTAAAACCCACAAGAGAACTGTTCTAAGTTGTCAGTGGGATCCATGACTCTAAAAGATACTCTTCCCCTAATGAATTGATGAAAGACTATTGTCAGATAGTGAAACTGAGTGAAAATTACAAGTTTTGTCTCTTTATGTTGTTTTGTAAGAAAGTGAACAGTTTTTAAGGGGAGGGAAAAGTGTTTTTGAAGTTTCATTCTGTTTTAGTTTTTTTCCAACTTTATTTTTTTCTTTTCTTTTAGTGTATGTTAATAAAACTATTTGTTAATTTTAAGGTTGTGCCTGCTTTGTTTTTCTCCTAGTCTCTCTCCCACAGAAAGAGTAAGTACCAAGACCAAAATTTAGTGAACGTGAAACCACTACACTCTGTCAGGGTTTTTTCCCAGATTTTTGTTTGCTTCCTTGCTTGGTTTTTTTCGTACTACTACATATGTACCTTCTTTTTTATGTATTCCTTGTAAAGAACTGTTACTCCTATTCCCATATCTTTGCCTGAAAGCCCCTAATTGCAAAATTATAATAATTTGGAGGGAATGGGGTTTACATTCTCCATTCCAAGGGAAACTCCAGCTTTCCCTGGCAGACAACTGTCTTTCAAAACCGAGACATTGGTGGATGATGGAATGGCACTGGGTAGTCAGTTAATGAAGGTGGAATAGCAGCAGCATCAACCGTTGTCATGCTGGGCACTCTGACAGTAAATGACATACACCAGAACCCTGTTTCAAACAGCATGGGAAATTACAAACAACCTGGCTGATAGTTACAGAAGAGAAATTATGCACCACTGCACTCTCATTCACAGGGTCACTATCTTATAATACAACTAGAGTGTGGCTACTCACTATACAGTATTCCAACTCTAATTTACTCTTTCATAACAGTCTTCATAATAACATGACCCTACCTTTGTAGCAATGTATCTGAATAACTTAGACCATTCTGTGTACCAGCCAAAATGTTTGTAGATAACAAGCCACCTGCAGTCTTGTTTTCAGAGCTCTCAGGAATTCATCAAGGCTACTGAGACAACAACAGGACTAAAAATAAGAACCAAGAGCCTGAGAAACTGTCTACAAAAAATGCAAAACCTAGATAGAGGACACACAACGTGATGATGGACACTTGACCAATTAGGTGTCCTGAAGGATGTGTGCCTGCCTCGTGAACAAGTGGCTTAGCCATTCGAGAGACACCTGTATGCATGGACAGTAGTGCTAGAATCTATAACTGGAGTTTAATGTAAAAAATAAATGGCTTCTGCTTAAATCATATTGATTCTGCTATTCAGTTGCCCAGTGTTTCCCCTGCATACCTTGTCTCTCAACAGCAGCTGTGACATAAGAGCAAGTTGGCATTAAAATAAAGTACAGTGCTGGAGTCATTTATAACAGTCTACCATTCAGAGAAAGCAATGTAGTAAGTAATCTGTGGAGTACCCTGGAAGGGATGTGCAGGTAGCCAGAGCCAGAAGGAGAGTGCTTGTTTCAATTTCTCTACATAACTGTTCCTCAGTGCCAACCTGTCACACCAAGGGCCCAACTGACCATTATTCAGCCCCTGAAGCACAGATTACACATATGGGAGTTAAATATCAAAACCCATCTTTACTCACAGCCTGAGCCCAAGCTAAGTTCAGTTCTTCAAAAGCATGCAACTAGTTAAAACCCTTTTGCATCCCCACCTGCTGCCCAATTACTTCACAACACTGTTAAAGATGACACCACAGGCATTCAGGCACCAGCCATATGCATAAAATATTTCATAAACTCCAAGTCAGATGGAAACACCCAGAATCCTGTTCCCAGCTGCTCTGCATCGCTCCCTCCAGCCCACCAGCCATGAGTGTTATACACTCATGTTGTCTTCCCCAGACTGCTGCCTTGCTACTTTTGAATTCAAAAGCAGGGATTTCAGACCCTTCCTTCTCAAGCATTTCTTATACTTCAGCCTAAATTGTTTCTGCCTATAAGAAGATACCCCACAGTTTTGCCAAAAATAGCATTCAGGCAACATTGTTTACAGGAGATAAGTTATTCTCCAAAAGCCTGGCTTTGACTTGGATTTGAAGAAAGAAAACATGCCATATCCATACCCAAACAGCAAGGAAATTACACCGCTCACAGAAACAACTCAGTCCCTCTACAATTACGCTTGCACATAGCCATCTCAAACAAGCACAGGAGCATGGAAGCAAGTCTTGGTGCCTTCTGAAACTTCATTAAGAGATGTATTTGTAGCTATTTTTTCTTAGAAAAGTAAAAAAATGTCTCTTGCAAGGGGACTCCTCCACAATCCTCACGAAAAACAACAGAATTTCAGTATCATTGCTGAAAGTGGTTGAAGATGACTATTTGCTCACCAAAAATCACACATTCCTGTGAACTAGAGACACAGTACACCTGCTCATTACTTCAAGAGTTGGCAAAACAGAAGGGGTTTGTTTGTATTACTATTATTTTAGTATAAGACATTAGCCACTACAGTGAGAGACAGACACACGTCATGCAACACTAACAAGTCATTACTAAAACCTGATGCTTGGAATCACCTCGTGGAGCAGTGAGCACTGGTGAGCCTAACCAGTGCCCCTCACTCCCTGCAGGTCTCCTGTGCCCTGTGGGCCATGAGCAAGAATATTATGGAAGCCACAAACAGTACCTGCAGCCAAGGAATGCAGACTGGGACAGACAGGTGGCACAACAGTAAAGAACTTGGTTAAGCCTGCCACTGAAGTCAGGCATGACAACAAAGATGGAGCAGTTGAAAGAGTACTTGGGAAGTCATTGGTTGTGCTAACCGAGTTTCAGGACTGACAGATAACCATGGCCAACAACAGTGTCCAAGACATTTGAGTGTAACAGGAGGAAAAGCTTGTCTATTCAAAACAGCAAAGTGCCTCCCTTCCAAGACTGACAGGATGAATGAAACATGCAACACAGCCTCATTTCCTGGGCACCAGAGCAGATTAGATAAAGGGTATAAGAGTGAGAAAAAAAGCCTTAAGATGACACTAACTTAACAGGAATGCATAAAGCTCCTCCACTTGGCATAATCTACTTTCTCAGGAGAATCTTGTCCATTATCTTAATCAACTTCCTTTTCTATGGAGAAATGGCCCTGCAAACACAGCAACAGTGAGCACAACTCTTTTGTGATATGTACAACTATTTAATAGTATTTTGCCTGTACAAAGGTACTGTATCAATACAATCTTCTGCAAGGAGAGGCCTAGAAATTCTCCTCTGGAAGTGTGGAGCTGGATCCTGAAGAGAGATTACAAATAAATTTCTCTACAGATCAGTTTATCTGAGACATTACAGAATGACAACTAACTTTACAATTGACAAACCCTTTGGTTGGGCTTCCTTGTGTTTCAGACATAAATATGCACTTCTTTTTGGCAGGAGGATCTTCCTCTTCATCAGAAGAGCTTTCTATTGTCCAGTCAATAATGTCAACTTTCTTCTTGTTTACTTCATTGGCCACTGTCACAGAACAGGGTTTCCTAAAAACACTGGAACCTGAAGAAGATAATGGAACATCACTGTTTTCTAAATGCTCTTGACATTAGCAGTTTCTATCTGCAACAGAACCAGATTATCTTCCTGGCCACTACAGAGAATGCTATGGCCAGGAACTGTTTTATAAGTATTCTGTGTGTCAAGGGTTGATGCTGGTTGAGTCTGGAATTACAACTGCACCACGGACTTTGCTTTGATTTCTTCTTAAATATGTTATCACAGAAGTGTTGCCACAATTTCTAATTGGCCCAGCCTAGGCCAGCAGCATGTCTATCTTTGGAGCCATCAGGGATTGGCTCTGCTGGACATGGTGGAAGCTTCTAGCAGCTTCTCACAAAAGCCACCTCTGTAGCCCCCCACTACAAAAAAAAACAGGCCATACAAAACCAATACATTCCACCCCTCACCTCTGTGAATCACATATTTAAGAATAAATCAAAACAAAGTTTGTGGTGCAGTTGTAATTGCAGCCAGAGAAGGGCAGGAGTGAGAACATGTGAGGGAAAACAACTGTGCAGACACCAAGGTCAGTGAAGGAAAGTAGGGGAGGAGGTGCTCCAGGTGCTGGAGCTGAAATTCCTCTGCAGGCCATGGTGCTGACCATGGTGAAGGAGGCTGTCCCCCTGCAGCCCATGGAGGTCCACAGGGGATGCAGAGATCCACCTGCAGCCTATGGAGGAGCCCCATGCCAGAGCGGGTGGATGCCTGGGAGGAGGCTGTGATCCTGTGGGAGACCCATGCAGAGAAGGGCCCCACTCCCAGGCTGGAGCAGGCTGTCCTTGAAGGACTTCACCCTGTGAAAGAGTGACTCATGCCACAGCAATTTGGGGAGGACTGTTGCCTGTGGGATGGACTCATGTTGCAGCAGTTTGCAGAGAGCTGTTGCTCATGAGATGGACTCATGTCAGAGAAGTTCACAGAGAGCTGTCTCCCATGGGAGGGACCCCACAGTGGAGCAGGGGAACAACTCTCCCTGAACAGCAGAAGTCTTGGGTGATGAAGTGACCATAACCCCTATTCTCTGCCTTCTTGCACTGCTGAGGTAGGAGATAGAGTTGGGAAGGAGAGAGGGGTGGGGGGGGAGGTGTTTTTATGGGCTTGTTTTACTTCTCATTATCTTGCTCTGATTTTGTTAGCAATAAATTCACCTTATATCTCTAAGTTTAGCCTGTTTTGCCCCTGATGGTAGTTACTGAGTGATCTCTCCCAGTCCTTATCTGAAATCATGAACCATTTGGGTAATTTTCTCTCCTCTGTCCAGCTGCAGCAGGGGAGTGAGTGAGCAGCTTTCGTGGGTGCCTAGCATTCAGCCAGTGTCAACTCATGACACTGTGTCATGTTGAGAATATTAAAACACAAGTTTTAGTCTTCACTTATCAGTTTAAGGACTTAAAACAAGAACAACCTTTCACTTTCTTATCTGCTATTATAAAGAGCAAAGACAAAGCCCAAAAATGCATACTTTTAGAGACTCAACCCTTTAAGTTTATATGACAAGAAGGTTAGAAGTACTAAGCCCTCCAGAAAACAAACACCAGCATTCACACATTATCCAAGCTACATCTAAGTATCCAAGTTGGTTTGCAATCAGTACCCATATGTACATACTTTCTATTTTGGTGCACTGTGGACTTGAGACTTTCATAGCTTCTTTCTTTGGCCTCATTGGGCACTAGGACCCATCTTCTTGGAATTTGATCTCATCCACATCAGAACATTCATTAAGGATTTCCATAAAGAGCCTGAAAAAGAGGGCTGAGTGGTTTCATTTTTGATTCCAAGTGAAATTTTTATTCTAACTGAAAAGGAGACACAGTGGAAAAGCCAATTATGATCACCTTTCATTCACTGTATGTACGTTCTCCCTAGTTTCTCTTACCTGAAAGCCTGTAATTATAGACTTTGAAGACATTGATAACTAAAAGAATATCCCAGCCTACCCATATTCCACTCCAACATTACTGCAATGAATAGATTTCAATACAGAAGCAGAAATAAGCATACTTTGAACCAAGTTTGACACTTTTTTAATGAGTTAAAAGTTAAATTTTAAAGTTAATAGCCTTGGAGATAAGGTCACAAAAGGGAGACTTATTCTTAAATATCAGACTTGGATTTCTTCAGAGGAAATATACTGAGGCTCACGAGTTTGATGATGCAGTTGGGAGATAAACTTATGCAGTTTGTTACATGGTAAGAGAAATTAACAGTCAGTTCCTCATAGTCTAAAGTATTTTGACAAAGAAAATAATATGAAATGGCTAAACCTCAAGTCACAAAAGCAGCTATTGAGTACATAATGAAAAACATTAAGTGATTGTATAATCTGCAAACCCAGTCTCTTACCCATCTAATATTAGGCTCTCATAAATTGCTTTTTTGCCACAGACAGCAGATCCAGGTAGGCTTCTTTTCATCCATTTGAAGATAAAGAGCAGCATCAAAACATTGCAGATGTGTGCAAGTAACAGCCCGGCATGGGATTGTCAGTCTCATTTTTCCCAGCTGCAGAAGATGCATTTAGAGAGAGTCAGAACAGAACACAGTGAAGTAGGCCTGGATAGCTAACAACTTTCTTCTCACTACAGAGAGTGCCTAGGGCTAAAGGCACTGCAAGCAAATACACCCTATCAAAGCACTTACAGTACACTTAAAGGAACAATAAAGCCAGCCTCAAAATTTCTAATGGACCTGCATCAACATTATTTCCAGGATTTTTTTACTGAAATGCCCACTTTTATAATTTTCTTTTAACCAAATATTTGAAGTGTTTTTCTGAGGTCCAGTTATATGATAGACTCATTTTAATGTTTAACTGAACAGATCAGTCACAAACACAAGGCCAGTTTCTACCTGGGAAGAGAAACTCCAAGGCAGTGTTGCCTTGTTACACAGTGATCAATTTTTCTTGTTCATTATAGTAGCTGACAGTATAAGCAATACCACCGAGATGAGCAGATCTGAAGTTTTATTTACCACTGTATCCTTTAATTATTCTATCACTCTGCCCAATTAGTCTCAACACCTCAATATGAGATTATGCCTTTTAAAGACTGTTACCCTGGTTTTTCTGAGTTTCTTTATTAGCCTTTTGATTTTCATAAATGGAGTCAGATCTTTTAGTTACTGTAGAATATTAGAGCAGCTTTCTACCTTTCCCACAGAAGTAATATAAACAAATCCTTTGTTTTTTATTCTCTGTCCTTTGTTTGCATATTTCTAACCTGAAAACAATTGTAACTGACAATTCGTCTGGCCTCTGAGGCTGAGGGGTAGAAACCCCAAAAAGCCAATCTTCTGCTAGACCCACAAATGTATAAAAAGTAAAAAAATAAACAGAGGTCTCTTCTTCTCTCTGCTCTTTCAGCTGGGAGCTGGATCAGAAGAACCTCTGCGAAAATCTCTTGTCTGCATGTGATTGCTTTGTGTGTCTCAGTGACAAAAGACCTCATGATACACACACAAGTAGCATTTTGATTCTGACTGCACTACATCTGAGGCATTCACAGTTCCAAACCATAGCTGAGTGAATACTGCTACAATCAGGTGCTTGTAGATGCACCCTTCTCCCCACTATTTTATATTATTGAATCAGTATATAACAAAAGCCAGTGAAATTTCTAAAGTGGGTCTTTTTAAAAGCAGCCCAACTCTGCACTAAAGATAAAAATAGAAATCTGTATCTGGTAATTTCCAGATGTACTTATAGGACACATCAGAGATACCCGCTGACTGGCTGTGGCAATCTCACTATCAGGATCTGCAGTTAGTTTTTCTTTAACTATTAAAATAAGTTAAGAAGTTATACACAGATATCATTACTTAAAATTATAATCTTGATTCACCGGTACATGTCCTTTATTTCTAGCTAGCTAAGAAAATTAAGCATCTAGGAAACTAGTTCATAGGAATACCAAACAACAATAGCTTCATTATTTATAAGCAACTGGCAAACACTGTGTATCACAACACTCTTTGATGTGCAGCAGATGCACTAACAGCTACAATGTTTAGTAGAGCAAACTCAACCTAACATGCTGCCCTAGGGTGACTTTATGATGCCTGTATCCCCAATTGTCTGTTCTGTTTGTGCTGTATATTGAGTTCTGTGCCTTTAAGACTAGTTCTAAGAGCAAGGAGAAGGGCAGAGTTTGTTTTAAGAAAACTGCCTGAATCCTCTACATTCTTCTGCAGACGTGGTGTTCGGCGGAAGCTTAGAGAGACTGCAGGACAGAGATTTCTTTTGCTTTTAGTTAGTTTCAGCTAGCTAGGGCAGAGAAGTTCCCTAGACCGTTTTTTTCCCTTTTTCTTAGAACTGTTTAAACCTGCTCTGGACTGAAAACCCAGGGGAGCACTAGGGGCTGCACCTGTGGCCCACCGGGGCCTGGACCTCGGCATTTTCCAGCAGCGCTGGAGGGACTGGGACTGATAAGAGACTGAGAGAGAGCCAAGCTACATCCACGGCAAGAACTTTCTCAATTTGCCATCTCACTTCAGAAGGAGAGGTTTTATTGTTTCATATTATTCATTCTTTATACTTGTATGCACTTCATTTGTTTAGTAAAATAGTTTTTTCCACTTTTCTCCAAGGAAGTTTTTTTTTTACCAGACTAGTTGGAGAGAGGGGCTGTCACCGAGACACACAAAGCAGTCACATGCAGACAAGAGATTTTTGCAGAGGTTCTTCCGATCCAGCTCCCAGCTGAGAGAGCGGAGAGAAGAAGAGCCCCTTTTGTTTATTTTTTTTACTTTTTATACATTTCTGTGTCTAGCAGAAGATTGGCTTTTTGGGGTTTCCACCCCTCAGCCTCAGTAGCCAGAGCAATTGTCAGTTACAATTGTTTTCAGGTTAGAAATATGCAAACAAAGGACAGAGAATGAAAAGCAAAGGATTTGTTTATATTACATCTGTGAGAAAGGTAGAAAACTGCTCTTAATATTGTACAGTAACTAAAAGATCTGACTCCATTTATGAAAATCAAAAGGCTAATAAAGAAACTCAGAAAAACCAGGGTAACAAGGGGCCACTGAGGTTTGCTTCCCAGAGGGATCCTATTCAAGGTTTTTCTCCCAAATTTGTCCCCAAACCAGGACATATTTCTAACTGGTGCCCAACATGGGGCTCGAGAGAGTGGAAAAAACTTGTATTAATTATTATTAACTGCATTTTTTGGTTGTCCTTTGGGTGGGGATTAAACAGTCAGTAGCCATGTTGCTTCTTG